>NC_085871.1:13226945-13456945 GCF_034702125.1 Engraulis encrasicolus
TGCATGTACAGTAGGAGACACCTATTTTGTCCCCTTCCAAGGTGTTAATGTATGGGGGATTCGTCCAGATTGCCCAGACCTTGCAAGGACCTTGCGTGGTGCTGTCAAGGAAACACTGTATTGAGCCAGTGGCTCCGTCCTACTGTACAGGAATAGAATTTGCATTGCCAATGAGATGAACCTCCACCACCTCCGCCGTCTGTAGCGCACTGTTATGTAGTGGGTGTACAGCTCCATCTGTCTCCAGTGAGGCAGAGGGAATGTGTATACACAGAGAGAGAGAGAGAGAGAGAGAGAGATAGAGAGAGAGAGAGAGAGAGATAGAGAGAGAGAGAGAATTAAGGAAAGAGGTGCGGGAAAGAAAGAATGAACTACATAATGAGAAACTAAAAGGGAGAGGGAGAAGCAGAGTATTGGATGAGTGCCTAAAACAGCCTCTCCCCTTAGTGGGAAGGGGGAGAGGCATTTATGGGAACTTGGATGGGGGAGGATACAGTAATGTGAACTGTTGAGAAGTTGGAGTGTTTTGAAGTATTTTTTGTGTGAATTTAGACATGGCAAACCTTTCTTTTATGGCATTTCCACCAGGGCTTGACANTGGCACCTGCCNACCGGCCAAATGTTGGTAAAACGTGGCTTTGGCTAGTAATACTTTCAGTGTTACTAGCCAATTTGGCTGGCAGCTTGTTCCTTGGTATTACATACACATCTTGCCCTATATTCTGTTGTTTGCCCCTTGTGTATTAATTGTTTCTATTTAAGTTCAAGAAAAACTGAGCTTGATTTCTATTTGCTTGATATGCTTCCTTGTAGAAATCATCTGGCTTTGGCACCACATCTTCTGAAGTTAGACGTACATCATCATGATAAAGGGAAAAAAAAGCAATATAAAATCTGTGGCTAGTGGAGTATCTGAATGGCTAGTGACTCGGGAAAACCACTAGCCACAGTGGCTGGTGGGTGAAAAAAGTTAATGTCAAGCCCTGATTTCCACCACAGAAATTATACGTCCCCACACGTTTTAAGACGAAAAGGTGGTTGGAGTTGGCTTTGGTAAGAACTAAGAAGTAGTTGTTCACACTGTTGTCTCTGTAGTAAGATTTACAGGTAGTATTTTGGTCATAGACCTTGTAAACTCAGAAGAACCGCACAAAGGGTTCCAAATGGAGATCTTTCCCTGTCTACGGGAATCTCCCATACTATCTCCTTTCCACCCCTCTACTTCCACCTTAAACAATCTACCCATCCCTTAGGGGCTGTATACAGGGAAAGTCCAATTCCATTGCTTGTCCTATATTACATCTCTTTCTCTTCACCACATCTCTCCACAGTACATGTCTGGGTTTCAGGCTTTCTCTCTCTCTGTTGTGTTGCTCCCACTACCCTTGACTTGTCAGTACCCCATGACGCAGCATTTTTTTGTTCACCCCTTTCCAAGATTCTGGCTATTTTAATGGGGGTATGGAGTTATCTCAACATAGCTAAACATCCCACTTCCAAAAGTTGTTACTCTGCTGTAAGGTGACTGCTGATGTTGCATGTGTATGTACTGACAAGTCAGGGGTAGCGTGAGCAATACAACTTGATGTGGAAATTGCCTGGTATTCTCCTTTAATTCTATAAGTTATGCCTCGTTTTCAGGCTTTCTCTCTCTCCTTCCCTCTGCACAAGTTCCTCTTGGTGTCCTTCAATCTCCCTTTATGTTTGTTTTTCCATAAACAAGAAGTTCTCAAAGTCTGGATCAACTTGCATGATTGCTGTCTACCAACAGCCTCTTGCCTATAGAATCCTTTCTGAACCAGGAAGAACCCAGAAAAGGCACATTTGTCAGGCTGATTTGATGGTGCAAAAGTCAGTCTGTAAGAGAGAGGTAGACCCCTTGGGTTATGTCATAATGTACTTTTTCCTGTCCACACCTTTACATTGAGCAACTTTCAACAACAGAGGGAGAAAAGCCATTTACACTAGTCATCCCTTATCTTCTTCCATCTCAATCTGTCTCTCTGAGTCTCTGTCTATCTCTCTCTCTCTTGCTCATCTATCAATCTTTCTCTGTTACTGTCCATCTTTCTCTTCATCTCTGTTTCTACTGTGTCAACCCCCCCCCCATCTCTCTCTCTCTCTCTCTCTCTCTCTCTCTCTCTCTCTCTCTCTCTCTCTCTCTCTCTCTCTCTCTCTCTCTCTCTCTCTCATTTGCATGTTTCTGTCTTTTCTTATCTCCTCATATCCATCTTCAGTTTCCCTGTCTTCATCTTTTTCTCCATCTCCATTTCTCTATCTGTCCCCCCTCCGTCTTTCTCTCTCCTATCGTATGTCATAGGTCCTCCTAAGGCTCTTCTATTCCTTTGTGCTTTTTTCCCTCTTCGTACGTAATACCAGGCTACAATACTTTCTTTCTGTTCTTTTTCTGCTCTCCATTGTGCCAAGCACCTTAGCTCTTCTTATTGATTCCCCTAGTCCATAATATTCCTCCCCGTCTCGCTTCATGCTAAGCTACCCATCGATTGGCTGCCTTGGATGGCCTTCTCTTCTCTGGCCGCCACTGCTACTGCCACCATCCATTCCAGTCACGCTGCAATGATAATGACCAACGCTATACCCTCTCTCCTCCCCCCTTTTCACCTCTTTCGTTGGGGTGCCTGACCTTCTCTTGATGTCCTACCTTAAGACTGCTCTCGCTGTCTCGCTGTCTCTCTCTCTCTCTCTCTCTCTCTCTCTCTCTCTCTCTCTCTCTCTCTCTCTCTCTCTTCCTTTCTTTCTTTCTTTCTTTCTTTCTTTCTTTCTTTCTTTCTTTCTTTCTTTCTTTCTTTCTGTGTCACAATTTATTTGTCCCTTCCTCTTCCCCTGAAGAGCTTAATTTTTAGCCATTTGCAGTGACTCAATGCAACCATTGATCAGTGCACCGGTCAGTCGGTTTGCTTTTTGGTGAGTTTGCTTGCAACCTTGTTCTGTTGACTTAGTTCTTTCAGGTGGTTTGACTGTTGAGAACAAAAACGCCAAGCCAAAAACCCAGCCACAAATTACACCCAACCAGCTATGAATCATCCGATTTCAGTGAACTCAAAAGACACTTTTAGTACTAACCTTACAGATGGGAACCAACTAAACTGGCTAGAGGGGTGGAAAGTTGGCATACACTAGGTAGCAGAGAGCAGAGTTAGACAGTTAGACTGGAGGCTGGCATAAACATTCCATTGGCTTAGTTTGGTTTCTGTAGTTTAGTATTTTGCTAATGTGTTCAGAGCAAGGATGGATGAAGGTTTTCAGAGGTGGTGGAGCGGTATTGTGGATATTTTTTTGCAGGAGGCGCATATATTGAGAATATAGGATGAGGTTGTCAGAGCTGAGCAAGTTACACTTGTCCAGTTTGGCTGAGGGAGAGAGATGCATTAGTGGAGGGAATCCCTAGCTCCACACACCGTGTTTGGACAAAGAGAATAGGATGATGCTGATGTGGGAAAAACCTGTAGAGGAAAGGGAGAGATTGGTTAGTGAGCAGGTGCTGTTGACTGAGCAAAATCGAGTCTTCCCTGTAGAACTCCCACAGTAGCTCCCATGTGTATGAGGTCAATTACATCAACTGTGTTGGAAGGGAAATGTGGCAGTGTTTCTGCTTTGTGAACCTAGGATTAACGCGTCATGTTTCGCATGGTGAATTCAGCTCACTTGAATTCAGTTCACTAGCATTGCAGCTTCGTTTTGTGCCAAGACCCCAGACATAATTCAACTTAACTGCTCTGTAGCATCTCCATCCAAGGTGATAATGCACCAAGTGGTGTGTAATGCACTGTGAAACACCAAGGAAAGAGAAAAACAAAACAAAATAATTCACCATAAAACACCAAGAGGTAAAAAACAGAGAACATCTCTATTGTGTGAATCAGCAGATACATTCTTGTACAAAGAAGCAGAGTTGTTGTCTTAGACAGATGTTCATTTTTTATCAGTCTTTCTCTGGACAGCTGCTGTTCAGAACAGTCATCCCTCATCACCCCTCTGCAATTCCACACAGGGATAACTTACTTGATGACTCTGTCTGTTTATTCTTTCTCTTCTCCCCTCAGTGAAATGTCTTGAAATCCTCCAAGGACTTAATTGAAGTATTTTTCCCCATTCCCTTTAAACTGTCAAAACTAAATAAGCATTTCTCCCTGATTGTCTCTCCCCTCCTTCCTTTTCTCCCAATCCTCTCTCTCCTTCCATCCCTGTTTCCTTGTTTTATATCTGTCGGCTGTTCCTCTTTCTCTTCCTCACCTTATCTGTCTCTCCCCGCTGTCTTTCTACCTCACTCTCTCTTCCTCCACCTGCTGTCTCCCTCCCTCTTTCTCTCTCCTTGGGTCTGTTCCTTGTATCTCTCACTTGCTCATGTCAACTTTATTCTCTCTTTATTTTCTACTTTCTATTTTCTATTTTCTCTTTCTCTATCCCTCTCTCTCTCCCTCTCCCTGTCTCTCTGTCTCTCTGTCTATGTCTCTCTCTCTCTCTCTCTCTCTCTCCACCCCTCTCTGCTTTTCCCTCTGTCCCTCTCTGCGCAGGCCTTCAGCCAGGCGTACAGCACCCAGCGTAAGGTGGCAGAGGATGGCGAGAGCAACGAGGAGACGCTGCTGCAGGAGTCGGCCAGTAAGGAGGCCTACTACATGGGCCGGCTGCTGGACATGCAGGCCGAGCTCAAGCTCAACCGCTCCCTTACCTCCAACACCACGGCCGAGAACGAGAGGCTGGGCGCCCTCCTACAGGAAGTACGGGAGGTGAGACATAAACATGGATGGATGGGTAGATGGATGGATGGAGGGAGGGAGGGAGGGAGGGATGGGTGAAGGGATGGATGGTGGGATGGATGGATGCATAGATAGATAGATGTTTAGATGTTTAGCCAACTGCTAGCTGCACTCCAACACCACGGCCGAGAACGAGAGGCTGGGCGCCCTCCTACAGGAAGTACGGGAGGTGAGACATAAACATGGATGGATGGGTAGATGGATGGAAGAATGGATGGATGAAGGGATGGAGGGATAGATGGAATGCGTAGATAGAAAGATGCTTAGATGGAGAGTCGAGACAACTACTAGCTGCCCTCTAACACCACGACTGAGAACGAGAGGCTGGCTGTCCTCCTGCAGGAACTACATAACATAACATAAACATGGATGGATGGATGGATGGGTGGATGGATGCATAGATAGATAGACATGTTTAGATGGAGAGACCACGGCACCACGGCCGAGAACGAGAGGCTGGGCACCCTCCTACAGTAAGTAGGGGAGGTGAGAAAAGGGACACGCGCACACACACACACACACACACACTCAATTTATCTAGTGTGGTGTAGATACGGCAGAATGTATCGACAGACAGAGAGACAGACAGACAGACAGACAGACAGACAGACAGACAGACAGACAGACAGAGAGACAGACAGAGAGACAGACAAGCAGACAGACAAACAGACCGCTCCCTGGCCTTCCAACACCACAGCCGAAGAACGAGAGGCTGGATGCCCTACTGCAGGAATTACAGGAGGTGAGAAAAGGAAAAGCATGTAACTTTCATGCTTACCTGTAGGTTAGATGGATGATGGATGGGTGGTTGGATGGATGCATGACTGATGCATGGATGGATGGAGGATGGAGGAACAGATGGAGGTATGGATGGAGCGATGCATGGATGGATGAAAGGGTGGGTGGATGGATGAATGGACGGAAAGATGGATGGATGGATGGATGGATGGATGGATGGATGGATGGATGGATGGATGGATGGATGGATGATAGCCTGGAAATCCTGTTGAAGGAGTAGGAGCTGCGGGGAGGTAAGACACACACACACACACATACACACACACACACCGCTCATGTCTGATACAGTGGATTGTATCCACGTTATTCATAGCTCCCATGTTACCATGCAGGAAAATATTAGTGATTGAGATTAAAAACCAACAGATAGACAGATGAAATTTAAATCTCATTCTATGTGTTACCATAAAAACATTCAGGTCTATTCTGAAACAGAGGTGGGCTACACACTGTAGCAAAGTAACATTAGGTCACGTTATTCAAAGGTTCAAAAAGTGAGTCTAAGGCAGCCTTAAGTATTTTCCCCACAGGCCTCTGAGCCGTTTGTTTTGGATAGCTTATTTAGATACAGCATCTATTTATAGCCTTCACTTTTGAAGGCCTACAGTACACCTGAGACAAAGGATACAAACCTCATGGTGACATCTCTTTGGAAATCTAGGGTTATTTTCAGATTAATGGTGGTGTTTTTGAAATAAAGATTCAGTTCAGTGTTTTGCAGTAATTTGCTGAAAACGTTTTGCTGTAATTAGTCCACGTGTGATTGGTGATCATGCCAGGTGATTTACAAGAACAGTTATACGTCATGCTTCACTGTCCATCACAGACCAGGATAATGACCTTACTGTAAGAAACTTACAGTGTCTAGATAAAGCATTTAGCAGGCTGAACTAACTGTTTCCTTTGTCATTAGTGGCTTTAATTACAAATTGAGTAGTTAGTTACTAATGTGCGAAGAGCAAGTGACTCCACGCAGCATTGAACCTGGATTTCAGGGGAACCACAGACGTGCACTTTCACCGTACACACAGCACTGAACCAGGTAGATTGGTGTGCGCGGTGCTGGTACGAGGTTTGGAGATTATTCTGGGCTTTATAAGCAAACAGATGGATAATATAACAAGCATTTGTCTGAGCTCAATGAAGCGTAAAGTAATTAAGAATACAAAATGAAATAAGCCACCACAATGAGGCTCAAGGTTCAACGTTCACCTTGATTTTCTTGTCAACATCCCTGTATATGCAGAATAGAGAGATCAAATGAAATGGCATTTTTCTTTTTCACCCTTCCCACCAGTAATTTCTCTAATTATTTGGTAATTCCAGACCTTCTGTAATACTGAGATTAGTACAAGGGTATGGTAAAACTAGGCTAAGCTACAGTAGACTGTAGACTGTCCCAGTCAATAATTTGTGAAATCCAAGTGGACTGATAAATAAAGGGGGTGGTATGCACAAGCAGGTAGGTTGGGGAGGATGCCACCATGGCAGAGGCTGGCTGTCTTCTCTGGGGCTAGGGCTATAGCACAGGGCAACAGGCGGCATTCATCACAACACATGTGACAATACCTTGAACGTAGAAAGGGTAAAATGAATCAACAAGACAGTGTGGTCACAGACAACAAAGGTCAAAAAATGTAAACCTGTCCATAAAATAGTGTGAAAGTGCAATGGAATTGTGAAAGCGGTGGAGTACACAAAGAGAGAAATTAGTATGTTTTTCAGAGCGAGGACACCAGATGTAAGCATTTACCCATACGAGCACAAACTCATCACTACAAGGAAAATATGGTGCTGATGAGGGTAGGAGTTGGGGAAGTGGGGGAGGAGAGGATGCCACGAGCAGAAGCTCACCCAGCAGTGATGGCTGTCTTCTCCACAGGCCCAACAACTGCCACTGGGGCTAGGGCCATACCACAAGGCAGCAGGTAGCATTCATCACAACACATGTGGTTGTTTACACCACTAGATCCACCAGATGGCTGTTGGCTGCTTACAGCGAGCTACTGGTAGTAACGTGGTGCACCAGACTGGTGATGGCTTTATTTAGAGACAGACAGGCAGGCAGACAGGCAGACGCAGGCAGATGGACAGACAGGCAGAAAGACAGATAGGCAGATAGGAATGTGCACACAAACACATGCACATATACAGTACGCACAGAGAGAGGGTGCATTCCAATATGCGACCTTGCGTCCTCCACTTGTGCTTGTGTCCTCACCCCGCCTCCTGGCCCCGCCTCCGTGGAGAAAACAATAAAGTTTCCCCGCTGGCAGCCTAGCCACAACACATTTTGGGGGACTGTTTTTCATTCACCATCCAGTTTGCAAATGAGAAAATGATTTTACAATTGAGCTTTTCGAGATATTAAAATACAATGCTGTTGTCAGTGATGTCATCATTATATATTACGTCCTGGTATGAGGCCACAAGCACAAGTGGAGGACGCAAGGTCGCATATTGGAACGCACAGAGAGAAAGAGAGAGAGAGAGAGAGACAGACAGAGAGAGAGACAGAGAGAGAGAGAGAGAGAGAGAGACAGACAGAGAGAGAGACAGAGAGAGAGAGAGAGAGGCTGCTGTTGACAGCTATTTTTCTCTCGTGTCCAGTAGACTTCCTGAAAGGTTGTGGTTTGTCATTAGGAGTTCTGTCTTCATTGTGATAACAAGTGACGGCGGCTGATTAGATGTCCTTTTGTAAATGATCATGGAGATGGTGTTCTGATATTTTCTATTCAGACATATCTGATCTTATCAATTGCATCCGACCTCACCCTCTCACTCCCATCATCTCCCTCTCACATCCATCTCTCTCTGTCTCTGTCTCTCTTTCTCTCTCTCTCCATCCATGCATCCTCTCTCTCTCTCCCTCTGTACTTTATCCTCTCCTCCTCTTCCTCATCCATTCTCCCTGTCTCCTCGTATCCCACCCCTCTCTGTCTGAACCCCCTCTCTTTTTCTGCACTTTCCCACATATCCCCCCATCCATCTCTCCTCTCTCTCCCCTCTCTCTCTCTCTCTCTCTCTCTCTCTCTCTCTCTCTCTCTCTCTCTCTCTCTCTCTCTCTCTCTCTCTCTTTCTTCTCTCTCCTCCCCCTCCTCTCTCTCTCCTCTCTCTCTCTCTTCTCTCCTCTCCTCTCCTCTCCTCTCTCTCTCCTCTCTCTCTCCTCTCTCTCTCATCTCCCCCTCTCCTCTCTCATCTCTCCTCTCCTTTTCACTCTCTCTCTCTCTCTCTCTCCTCCCTCTCCTCCTCTCAGGGTAATGAGATGCTGGAGTTGCAGAGAGGTCGTATGAGGGAGGAGATTCGGGAGTACAAGTTCCGGGAGGCGCGGCTGCTGCAGGACTACACGGAGCTGGAGGAGGAGAACATCACCCTGCAGAAACTAGTCTCCTCGCTCAAGCAGAGCCAGGTCCGACACACACACACACACACACACACACACACACACACACACACACACACACACACACACACACACACACACACACACACACACATACACACACGCACACACACACCCACACACACACACACACACACACACACACACACACACACCACACACACTTAAGTCAAATAAAGCCAAGTAACCCACACACAGAGACCACACACGCACACACACACACACACACTCACACACACACTCTCACAAACACGTACGCACACACACACACACACACACACATACACATACACACTCACAGATGCGCACAAACACACTCAAAAACGCGCACACACACACTCACAGACGCGCGCACACATACACACACACACACACCCAAAGACGCGCACAGCACACACACACTCACAGACGTGCGCGCACACGCACACGCACACGCACACGCACACGCACACACACACACACACACTCAAAGACGCGCACACACACACTCACAGACACGCGGGCTCACACACACACACACACACACACACACACACACACACACACACACACACACACACACACACACACACGCACATACACACACACACACACACACACATTTCTTCAGTCAAATAAAGCCAAGTAACCTACACACGCACACATACATACAGCCAGGGCGGTCCATAACTCAATTGTCCTTTACCTCTCCTTGTTAGTCTACCAACCCACAGTGCCAAAGGTAGGCCACACTACACACTCACTACTTTCTACTGCAAAGCAATGAAGTGTGTGTAATACGCTACACAAATCTATACCCATTCTATCAGTTCTAGCTTTTACTTTTGATCTTTTTGTGTCCTTTAAGCTAGACTAAATTAAGATTTCAGATGCAAAACCCCCTAACTTTATTTCTGAAGACCTGCACTTCTGTATTTTTAGTGAATCCCATTGTTGGTTTGGTTTACATTCATGTACTTGATAATACATTTAAATATTTAAATGACATGAATAAAATAAAAAATATGCAATTCTAATAGATTTGTATTACATAAAAATGAATTATGAAATGTTTTTGAAAAGGCACTTAGGGGTTTTTGCATCTGAACTCTTCAAATAAAAAACATGAAAGATTGTTTTCAGTATCAGACCAGAGATTCATCGTTCATCATTGTAGGGAAGTGAAGCTGGTTTAGATTTACTTCTCTATGACATTTCCTTGACAGTAAAGGTCGAATGGTAGAACTGGCACTGCATAACATAATTGGTATGGCTTGCTTGAATGACAGTGGGCGTATTGAGCTATTAGTGTGATTGACAACTTCTGGTAATTCATTTTCTTCTGTCATTATTGTTCAGTTCATTTATTGATTCTCTACAGAGCAAATAATATAGACTTCTCACCATTACATAGGTTAATAATTATTTGGTGACACTTTATTGTTCTCTCCAACATTCAGATGCAGTCTAACTAACTATGTACTGTAACAATGTGTGATAAGTAAAAGGTGCTGGTATAGTGAAATCACAAAACGAGTCTGCGCCAAGACTTTTATTGTAAATTGAAGCTAGAATCTTATCGTTGCCACATTAACGTTAATGATATTATATGTATACCGTGGCATATAAAATTATCGTTCTGATTATAGCTCAATTGCTAGTTTGCGATAACAGAACTCTCCTAATTGTTTATGATGGCAAGTCATTCATTATCTTGTTATTAGATTATTATTATATTATTGAACTATCTCTGTACTTGTTGTGTCATGCTCACTGGGGTGAGCTGAGGACACGTTCAGGGTTATCGGTCAGACTGAATTCAGTAGTAGAGCAGATATAAGTGTAATGGCGTTTCCACTACACGCCAAGTGAGGCAGGTGGCAAGTAGATATCCGACGCCCAATCCAACATTAGCACGCACGGAGAGGTGAAGGAAAGTTGGTGTTGTTTATTCACACAGTCCGGTTGACTTTCTAAACATAATCCAACAAAGGCTGTCCAAAGTAAAGCAAATATCTGCACTTTGTCAACTTCCAATTTGTGGTCAGAAGACTGTTCACCCTCCTAACTGCCGAACACAGAGTGAGCTTCCTAATTTAAAGTGCTCACCTTCGTGCCACGGGCACGTCCAAGGGGTGTGTTCTGTCACGTTACAGGTAGCCTGGTAAGCAGGTACAAAGGTGTCCTACTTCAAAGCAAATGAAGCAATTATGCCGTTTCCTAACAAAAACTATACAAAACCTTACACAAATAAGTAAAAATTAGAACAATAGAAATGTAGGCATTTCTTTACCTCCCAAAATAATCAAAACACAAATATGACTCCTATATACTGGCCCCAAATTGGTCCATTATCCAAACTCCCGTCCTCGATTGCGCTTGTGGACTTGCCCCGCCACCGTGGAGAAAACAACCAAGTTTCTCTGCTGTCAGCCTAGCCACAACAACTTTTGCGGAACATTTCCCCATTAAAAATCCCAATTGCAAATGAGAAAAAAAGGACCTTTGAATTGCACTTTGAATTGAATTTGCGAGATATTGAATTGAGCTTCTATCGTCAATGACGTCTTGCTACATCATCACAAGGCCACAAGCAAGAGTTTGGATAGTGGAATTTACACTTGCTTTATTTGCCCAAAAGGAAATTAGGGTGTGTAGTAACACGTTGCACCGTATTATGTACAGTGCCTGTCCATGGGTACACAGACATTTATACAGTATGTACACACGCACAGCCACACACAAACGCACACACACACACACACACACACACACACACACACACACACACACACACACACACACACACACACACACACACACACACACACACACACACATGCATTCTTAGATTTGAAGCCAACACCACTCTCAAAATGAATTAAAAAAATACAGTATACAGTAAAAAATTCAGTATACATAAAACAGAGCTAAAATATCACAGACAGGATATCTGAAATCAGGCGTGGTACAGTACGGTACGTTTAAGATTTCCTTTGTCATACTACATTTGACACGTTTTGATTTCAGGCATAGATTTATTTCCTGCTTTCAGTCATGCAGACGTCCTTCTATTTTTAGGCATGGAGTAACAGTAATTTAGATTACATTACACTTCAGTCACGCTTTTGTCCAGCACGACTTCCAGCTATTCCAGACTATTGGTTACAGTCCCTGGAGCAATGTGGGGATAGTTTCCTTGCTCAAGGGCACTTTAGTCATCATGGACCATTAGGCCACGACTGCCCTATACTGTACTGTGCACTGCTCATTACTGCCTGTATAGTGTATGTACATTTTATTTCATGAAACCAATATTGTAACCACACAACCATGTATAGCCCTACAAAGGCAACGTTCAGTAACTATGCTGACGACATTGAAGCTGAGGAAAATACCAATTCAAAGTATATATATGAGGTTGGATATTGCTGTTACTGCTAGAGATGCACCGGATCTGATTTTTAGGATCCTGCCGGATACCGGATCCAATGCTTAAGATCCTGCCGGATCCGGAACCGGATACCGGATCCTACAAAAGGGTTGAAACACATAGCCTACTCACACACGTGGGCCCTTTTTATCATGTTGGCTCAAACTATTTTGACTGAAAAGCCTCGGCTACCGGATCCTGGATCCTGGATCCTGGAACCGGATCCGGATCCTGTGAAAAACCCTATTATCCTGCCGGATCCGGAACCGGATCTTGGATCCGGTGCATCTCTAGTTACTTCCAATTTGGCATAGCAAAATATCTCTATAAGGCTTTATCACAATGTAAAGGAGGTGTAATGAAGACAATTTTCAGTCTTAATTCACATTTTACAAAATATGTAGTCACTGCATTTTGCCTTTGTAGGGCAGCATAGCCCTTTCATGCAGATGGGACCGCCGGTGATCCTATTCACTATGAGCTGAAAAAGCTTAACCACACCATAACAACATGGCTATTACATTGCTTACCAAAAGTCTTAAGTAACAGATAAAGTCATGGTCATGACTATTTGGGTTCTGCATGGAAGAGTTATTAAGACACTGTATTACACAATGTAAATCCCATAGATTTGTATGTGTTAAAGCTGAGTATACTAATTTGCATGAAATGGAGGGCATCAAAGAAAACTGTGAAGAGGTTGTGAATTAGAATTAGATTACAGTGTTAATGATTTGATAGAGGGTTTTAACATTTGAGTGTGGGAATTGTCATATAGTTATATTAAGGTTTTGTGCGTCACAAAGGCTAAGGGAGGCCTGCAGACTTCTGATGAGGATCTGACAGTCTACACCAGGGGTCCCCAAACTTTTTTCTCTGGGGGCCATATTATCGCTCCTGACTGTGGGGGCCGGGATCAATCATGTGGCCTGTACTATGCCACTACCTGTTATAGCCATAATTTCTAGCACAAAATAGTTCATCATTAGACTCACACTAGGTTAGTGAAAATTAAACTTTAGGAAGGCCTGTTGATAAACAAAATAAAATACTTTAAAAATATATTTCATTCTTATATATCATGATATATCTATCATTATTATTTTTTTCAGTGAGGATTGCTTCTTTGGGCCAGTTCAAATGGTGAGGTGCAGAGAGGTGGAGGGCCGGTCAAAGGGGGATGGCGGGCCGCATCCGGCCCCCGGGCCTTAGTTTGGGGACCCCTGGTCTACACACATTAAAATGGTTTGTCTGTTAACAGGGCTCTAAATTAATTTGTTTCATCCACAGCCAACGTGGCTAATGTTAATCTTACTAGTCAAACACAAACTCCTAATGGGTCAAAGTGTCTAGTAAGTTGTTTTTTGTCTACCAGCCAAACTCAACTTTCACCAGCATTTTTTGCCGGTTGGCTTGTGGTAATTTAAAGCCCTGTCCGTTATTGTAGCAATATTGTGCGCTTTTGGTTATAACTTATTTTAACTTTATTTTAAGCTTGAAAAAAACTCTACTACTACTGTATACTGTATGTGCTGTGTGGAGGCAACTGACATTGCTCATCACTGCCCTCTGCAGGTGGAGTACGAGGGCCTGAAGCACGAGATCAAGGTCCTGGAGGAGGAGACTGCGCTGCTCAACAGCCAATTGGAGGACGCCCTGCGCTTGAAGGACATCGCCGAGAGCCAACTGGAGGAGGCGCTGGACGCCCTGAAGATGGAGCGCGAGCAGAAGAACAGCCTGCGCAAGGAGCTGAAGCACCACCTCAGCCTGGTGGAAGGGGCTTTCGGACCGGGCAGCTCCTCGCACCTCTGCTCCCTGGCGGCCTCCACCTCCGCCTCCGCCGCATCCTCAGCGCCACCTAGTGGTAACGCCACTCCTACTGCGGCCACCACGCCTGGCAGTGAAGATGGCGGTGGGGTCAGTGGTGGTGGTGGGAAGTGCAGTAGCCAGCTCCTCCTCCAGGGGGCGACGGGGGTGCTGCTGTTGGCCAGGGCCAACGGGGAGCTGCGGCAGGCTGCCCCTGGGGGGGCGCGCAAGGCCGGAGGAGGAGGGGAGACGACGCCCCTCACGCCAGCAGCACCAGATCTCTTCAGTGAGCTCAATGTCACCGAGATACACAAGCTCAAGCAACAGCTCCAGCAGGTAAGGAGGATGATACTAGTGTGGAACTAACAACACAACACTGCTAATGTACAGGCTGTCTTTTTTAATGTATTTTTGGGAATTTTAGCCTTTATTCAGAAAGGACAGTGAAAGAGGGACAGGAAATGAGTGGGGAGAGAGACAGGGAGGGGTCAGCAAATGACCCGGACAGGAATCGAACCCCGGGTTGCCGGCATAGTGGCCCATTGCCCTACCGTTAAGGTCAGATTAGACTTCTGCAACTGCGCTCGTCAAAACTCGCGTGGGAGTGGCCACGAACCAACATTGTATTCATGCATCTGCGAGTTCTGCGAGGTCCGAGGTCTCGTCGCGAGCCACATTTGAAATTGCGCGATTACTTTCACTACATTGTAAGCACTGCGGTCATTATTAAGCAATGTTGCTTTCTATCTCGGTTAGCTAGGTATTTTCACACAAATTGCAAAGGCAATGCACTGGTATCATTATTTGACATACCCAGTCTGTTTTCACGAGCAGAAAATGCAAGCATGTAAAGACAGTTGATTCTGCCGATGTGTGTTTACATTCGGTGGAGGAACGGTAGTAAAACCACAGGCATTGTGCCACGAGTGTTCAACTGATGCATTGTTTGTTATTTAGCTTGTAGCTTCGTGTATCTACACACATTTACACACAAGGCATTAATATAGTTTTTAACAGAATACAGCTCTGCTCTCGCAAACTACTGGCATTGCGCTGCCACAACAACAGAACAAGGAAGTAGCGAGACGACCAATCATAGCACCTTTTTGTCTGCGTACTCCGTGTCCGTCCGACGGATAGTTCGAATTTTTTCGAGGCGCTCGATGACGGGCGCAGGGCCTCTGCCAGGGGGGCGTGGACTCGCACAGACAGAAAACGGACGGACGCAGAGGCTATGCGTCCTAAGCATAAATCTAGCTTTAGGCCACAGAAGGGCCATGTACAGGCTGTCTTGGATAGATATAACTTCCTTCAGAATGTAATACAAATGGTCAGAAAACAAACAGGATTTTGCAGTGCTCAAGGAATTCAGGAGTGCTTTTCTCCTTAATGGTCATCGGTGTAGGGACTTTTAAACTTTTGCAAGATAGGAAAGAGGAAAGCTTTAAACGCCATGAGGAAGGCCATATAGGCCGAAAGGCGTTGTAGCCAAATTAATTGTATAAAAATCGCAAACGTCAGTGCCTCAGATTTCCTGAAACTTGAACTATAAAGGACCTATTTGAATTACTTTACCTTACCTCTCATCAGCAAAGCCCATGAGCAACGTTGGTTGTTTCAAAGTGCAACAATTGGTATTGTATGCAACAGTCATTTACAGAGTAAACTTCACTTTCGTAAAGGAAGATGGCGCCACCTGCACAGCAATACATCTGCTGTCCTCCTAAAACAGTAAAGTTTTAAATTACTTCGCCCAAATATGTCACATTTAGCAGACTTTCCATTCTATGTGTGCGCACTGAAAACTGTGTTGTACTTGGCTTGATAAAGCAAATATTAAAACAAACTGGCACATATCACAGTATGGCACTGGCTTCCCAATTAGAGACAGCAAGAGTTTTGTGCTTACAGTATACAAAGAGCTGAAGGAGTGGCGGCAATAAGGGAGGATGCAGGGTCTAGTATGTAAAAGTCCAACTGGGAAACTCCAACTCCCATTGTTATTGTGACACAGCACTCCACAGCACACGGCACACAACAACATTGCATTTATGCCTCACCCGTGCAAGCGAGCAGCCCTTACCACTTACCCATGACTGCCCATGTATTAGTTTGGGTTGTGTTTTGCTGTTGTTGTTTTTCAAATACTGCATCAACAAATGTTCCCAGCATTGCCCGGCTGCTCTAGATTACCCTGCTATTTGCCCACTTTACCTGTAGCATGGGGCCAGCAACGAAAGGCTGTGTAACAGGGAACTCCTGTGAAAAAAGAAAGGACAAAAATAGTTTGTGCTGCTGTGTTGTGTGCTTACGGCTTGGGGCCATTTTGTGAAATTATTGAGCAATGTCATTGCTTTTACTAGGACAGGGAGGGGACCCATATATGATGAAGTGCTTACAGCTATAATAGGAGTGACCATTGCCAGGATTGTGGCAATTTTGCAAAACAAATAGTCCTTGTGAAGGAAGCCATGCTGAACAGGAGCAACCCAGAGAGAGAGAGAGAGAGAAAGAGAGAGAGAGAGAGAGAGAAAGAGAGAGAGAGAGAGAGAGAGAGAGAGAGAGAGAGAGAGAGAGAGAGAGAGAGAGAGAGAGAGAGAGAACTGAGGAGTGACAGAGAGGGAGAGAAATATAGGCAGTGTATGTGCAGAGAAGGACAAGTGCCGCATTAGTGAGGGGTGTTTACGAACTGGATGCTGCAATGTCTGGGGATGAAACTTGATCTTTCTCATATGCACACTCATACCACGCACGCACGCACGCACGCACGCACGCACGCACGCACACACACACACACACACACACTTTCAGATGGGGATTCATTATTTATAACCTCTATGTCAGTCAAGGCCATTGATCTTGTAGTGAGCAGTGTTTGGGATGCTCGGATGGGATGAGGTTTTTGGTCAAAAATCATGTGAGGTAAATTAGTGCTGTTTTCAGCTGTAACCGTCATGTCTATGTCCCAAAGTGGCCAAATTTACCTGACTTCACCATACAGTAGTAACTACTGAGTATTTCATTAGAAAGATCTGTAGCATCTGATTACTGTAGGGAAAAGCCTACATGTGCATGATGAAAAGGGTAAAAGCTGGTAGCTATGTATTCTTACTGTTGCTTTATAGTGTAGTACCTTTTTGAGCCGCAAGGTATAGAACAGCATTTTACACACGTATTGTATTTTACCGTATCATTTGAAATACATTTGTGGTCTCAAGGTTAATGATCTTGTAAGAAGTAACAATGGCGTGCATTGGCTCAAACTTTATAGGCAAGATATACAGTAAACATTGTTAAACCTTGCAAGCATTTGCTGGTCTAGAGTAGATAACACTTTTGAAAGCTCTGTACAGTTACCTTTGTACAGCATCACATTGGGGAAGTGAAGCACTTGAGCAAATATGCGAGTCTAAGAATAAATGATGTGATACCCTGATGTAGCACCTCCAGCAGGAAGTGACAACCATAGTGTCAGTCAAGAGATAGAGACGTAGCAGCCAGCACTTACAAACAAGAGGCGATGAGCTGAATCTGGATTAGCTGAGCTGAATCTGGTCTCATTATCATAACTTCACGCTCTATGTACTACAGTATTTGTCTTTTACGTACACCAGCAATGCCTCTTTTCCACTGGCAGTTTTCTGGTAGGCCTACAGTCGCCACCTTTTGCTTTACGATTGAGCTGTGGCGTTCCTATTCGAAAAGCAAAAAGTGGCGGCTGAGTCGTGCAATGTGGAGCTGTAGGCCTACCAGAAAACAGATAGTGGAAAAGAGGCTTAAGTTATTCAAATAGATTGATTCCAGACAGACAGACAGAAAGATAGCCTTTATTGTCCCCAAGGGGAAACTTATTTTCACGCGCATCATAACTTGTCACAGCCTAAATGAAGACATAGAGCATACATGGAGACATCAACACCATGGCTATGGAAAAAAAGAACAAAATTACATAAAATAGGTCTACAGTACACCAGCTGACAGGAGTGCCAAATGGTACCTCAATAACCACGTCTGCTCTGTATTTTGTGAAGTAAACTGCAGCTGCATAAGTATAGCTTTATGTAAAACCTGTGGTTGCCCCCTACGTATCTTCCTCATTATATGGACAGTGAGAAGAATTCAACTCATCGTGGTTGTGTTTGCTCTTCTCCGAATGCTACGGTTGCCTCTCACTACAGTACGTAGGTGGAGTGTGAAAGGGTTATGCTGCTGACCACTAGCCTGCTAGGCCCAGTTATGTGCTATGCACGCTGGGCTGCGTGTTCACACAGACCCATGTTGAGCATGTTAGCTTTCATTTTCACTTTCAAACTGTGCTATGCTTGTCCCCTCTTGTGTAGCCTACTGTGTATCTTTCTAAACTACTGGGCATAGAGTGCCAGAAGACTGTGCTGATCACCAGTGTGCAGGAGTGTGGTAGATGATAGATAGATGTACTTTATTGCACTGCAAGCCGTGCTGATTAAAACGGATTAAATCCACAACTTTGTTGTGCGCTGTGATGCTGTGTGTTAAGAATTACCAGCTAGTACTGTCAACGATAAGGCCCATCACTACCGCTTCCACTTGCTTTTGCCCCTAACACTGTCTTTTACGGATGACCCAATACACAGAAAATGTTGCAGTGTTCATCACAAGTGGTACCACTCTGTTTTAATGTTAGATTTTAACTAATTTTGATTTAGTGTTGAATTTACACTTCAAAGCCATGCATGCATGATCTGAATAGTGTTAAAATACAACTCTTAAAGTGTTAACTTGACACTCAAAGAGTTGAATTTAGTTAGTTTAGTTAGCTAGTTACTATGTGCCATCTTTGTTGTGTGATAACTCGGTCTGCTTTGTGTATGTCTCTCTCTCTACACCAGGTGGAGATTGAGATGGCTGCACTGACAGCCCACAGGAGTATGAAGCCTCTTTTGTGTACACTTCCAGCTCAAGCTGCTTTTGTCCTTGTCCTCAGGTGGAGCGTGAGAAGGCGGCGTTGTCCACCAGCCTGCAGGAGTGTGAGGCGCAGCTGCAGCATGCGCAGACGGCCCTGTTTGAGCAGCACGACCGTGCGCGCCGCCTGCGCGAGCGCCTCAGCTCCCTGCGACGCCAGCGCAGCTCCATCGACAAGAAGTCCATCGACGAGGAGGAGGAGGTGCCCGGATTAGGAGGAGAGGAGATGCTGGAGGACAAGGAGGTGTTCTCCTACATGCACATGGAGGGACCCAGCGTGGAGGTGAGGGAATTAAATGAATGGATGAAACATAAACAAACCTGCCTGAAAACATTGGTGGAGGTATTGAATGAATGAATGAATGAATGAATGAATGAATGAATGAATGAATGAATGAATGACATCAAATGTATGCAAATCAAATGAAAATCAGCCTCGTTCATTCACAGCACATGGGATTTCACGCCACACTGGAATTCACACATCACTGTGAATTGCACACAGACATTCACTTCCCATCACACACGAACAGATGGCCGCCATGACAATGTTTAAGTAGAGTGCTATAGATTAGAATAGAATAGAATAGAATAGAATAGAATTTATCGTCACTATATGCCTAAGAACTACACATTCTATACATACATACAAGAACTGTACATGTACTGTGGCCTAAGGTAGACACAGTTACAAACGTTTGTAGATAGAAGCTATCTCTCTCATCAGTGCTCCGTCTCTGTGTTTCAGGTGATGAAGTGCAAGTACAAGGTGGCGGTAACTGAGGTGGTGGGCCTGAAGGCAGAGCTCAAGGAGCTGAAGGAGCGCTACAATCAGCGGGTGGAAGGGGAGGCCGAGGTACGCGGTGACAACCAGATGCAGCAGCAGGTGAGACACTATAGCAGATCTACAGCGCAGTGTTTGCTCTGGCAGGCAATTGCTACGCTTTACATTGTACTTTTAATTCGGAATTAACGCCCTTTATTTCTGAATGAAGCTTAATTCCGCTTTGAAAACGTCATGTAAAACCTCACAATTCGGAATGAAATGAAAGTAAACTTAATGAAACTATATAATTCTGAATTATTAATTTGGAATTAAAAACGTCATGTAAACGTAGTGATTGGCAGTCAAGAGCTTGCTGCCTCGTATTGTCTCAGGTGCTCTAGATCAGCAAATCAAATCTACTTGCTCCAGTTTTCAGTTTCAAATTTGGCGCCTTTCAAAAGTTCTCTGTTTTGTTCGCCTCTTGGCTGCTGCTGACTTTTCACAACCCACCACCTCCCCAGCTCCACCTTGTCGTGTATGACGTGGCATGGGCTACTCTTTGTGATGTTGCGTGCTCTGTTCATGGGTTAAATTGGGTGAGCATTCCCAATGCTGCTGATGTCCCGTTAATCTCTGCTTTCTTTGGTGACGCTGAACGGGGATATACCGCCAAATTTAATTCATAACTATTCAATAAAAAATTGCATTCAGAATTTCTTGTATTGTATATCTTGACTGTAATGGACCTGACAGAACTATTATACTACTACTATAATATTTAACACTCAGAACATGCAAGCCGATCTCAAGCTTAGAAACTAGCCTTTTTTGCATCAAACTGCGTTGTCTCTCCTGAGGTGCCCACTATTAGGCAAAACAAAAGGTTTGTGATTTTCCATGATTGTTGACAATTGATGAATGATCATCCTGAAACATTTAGCTACATGTGCTTAAATCCCTGTTATAGTTCATCTCAGTGTGTATTGTACATGTGAATACTATACATGGTTATTGTCATGACATAGGCCATCTTATCTATTTTACTCTACTGTACTCTACTCTACTCATCTCAATTCTACACTACACTTCTGTACTCTATTTTACTCTACTCTGCTCATCTCAATTCTACACTACATTTCTGTACTCTATTTTACTCTACTCTACTCATCTCAATTCTACACTACACTTCTGTACTCTATTTTACTCTACTCTGCTCTACTCTACTCATCTCAATTCTACACTACACTTCTGTACTCTATTTTACTCTACTCTGCTCTACTCATCTCAATTCTACACTACACTTCTGTACTCTATTTTACTCTACTCTGCTCTACTCTACTCATCTCAATTCTACACTACATTTCTGTACTCTTTTCTATTCTACTCTGCTCTACTCTATTTCATCTCTCTACTCTTCTCTTCTGTACTCGACTGTCTTCCACCCCAGGCCCTTGAGGAGAAGGTGTGTCGCCTGGAGCGCAGCTGCCGCGAGGGCAAGGAGAAGGCGGCGGCACTGGAGGCTGAGCTGCGGAAGGCGAGCGGGCTAGCCGGGGACAGCCAGGCGCTCCTCAACACCGCCCAGGACGAGCTGGTCATCTTCAGCGAGGAGCTGGCCCAGCTCTACCACCACGTCTGCCTGTGCAACAACGAGACGCCCAACCGCGTCATGCTGGACTACTTTAAGCAGAGCCGATCGCCGTCTAGAGGTGGGGGTGGGGGAGGAGGTGGTGGGTTGAAGGTGCCGCAGGAGGAGCATCGGGCATTGCTCACCCCGCGTCTGGCACGCCGCTTGGCTGCTATCAACGCGTCACATTCGTCACACTCCTCGGGCGAGTCGAGGAGCCCGTCGGACTCGCCATCCAAAGAGCCGCATACGTCGCCGGCGGCTGCCGCTGGCTCCGCCTCCGCGGGGGGCGAGTCCAGCCCAGCCCGCACCACCACCCCCAGTGCCTCTTCCTCTTCCTCCTCTTCCTCCCCGGCCCCGGATACCCCCGTCGCAGGCGGCAGCGGTAGCAGTCCTGGAGGTGGAGGGTCGGACCTGCGTCGCGAGCCCATGAACATCTGCCACCTGAACGCCATCATCCGGGATCAGATCCAGCACCTGCAGAGGGCCGTGGACCGCTCGCTGCAGCTGTCGAGGCAGAGGGCGGCGGCCCGCGAGCTGGCCCCGCTCCTTGACAAAGACAAGGAGACCTGTCTGGAGGAACTGCTCAAGCTCAAATCACTGCTGAGCACCAAGAGAGAGCAGATAGCCACGCTCCGACTGGTCCTCAAGGCCAACAAACAGGTAGGCTAATTGTAAAGAATGAATAGCGAGCGCTCTATAGTCTTTTCTCCAGGTTGAAGGGGTGCATCTGGTTATTCCCTTTAGGGCTTGACAGACTTTTGAACTATGTCCAAAGCACGTGGTTGGCAGGGCATGGTTGGCACGCTCTGATGAAGGCCAGACGGCTGAAACCGGTCAGCGTTTTTACCATGTTTACCCCGATGTAAAATAAAGGGTTTTTAAATACTTCAACTACCTTGACTCAAAGGAGAGTGCTTTGGAGGTAGGCTAATTATTTTGGTCACATTGCAAGTGCAGAAGATAGTATGCTGGTATGCAGACTATATATTAGTTTATCCTGTACAGTATAGCCTGCTGAGTGCCATGCAGGAGCAGATCGTCACCCTCCAGCTGGTGCTCAAGGCCAACAAGCAGGTAGGCATTACAGCTAATTATATTTGGTGTCAAGGGCAACAAATGAAGCCTAAGTATTATACACTCTCTAGCATATGTTGTTATACAGTATACAGTATATATCTGTTAAAGTGCACTATTTGTACGCCCCTTTTCAATATTCCCGGCGCCAACGCGAGTGGCAGCAAGTTTGAACAGCTCTACTCTACTTTTCTGAGTTTTCTGAGATTGGCTGTCTATGGGCATGTCCAAATCTGTTCTTAAAACCACACTAAACATGTTTTCAAGAATATGCAACTGACCCAAGTGTTGAGGGGTATTCACTGGCAAACTTGTTAGGGAGTCAAACTTGTTAGGGAGTGCCAGTGAACACCCCTAACCACTTAGTGAGATGCATACTTTCGATTAGGGTGGTTTAAGAACATACATGTATTTGGGCATGCCCATAGACAGCCATTGTAAAGCCAATTGAGACCAAATCCAAATCATCCAAATAATGGAGACAGCGGCAGACATTGCAGACAACTCAGAAAAGGGGCTTAATGATAAAAAATAGTGCTGTAAGTTAAGTAATTGCTGAGCACAAAGGGATAACAGATTGTCATCCTTAAGTGGTGCCACATAACAGGGATTTCAAAGCTTTTGAGTCTGTTGGCTCTCCACTGGTTTAGTTCTTGTGCTTTTTAAGTTACATACAGTGCAGAGAGATATACTAGTATATTCACTGGAAAGTTTGTTGTCAATAGCAATCCTACACTACTAGCAAGACAAGGCAAGGCAAGACATTTATAATATCGCACATTCCATATACAAAAGCAGTTCAATGTGCTTTACAAGAAAACAAAAAGACAGCCACATTTTGGGTTGAATTCCCCATAGTCCCAGCACTACACCTTCATTTCCCTGGCCAGTAACTAATGTAAGTGCTGTCTTTGTCCACAGTTAGGAGCCCTGTCTCTTCATTCAATCAATGCAGCTGCTTAATGGTCTAACTTAGAATAGAATAGAATAGAATAGAATAGAATAGAATAGAATAGAATAGAATAGAATAAAATAGAATAGAATAGAAAGCCTTTATTGTCATTAAGTATACTGAGATTTGAGCTTCCCTACTAGGTGCACAGTCCTATATAGATGAACATTGTCCAGTAACTGAGAATTCATTGCTGTAACAGCTTTGGGGAAGAAGCTGTTCTTCAGGATGTGAGGTATCTTCAATGATACTCCTGGCTCTACTTAGGCAGTTGTAGATGGTGGGTATGGGAGGCAGGGGGCAGCCTATGATTTTTTGCACTGTTTTGGTCACCCTCTGCAGTCTCTTCCTGTCAGCCTCAGTGCCGCTTGAGTGCCACACTGACAGTGCGTAGGTCAGCAGGCTCTCTATGGTGGAACGGTAAAAGGTCACCAGCAAGCTTGAGTCTAACTGTTCTTTCTTAAGCACCCTCCTCAGGAAGTGCAGTCACTGCTGGGCCTTTTTTTAACCAGAGCCGAGGTGTTAGTCGACCTGGAGAGATCATCCGAGATGTGTACACCTAGGAATTTGAATGAGCTCACTTGCTCCACACGTTCACCATTGATGTACAGGGGGGCAGGAGCATCTTTGTTCCGCCGGAAGTCCAGGATGAGCTCCTTCGTCTTGGAGATGTTCAGGGCCAGGTTATTCGATGCACATCACTCTCCAAGTTTTAGGACCTCATCCCTGTAGGCCTCCTCCTTTCCCTCGGTTATCAGCCCCACCACTGTTGTGTCATCTGCAAATTTGACAATGATGTTCTCTGGGTGGATGGGGCTACAGTCAAACGTGTAGAGTGAGTAAAGAAGTGGGCTCAACACACATCCCTGGGGCGAGCCGGTGCTGAGGGTGCGGATGGTTGAGAGATGTTGACCTGGTTTCACCTGTTGGGGACGATTAACAAGGAAGTCTTTGATCCAGGAGCATGTGGATGATGGAAGTCCTAGATGTCTCAGCTTGGGGATTAGGATGTCAGGAATGATGGTGTTAAAAGCTGAGCTATAATCGATGAAGAGCATCCTGACATAGCTCCCTTATCTTTCCAGGTGACTCAGTGCAGAGTGGAGAGCAATGGCTATTGCATCCTCGGTGGATCTGTTTGCCCGGTATGCAAGCTGATGAGGGTCCAGGGTTGGGGGGAGACAGGCTTTTATGTGTTTCAGCACCAGTTTTTCAAAGCACTTTGTGATGACTGGAGAGAGTGCAATGGGGCAAAAGTCATTGAGGGTGATTGTAGGTGACTTTTTCGGAACCTGTATGATGGTGGCAGATTTCAAGCAGGCTGGGATGGTGGCTTGTTTCAGTGACAGGTTGAAAATATCAGTGAAGACTGGTGCTAGTTGGTTCGCACATGCCTTGAGCACCTTTGCTGGTACACCATCCGGGCCTGTTGCTTTCCTTGGGTTCACAGCATGAAGCACTCGCTTCACGTCATCAGCCCCAACCTCCAGAGTGGGTGGTGGGGTGCTGGGGTGTGTAATGGTTTGGGGTGGGGTGCTAAGGTGTGAAATGGGTTGTTGCGGGGGCTGGAGTGGTACGCCAGGCTGGCCATAACCAAGTCGTAGTAGTGCATTACTACATGCCCTTTGTCATGTCATATTAGTGTAGTTCTATGATGATTAACTTTTCAATGACTATTGCAGTGTTCCACACTGGTGGAAGAACGGCGTGCATTATCTACTTTGAAGTGTTTTCTAGTGCATGTGTGGCATAGCCTGGCGACGCCATCCTATGTACTCCACCGAAAGATTTTGGCTCCGCACCTAGTCTGACGAAACCATCCTAGCTCGGTTCGCACACCGTTTAGCCAATCAGCAAACGGTTGAGCGGGTGACCCAGAACTCGCCCGCGAAGACAGTTACTGATTGGTTAAGGTAACACTATTCACACTTTTGTTTTGTTAATTGTATGCTTTTGTGACACTATATCGCAACAATCATGCTAATAAAGCACAATATGGGTTTTAATATAAATTCGGAACTCCAGTGAATTTAAATGGCAGATTAAAATCAGACCATCTCCCACCCTCCACAGAGATGGATTCCTCAACAGTCGTCTTTCGCCCAGGCATGTCATGATTTTGGAATGTTGGCAACTGTGTTTAGTGTAGCATGAGTAAATGCTACAAAAGGGTGACAAGTATATTTTCATCCTCCCCTCCATCCCCACATATTGAAAAGAAGAAATCAGCCTTATGAGGATGCCTGCTCCCATCAATCTAAGTAATGCATGGTGATTTTGACGGTTTAGAAATTATGCTGTGGTAAATGCTCTAATAGGGTGATGGCACCAGTTTACGTACCTTCTCCTAAATCCCTCATTGTTGGCCAGAAAGAAAAAAAAGGCCTTGTGTAGAACGACTGCCCTCCCCTTAATCAAAGTAATGCAGTGGGATTCAATGAAACTCTTGTTCTGCATGGGGTTAGTTGTCCCCGGCCCCAGAGAGAAGGATGGCAGAATTGTGACCTCATTACATCGTATGTATTGGGTGGTGGGGTCTCACATGTCTTTGTCCCGGGCCCGGCAAAAGCGGCCAACAGCCCTGGGCTACTACTACTGTGCTGTGTGTTGTAATAACTTGGTAGCTCAGTTCGACGGGTGGCTCATATCGACAACAAGACAGCGGCGCCTTTTCTTTTTTTTTCTTCTCTTCAGTTGTTCTCTTTTTGATTAAATGCTGTGCCCCTGGCGTGGCCTCTGCCGGCCCCTGGAGATTTACAGCTCTGGGGGCCACTTTTATAGATTTCCATGCAGTCCGATGTGAAGCCAAGCGGGGCTCAGTGGCATGTAACAGAACAGAAGCAGCACTACTGCAATTACTGCTCATCATGGGCCTGCTATACATGCAGTTCAGTCACCACCCTGCTACAACACACGGGCACGCGCACACACACACACACACACACATTCATGACGCACACACCCATTCGTGACACACACACACACACACACACACACACACACACACACACACACACACACACACACACACACATTCATGCTCCGATCTAGCTGCCTCTATACACATACACCTCATAGCCTGCCAACTAACTCTGTCAGCATGTTTTACGTATTACAGTAAGTCCAACGGGAAATGTATTATCATACAAGATTTTTTCGTATGACTTTGCGGGTAAGTATTCATGTTGACAGGGTAAGAAGTGGAGCCATTAGCAGGACAGCAGGACACAGGAGGTGTGTTCCATTTATCATCATAAGGATATATGGCCAGGGCCCAGCGATCGAGATCCACAAGGCTGACCAGCCATTAGTTCTGCTGTTCTCCTCCCGTCACACTTCATGCCTACACCAAAGACAATTTCTCTCTCTCTCTCTCTCTCTCTCTCTCTCTCTCTCTCTCTCTCTCTCTCTCTCTCTCTCTCTCTCTCTCTATGTATGTATCTATCTATCTCTTTCTATCTGTTCTACTCGAAAGATCTCGAAATAGACTATTGTGTATATAATTATTCCTTCTTTTGAAGTCATTATTGCCCACACTTGCCCAATATGGCACAGTATATTGCATGTGAATGTAAAAACAAAGGACAATATTTAAGGTCTCGTACTGTAAGAAACCTTAAACTCTCATTCACACCTCTGAGACATTTTCTCAACACTTGTGTTCATATACGTATATTGAGGACATTTTGAAAGATTGTAAGATAGATAAAAGAAAGATAATTGTAGACTCATTAACTATTTTTAGGGCTTTTGAAGTGAAGGAGGACTCATTAGGTCTAATTCTGCATGGTCAGCATACCCAGTTATTTGGACCGACTGTTTCTGACTCATCAGGAAGTTGTTGACAAATGACAAATTACAGTATATGACATGTCACGCCAATGACACCTTTAAAAAAAACTGCACAGCATTTTTGTATTTATTTCATGTCATATTTAGCATCTATCATCTTTGGTTTTTTAAAGTGAGAAAAACTAATTTAGACTTTTGGTGCGCAGGCGCTTGGTGACAGTTACAAATGACAAGTGGCAATTAACTCTCATTCATCTCTCAGACACCAGAACTTATAACTTATCATGCATTTACCATTTTCAACATTATTTTTTAATTTTCTGAAGTGAGGTGGAGGACAAATGAAGGCCGAGTTTTGGTACGTCATTACAATAGTTGGAGTGACTTGAGTGACTTCAGGCACTTAGTGATAGTTGCAAATGACAAGCAACAAGTTACAATCGTCCTTCTCTGAGACAGCAGATATGACCTAGGTCATCCCAAAGACCGACTTGATCTGTATATACCGTTTTTAACATTTTTCTTTATTTTTTGAAGTGGAGAAGACCCCATTAACCCCATTGAGTAGAGCCTATGTTACAACCTTACTGTCACCAAAATTGTAATTGTAACGGTTACTTAACCCTGAAGCGACGACTGGGGTCATTTATGACCCCGGGCACATAATTTCATACACTATTTCTGCAATTTTCATCAGAAAAACTGCTTCTAGGAGTTTGCCAATACATATGTTGTGCATGTGGAGAATGCTTTTTTGTGAGATTTGGACCATCTATATGGGATTTATAATCAAAACACCTCTGGGGTCATTTATGACCCCGAGAGGATCCATGAGATACTCAACATTATAATGTCCATTTTTTGCTGTAATTTTCAAACTCTGTTTTTTGTATTTTGTGTCTTGGGGCAGGCCATGGTCAGCACACCTAAAATATTCATAATATAAACATTTATAGTATTAAAATACAATATACTGTATTATGTAAATAAATAGGGCACCCCTGCGATAGCCAACAAAGCATATTGTGAGGGCACCTAGGTAGCATTTCCTCTGTTATTGCTCCATATTTGTTGATATAATGGCACAGTGGTCCTAGACACATGATGAGAATATGAAATATTCATATTAATATATGGGGCAGTCATGGGTGAGCGGTTAGGGCGTCAGACTTGCATCCCAGAGGTTGCCGGTTCGACTCCCGACCCGCCAGGTTGGTGGGGGGAGTAATCAACCAGTGCTCTCCCCCATCCTCCTCCATGACTGAGGTACCCTGAGCATGGTACCGTCCCACCGCACTGCTCCCCATGGGGCGCCACTGAGGGCTGCCCCCTTGCACGGGTGAGGCATAAATGCAATTTCGTTGTGTGCAGTGTGCAGTGTTCACTTGTGTGCTGTGGAGTGCTGTGTCACAATGACAATGGGAGTTGGAGTTTCCCAATGGGCTTTCACAAATGGAAGTCATCCTGATGAACAAAGAGGGAGGAAACAAGTCATCAGTGTAGAAATCAATGGCGTTTTTAGAATTTTCCTTATTTTATGGCTATACAAAGGCTGAAGCATCAGTTGAATGATTTATTTGCTCTAATACATATGGAAGACACCTTTTCACTGCTACAATGTCCAGAAAAAGTTTCAGAGAAATTTTGAGTGTGCATAAGGTTATATATTTGAGACATGGTTTTGTCTATGTAAATTACCATATTCTCTGATCTTGTGATTTCATGAACCCAGAAATGTTGAGTGCCCTAAATTTTTATTACAGAAATATCATCAATGGGCCTAATGGATATAATTTATCTTGGTTTCCCAAAGTTTCACTTTGAGCAATTTCCATAATTAGCATAAATATACTGTATTATTATGGTAAGACTACTACAAGTGAATAGGCTAAAAAATGTAAATGATAGATATCACCATGAAACTTTCTCAGTTGATTACTGATGATGAGAGAAGAAAAAAATGTATTGGATGTTTTTTGTATTTTGATGTTTACATATGCAAATGAGGGTATACATCATACTTATCATATACTGTACGTATGTAAGTTTGACAAATTTGTAGCAAAACAATAAAATGTTCAAATTCAGATTTTTTTGCTTTAGATGAGGGACAAGTATGTGCAAGATGTAAATAAATTTGAATGAACCCCAAAAAATAATTTATATAGTGGTATTTCTATATAAACTCCTTGGGGTCATAAATGAACCCGCTCGGTCAGAATAGTTGCAAAAACAGGCCCGTCGCTTGAGGGTTAAGGCTCCCAGTAATGTCATAGGAATGTTGTTTTGATGTAATTGCGTCTTTTTCAGCAATGAGTGAACTGGCCTGCCGGCAGGTCCATCTGCGCAAAGAGGCTACTGCCTAGTTCTATGCCAAAAGCAGTGGGAGTGAAATTTCTGACTTGTCAGGATTTTGTTGACAATGACATGACAAATTGACAAGTGACAAATAACTCTTGTGCTTCAGTCAGACTGCAGATGTGGCCCTGGCTAACCTGAAGAGCAGCTTGCCTTGTAATTATCTCATTTTTAATTAACTCATGACTAAGTTAAGACTAATTCGAGCGTAATTCCACTGTGTAATTAAAAGCAGTGTGCTGTTTCTATCTTATCAAGTATTGACTTGACTCAGTTGACAAAGTTGAACGACAGAATAACTGAATAAATAACACGTGTGCTTTTGTCAGACTGCAGAGGTGGCCCTGGCCAACCTGAAGAGCAAGTACGAGAACGAGAAGACCATGGTGACAGAGACCATGATGAAGCTACGCAACGAGCTCAAGGCCCTCAAAGAGGACGCCGCCACCTTCTCCTCCCTCAGGGCCATGTTCGCCACCAGGTGAGGAACACTGACACTGACACTGACACTGACAATGGGTCTTTCTCAAAGCCTAGGCCAGTGTCCTTCCAAGTGTATCAGCCTAATTAGTCACGCCCAGTGATTGGATACCCTTTATTAGTCACACCCAGTGATTGGATATTCTGTAGAGTTCACCAAAAAGTATCCAATCACTGGGCGTGACTAATTAGGCTGATACACTTGGAAGGCCTAGGATTTGAGAAAGACCCAATGTGTGTGTGCGTGTGCGTGTGCGTGTGTGTGCGTGTGTGTGTGTGTGTGTGTGTGTGTGTGTGTGTGTGTGTGTGTGTGTGTGTGTGTGTGTGTGAGAGAGAGAGGGGGGGGGCATTTATTTCATGCATTATACTATTGTTAGCAGTTCACATAACTTTAAACTTTAAAATCATGTGAATGAAAATGTAGATAGGGAGATAAAAGGGATAGAGAGATAGACTGTCCGCCCAATGTAGTACCTCCTTGGCTATAAATCACCACACACACGCACGCACGCACGCACGCACGCACGCATGCTGAAGGCCTGCTGCAGTTGGCAGGATGACGATGTCCATGCCACCCTCTGATTCAGAGTAAGGTCAGAACTGCAGAACTACTGTAGTGGGGGGTGGGAAATTGGCAACACCATGAACGATGATGTCATCTAGATATATGGGATGTACACAAGTGCTTTTTAATCTTGATTGTTTTTTAAATGTAGGGACTGACATATTTCAAAGTATTTCAAGCAAAAACCATCTGAATTACTTGTTGTACATACCTTCCCTTCCAAATGTAACAAAACTCTCTCTGAATCAGTGTGCATTTATTTTACTTTTGCTTTCGTGCTTCAATCTATCTGCTATGTTCTAACCCCCTGCGTTGTCTTTTTGATTTTGCCCTCTTTTTTCATATTCTGTCCTGTCTCGCTGCAATGAACTCACCCTTTCCTGTCACTTCAATTTCCAACTTCTTCTAACTTCTTCCAACTGCTCTCTCTCTCTCTGACATGTCCTCTTACAACTTTCTTTCCTCCCTCCCTCACCTCTGTCACTCATTTTCCTCTTCCCACTGAATCATCCCTTATGTGATTTGGCTTTGTCGTTTTCTCCTCTTCTCTCCTATCTTGTGCTGTGGCCCCTGTCTGATTTTTTTCTGTTATTGTTCCTTTTCTGTCCGTCCTCTCCTCCCTCTGCTTCACCCCCTCTCCCCTCTTGCACCTTTTCTGTCTTTTCTTCCTCCATCATTCTCCATCTGATGACTTTGTCTTTTCCCACCCTTTGCAATTACTCTGTGCCTGATTCATCTTTGTATTCTTTCCCTTTCCATTACCTTCCATCTGATTTCACTCTGTCTTCCCATTTCCCCAAACTCTACCCCTGATCAATTATTCCTCACCTGATTTTCTTTCTCTTTCTCCTTTACCCACCTAATTCCCCCCTGCTCTCATTGTCCCTCGCACCTCCTCCTCTTTTTTCCTCCCCGTCCTGTGTCCCTTCCATTCCCCCCATCATTCTTCTCCCCCGTCCCTTTTATCTCCTTCCCCACAGGTGTGACGAGTACGTGACCCAGCTGGACGAGATGCAGCGTCAGCTGGCGGCCGCCGAGGACGAGAAGAAGACGCTCAACTCGCTCCTCCGCATGGCCATCCAGCAGAAGCTGGCCCTCACCCAGCGCCTGGAGGACCTGGAGTTCGACCACGAGCAGACCCACCGCAGCAGCCGATCCTCGGGCAAGGCCTCCCGCCTAAGGAGCACCGCACCCAAAGTAAGTGGCATCACCACCTCCACCACCACCACCACCATGGCCTCGGTCGAGGGGCTTGCAAGCTTGGCCAGCTCGCCCCCTGGCTCCCCGGCGTCAGCTGCCACAGCGTTGGGCATTGGTGTTGGCATAACCGCGAGTCTCCTCCCCTCCCCCACCTCCTCTGCCGCCTCCGCCAGTGCCGCTTTCTTGGCGGCCTTTCGCGGAGCGCCCCTCCCACATCCGCCGCTGCCATCATCCTCATCTAGGCCCTTTCCTCCATCACCAGCCGCCCCGTCGGCCCCCAATAGCCCGCCCCCCTCCCTCGAGGCGCCCTCGTCGCCGGCTGCCTCAGCGTCAGGCTCATGGACCCCACCGTCCACACCGCCGTTGCGGCTCAGCCATTCGCACTTCACCCTGGGCGTGCGAGCGTACGTGGTGGAGCCTCGCTCACTGGGCACCCAGCTCCCCCACCACCTGGGTCGGGCATCCGCCTTGGCTCGCCGCTACGCTGCGGATTCCCACTCGGCCGCGACCTCAGCCTCCCCTTTTTCCCACACGCCCGGCTCCCTGCCTTCCTCCCCCTACCGCACCGCTGCCTCCTCGGCTTCGTCTGTGCTGGAGAGCCATCGCTCCTCCTCCTCCTCCATCGTGTGGGGCGCCCACCGCTCCCGTCCGCACCCCCTCATTAACCTTTCCCGCGCCTCCCCTTCCCCTTCCTCCCCCTCCTCCTCTTCTTACTTCTCTTCCTCTGCCTCCTCCTCCTCGCGCTACACACACTCGAGCGGCTACAGCCAGCTGTACTCCAGAAACTATTCGCCCCACTACCACCGCTACTGACCGAGGCCGACTGAGGCTGAGGGTTGACTTTGAGAGGAGGACTGACTGGTTTCCTGGTGTTACTGTCCTGTTAAGTGTGCGTTTTCTTTGTGATAATAATGCGCCTCTTACTGTAAGATTGTACGAATGTAATAATAGTGACTTTTGCTAGTTTTATTTTTTGTGTTTATTGATTTTTCTTTCCTTGACTTTTTCGTTTCCTTTGCTCAGGGATTTTTTGTATTTGTAAAGGAGCACTGGTGGCCCTGCCTTCCCCTTCAAATGACTGTTGAACGGTCTCCTTGACGACACTGTGTACCGCTGCTGAGTCATTCTTTCATTGTCTGTCAGTCTCTTTCTCTCTCTCTCTCTCTCTCTCTCTCTCTCTCTCTCTCTCTCTCTCTCTCTCTCTCTCTCTCTCTCTCTCTCTCTCTCTCTCTCTCTCTCTCTCTCTCTCTCTCCAGTCTGTGATGATTGTCATTTTGGGCATGTGGACAATACAAAGCAAGTCATTACATTTTACTTTACATACACTTAGCTGACGCTTTTATCCAAAGCGACTTACAGATATTACAGATATATTGGTTACAGGCCCTGGAGCAGTGTGGGGTTAGGTGTCTTGCTAAAGGGCACTCCAGCCATGGAATGAGGAAGGGATTGGTAAGGGTGGGGATCGAACATGCAACCCTGTGATCTACAGTTCAACTCCCTAACCATTCAACCACTTCGGCCCAAGTCACAACATCACAGCCAGGAATTACAACATGGGCACCAGCTTGACGGCTGTGGCCATAAAACGTGTTGCCATGAAAGCATTTACAGTATTAACAACACCAAGTTTGACTAGTAGTGTTCACCTGTTAGTTCAGTGTCATAGTACCACACAGATATATGCACTGAGGGATCCAGCACTGTGCTCCTTGTTCTGTTCTGTTCTGTCTGTAACTAGCGTACCTTTTCTACTGGCAAAGTTTTCTAACAAAGGAGGGTTTATTCTGAAAACCCATCTCAACTGTTCATTTCAGATTTTAAACTGGGGAGTTGATTTAGGAGGACCATGCTGAATATGCATCTGTTTTTTTTGTAACAGTTCACCCTGAAACACCTTACAACTTGTTCAGGACTTCTCTTTGCAGTATGGACTTTTAAATGCTGGTCTGGACCTCTGGTCATTCCATTGTTTTATGTCTATTAGATTTACCCAAACTGGCAAACACCATAAGTACGGTAGTATGTAGATTGCACAAGCATAGGGACTCTACTCTCAGTGAGTCATTGAAGACCATTGAAGACAACAAGACTGCTAAGTTATTGTACCGTGATTGACCGCTATTGACTGTAACAATTTCTTTGTGTGGATGTTAAATGGTCCAAGCTTTCTTCCAGATGGTTCTGCTTTGTGAAGAGTGTAACTTCATGGTGTGACTCCTCAGTTTTATCATACATACTCAACTTCAACTCAGGGAAAACATACACATGGTTGAGAGGCATGTGTTTGGATTGCTAGCAAAATAGTGTACAGACTGTGTCAGGCTGACACTACAGTTAGACAGTTGTCAGTATGCAGTAGACTTGTGAAGGTCATTGTACAGAGGGTGTCATTTGGACGTGTATTGGATTGTGAGGTCATGCTGATTTTCAGTGACGTATCTGTCTGATGATGATCCTCTGTTTTTGAGGAAACGTTGTTTAACTTTAGCACTTATAGCTGTGCTGTGTTACATTTTAGTTAGCTTTGTTGCTAATTGGAGACTATACCCTGTCAAACAGATAGCCAAGTTGTTACTGAGCCAAGCAGGACAGATTTGCTGTCAGAATGGTGCACTTTGAATGAAAGGGCCAGATGTTTGACTAGCTACGACATAATTGTTGGGTAGACTCCAGCCCTAATAATATTGCTCCCTTAAATTCAGTATTTTATTTATATACTTTAATTTTTTCCTCATTTTTTTGCATTGCATAATCCTACCCTAAAAGATGCATATTCATTTATTTGTGGCGATCACTTGGAATTGTATTCCACTTATCACAGCTATGACAGTGTAAACGTACTGTACTACGTTGTAGGCACTTTTAAAGCCAATTCTTAAAGCCAACATATGCCTGAGCACGCTCGCCTAATAGAACTGTTGTGCATTTTTATTTAACATGACTATTGTTTTGTTGGTGATAACTGGCATGGAACCACTGAGCATTTGACAGTTGTCGATTTCACTCGATTCGCAAACCACCCTCCTACACGTAACTTTCATCCTTCCACCGACATCATTTTTTAGACTGCTAGAAATTTTCACAAATCTTCACACTGGGTGCTAGTTTAACACTTCAGTATACTCATCATCAGACACACAATACATGCTGTCACTCTCCAACTTTGCCAAAGTGAACGTGGCCTTATTTATTGTATAACTACTTAAAAGCGCTGGCCTTACATTGTGTATGCGTATTAGCCATGTGCTAATATTAGCCATGTGCGAATATACATTGCACGTTCCACACTGATGTCCCTGTTTGGACGTCGCTAACACTTGCAGCCCTGGCCTTAGCATGTTGACACTACCGTAGTACACCTTTACCGTTATACCTAGCTGACCTTTTTATATCGACAGTTTATGTATGTAGCTTTCTAAATTCTGATTGTCCAAAAAAAGAGCTCAGTATTTTCAAAAAACGATTGGTTGTAAAAGAAGGATTTTTTTGTAAATTGCAGTATTAACAGTACTTACAGTACTTGCAGTAAGTGAGTAGTCTCCGCAAAGGTAGACAGCCTAATAATCAGTTCTGATGTATTGTTTGGTGTTTGGGTGTGGCGTATTTGTTGTGCAAAACTAAATCTTGTGCATAGACTGGGCAGATTTGTAATCTGGACAGAAACTGTTTGAGAAGGAAACCAGTGAAGCCTCCTCTCCATCAACCCTGTTTCTCTAAGGCCTGTCCTGCATGCATGTGCGCTCGCGCAGACAGACACACACACACACACGCACACACACACACACACACCATTTTCTGTCTTTCCCTGTCTTTCTCTCTGTTTCTCTCTCTCTCTCTCTCTCTCTCTTTCTCTCTCTCACACACACACACACACACACACACACACACACACACACACACACACACACACACACACACACACACACACACACACACACACACACACACACACACACACACACACACACACACAATTAGACAAACCATGACCTATGTATGTAGCTACTAGCTGACTGTGCCACAACGCCCATCTCTATCTTATCATAATTCAGATCGCGCCATTTCCCATCTCAAACCTGTCAAATGCTCTCTGGGTCCCTATACTGATGAAAAATAATACTTCACTTTACAGGCCAACTTCATCTTTGTGCTATTTTCACTTAACTTGTTTTTGGGGTGAATTGAATAAGCTTTCACACTGTTTTGAGCAAACCATACAAAGAAAGGGCGTCTTACATGAATGTTCAGCTGTGTTTAAAAAAAAAAAATGTACACTATGTAACTTATTCAGTCCTTGTTTTTTGTGTGATTACTCACATTCACCTCCAACAGACTGTTACTTCCCTTGTCTGTTCACTGAATGGGTCAGCCTGTTTAACCATAGCGCATATGCATGTCTAGGTATCTAGGGTACGGGACAGATAACTCAGCTGTGTATAACATTGTGTTAATCTTCGTGTATTCTGTAAATACTAGGCTAAACAATTGAACAACACGTTGTCCTCGTCTTTTCTTTGTTCCAGCAATGTCGGCTCTCATTACACTTCTAGATTCAGAAACTACACACAAGGGAAGATCAAAGAATTCATTTAAATATCTTACGTATACGTAGTTGTTTCTTTTACACATTACGTTCAATATTTCCAGATGATTATTGTTGATAGCTAATTAGCTTTCTTAAATTAGTATTAACATCAAATTTTGTTTTGCACCTCATAGGCGTAACGAGTGGGCCTACATGGGGTTGTGCACACCCACACTGCTGAATCAGATAGGCTAGTCTCAGTACTTTTTTTCCCTGGGCCCTGATTTCGGGCTATGCCCCAGAACACTTTCTGGGCTGGATGCCAATAGACATGACATATCCCTTCAACAAACTAGCCCTCCTGCAGAATCAAAAACTTGGGTGACAGGGGCAGCCAAGCGGGGAAAAAGAAAGGAATGGAAAGAGGAGATAGGAAGAGCATTGATGGACGGCATGGATTTCAAAGCTACATACCCAGATATCCCAGAAAATCTGGTTATCCTACATAACCTTGTTCCATCTGCGCTGATAAAGCAGTTAATTTTTACAAGTTAAAAGAACTATTTTTGAAAATCTGCTCATTTAACACCTCCCCATCGAGTATGGTTGGCAACGATCTGATGTTAAAATATGGGACACGTCCCGCTATTGCGGTCTGGGGCCCTCTGCCTGAATTTTTTTTAACCATTTTTACCAAATTGTGTCCCGTTTCAGGGTAATATGGAACCGTTATTTTGTTTCTAAATATGGTACGATTCCATATTTCAAGGGACCGTTGGCAACCCTGCCATCGAGTTAGAGAAAATAATTGAGTCTGGTGATATTACTGCTAAGCATGTATGTATCACTGAATTGGATGTTACCAACTGGTCCCATTTGGTGCAATGACAGACGCTAAGAAGTTATATTGCCAGTCAGGTCTGCTGTAGGCCTAAGAACAGGAGAAAGATAGAACTCAATTATTTAAATCGAGGGGAGCTGTAATGGCTATAATTTCAAAAATGGTGGACTGTTCTTTTAAAGTCCATCTTCTCGTACTTGACCAATGAGTTAATTGGATTGATCTGATTTAGTGAATGCCTAGAAAAATATGTGATGCTTGTCATTGCTAATTAGCAACTTAGTGAGTTGCCTGTGGGAAATTGCATTACAACCACGTAAGTGGTTAGCTTAGTTAGCAACAACACTGTTGAGAAGGGAGCGTACCTATGTTCCCCAGGTCCTATGTTCCCCGGTCTTTGTATGGGACCGGGGAACATAAGACACTTAATCTAAAAAAGGGTTCTATGTTCCCTACATTGTATGTTTCCGAGTTTTCAAATTGTGCCCTTCCCAAAACCATCCCTAAGCCTAACCTGTCAGTAATGCAATGTTTCTCAGTTGTAAATGTGTGCCCTGACCAAAACTATTCCTAAACCTAACCTGCCAGAGGTGCAACAACAACCTGCGCTTTGCATTGCAGCAGCAGTCTACTTGGAAGCAGCTAGGAACATAGAAACCTTTTTCTAAAAAAGGGTCCTAAGTTCCCCGGTTGCGGGGAACATAGGACCCGGGGAACATAGGCATGACCCTGTTGAGAAATGCACCCCTGGATAGTAGTCTTGGAGTTGTGAGCCAGAGGCAGACTGCACTGGGGTGAATTTCTCAAAACCAAAGTTGCTAACTACATTAGCTACTTTACTGTTTTCAATGCATTTTCCCATTGGCAACTACCGAAGTTGCTAACAGGCTAACAACTTCTCTTTTGAGAAACTCACCCCAGAACAGATGGAACTCAGAGAACCTATATATGGAGGAAGCTCTAAAAGTTCTCTTGGAAACAGTGGGTTCTTTCATGACATAATTTGTCACCTATAGGTTCAGGGTTAGCCTTCATTAGTCAAACAAGTTAAATCGGCAAGGGTCTCCAAATGAAGTCCCCGAATGTCCCCGTGTAAGCTTATAAGACAGGGCCCACCACGGTACGTTAGCTACCTCACAGTGGGAAACTCAAGAACCAAGATTTTTTTTTTACATTGTGCCTGTCTGAAGAGGTCTACTTAGTATCAGGTACGTGACAGCAACAAATAGTGCCAAGGCTTTTACTTTCTGGCCCTTGGATCTCTGTCTCAGCATAGCATGAAAGGACCCAGGCCTCCTTGCTGTCAATATCAGTATCGACTGACTGCTACAGCACCAGGAAGTGCAATAGCTCTAGTGGGTCACTTGAATAACATGTTAGGAGCCCAGACATCCTACCGTACGACTCACATCCCCTGCACTTGTGTCATCTTTCAATGTCCTACAAAAACCTTTGATTGAATCAGCCACCAACAGCGCAAGGGCATTTAAATCTGCGAGAGGTGTTAAGCAGACACTGCCATCATATAGGCACTGTTATGCAGCGTGCCGTACTGAATCGAGCTCCCGTTGGACGGCCGCCCGGGTGAGTATGCAGGAGGATATGGGTGGAAGGGTATTCCAGAAGGTTATCTCGGCAGTGCTGATCTCTCTGTCGTCTTGCTGTTATTATCTCTCCTCACTTCACTGTCCACACTGCAGTGGGTGGCGTAGGGGGCTGCCTGCTCTCTGTCGGCCTCTCTTCCTCTGCTGCAGCACAGTAAAAATACCAGTGTTGATATAACTCTTAAAGAGTTGAAATGAACTCATTAACATTTGGTACAATAACAATGTTAATTTTACTGTTTGTTTGGTCAGTGTAACATACATTTTGAGTGTTAATTCTACTGAATATTTTGTAAATACTGTATTAAGAACTCTGACATTGACCACCTTTTTTACACTGACTTGATTCTCCACAGTGAGTTCTCCACGTTTACGCCCTGATGAAGACCCAGTGCGGGTTGAAACCGGTTGGCGGTTTTATCTTTGTAACAATGCCCATGGATTAATAAAGGGTTTTTATACTAAGGACAATCCTTGTCGGCCTGTGGAGTTGCCTGAAGTCGGCCCTAGTGCCAACACGCTCTAAGTTAAATACTCCTTCTCTTCTCTCTCTCTCCTCTCTCTACTCTACTCTATCTACTCTACTTTTACTCTACTCTATCTGGATTTATATAATTTAACTCTGAAATATTGACACCCTATTTTTACTGTGCAAAGGTGAACAGTCCACAGAGTTGTTACTTTTTTGTTTTTGTGTTTTACCCATAGAGTAATTTATGTTTAGTCAGTATCATCATTAAAGTAAGTGGCGTTTTACAACTTGGAGATCTGGTTAGACAATTTCTTAACCTTTACAGGCACCATGGTGCAGGTGTCACCAAAGCGTTATAAGGCCTGAGGGTAATTCTTTATGATTAAGTCTTGAGTTGAGCCTGCTAAGTTGAATCATTTCAACGTTAGTTAATAGACAGAGGGAGTGATGGAGACTCCAAAGGAGCACCTGCTTGGGTGAAGAAAAGGGAAGAACCACCAACTCGATTGGTACTGAAAAAGAAAATCATGGAGTATAAAAATAGGTTTTCTTGTACTTGATTTTAGGACAGACCGCAAACATCCATGGACTGTCCCCTACAGATTGCTACGACTGTATGCATATCTAATCTCTTAGTCTCTCCTAGATCGTCAGCAGCCTCCTGCCGCCACAGTGCCGCCATACTCCTCACAGCTAAGGCGCAGTAGCCGAGCCACCATGCTCCTCCGCAGGTAACTGCACTTACAGTCAACATGTCAATTTATCAATCAAAAGATTTGGTACAGCACCGATAGCATCCTCTCAACCAGCTAGCGCTCTTGATTGAGTACAGAGTTGAGCCAGCCAGCAAAACAATGTTCTTTATTTGAAAAAACAAAGGAGATACGCACTTCGCGCTTCTAAATTAACAATCCGGTGCAACCAGAGCAGGACTAATTCATAAGTGTAAAGGAAAAAGAATATGGTGCCACACAGATGTTTATTTTTTGTTATTTATTTTTTCAGTGCAGTAAGACTAACCTTTCGACATCTCTGATGAAGACGCATGTCGAAACGTTAATATTCTTCATTTTTGGTTTTGACCAACTTATCAACATCAATAGCAACTTGTCCAATTGTGTGGGTAAACTCACATTGCAAACACGTTTTAGGGACATTGTTTTACAAGTGCAGTAAATACCACTGTCCATCATTTTTACGTGGGAAGTGTCAGACTGTCAGAATCTTTGACGCTGATATTTATTGAATATTTATGCAAACACACAAACATGGAGGCTTCTACACTGGGATCTTTGACCTCTTTTATACACTGAATACCTCTGTTCAATGGTGTGGGGAAGTGTCCCTTTAAGATGCGCTGCCAGAAGCTTTTGTAAAGCTATTACTCAATTGTCTTTGCCAACTCTGACATTGGCAAGGTTTCAGCAGCAATGATATAGCATAGCTGTAGGCCTATAGCTAAACAATGTTTTTCTGGTGTTCGGCCAGACAAAAAGTGGGACGTTTTCTTGTAATTATCTTTAGGCAAGACCAAGTGTACATTTCAGAGTAGTATGATTTAAATAAGAGGCTATGATATTAGTCTCTTTTTTTGGGAAAAATTGTGTTTGTGAGTTCCTTTTTACTAAGGAGAGAAAGATGGGTAATGCTTCAAAACATTCTCGGCAATAGCATTGTGTTGACTATAGTTACAACTGCAATTTGTCTTCTCTCTCATTTTCTCGTCTTGCGGACTGCTGTCCTGCCTGCCTTTCTCCCTATGCACCACGCCTCTCCTCTTTTCATCTCTCCCCTCCAATCCCCTCCTCTTCTGTGCTTTCTATTTCTCCTCTCCTCTCCTCTCCACGCCTCCCTTCTAATCGTTCCTATCCTCTCCTCTCTTCTAATTTCTCCTCCTCTCCTATCCTCTCCCCTCCTCTCTTCTAATTTCTCCTGTCCTCTTCTCTCCTCACCTCTCCACCCTTCTCCTGTAATTTCTCCTCTCCTCCTCTCCTCTCCACCCTTCTCTTTTAAGTTCTCCTCTCCTCTCCTCTCCTCTCTTCTAATTTCACCTCCCCTCTCCACTCCTCCCTACCCCTGTCTTCTAACTTCTCCTCTCTTCTTCTCCCCTCTCCTCTCCTCTCCACCCCTCTCTTCTAATTTTTCCTCTCCTCTCCTCTCCTCTCCTCTCCTATCATCTCCTCTCCACCCCTCTCTTCTAATTTCTCCTCTCCTCTCCGTTCTACCCCTCTCTTCAAATTTCTCGTCTCTCTCCACCCCTCTCTACTAATTTCTCCTCTCCTCTCCTCTCTCTCCACCCCTCTCTACTAATTTCTCCTCTCCTCTCCTCTCCTCTCCTCTCCTCTCCTCTCCACAGACGACAGAGTGTCATGGTTTCTCTCCAGGACCCCCCAGCCTACTACACCCAGACCCGCCCTCTTGGCAGCCTCAGTAGAAGCAGCAGCCCTCCTCCTCCTCCTCAGCGTGACCCCCGCTACTGCCTTCTACCCCTGCTGCCCATGCTGCCACCACCCCCCCTGGGCCCCCGACCACACCACTACACCTACGCTCACCCTTTCCTTCCTCCTGCACCCGACCCTCCCTAATACTAAGGCCCACCTGCTCTATGCTGTACATACGGTATAATGAGGACCCAATTCTGCCCTGCCCCCCGCACCCTCTGAGCCCGGGATAACGGACCCATTGTCCCGCCCTGTGTCCCATCACTATCACTTCCTCTCGTAGTTCCTCTTAACACACCTACTTCTGAGAGTGAATGGAAGTGCTTAAAATCCCTTGAAACCTTCCCCTTGAATCGGAGTGGGTGCGACCCCCCCCCCCCCCCCCGTACGAGTGGAGTGGAATATGAAACGAAATGAAGTGTGCAAGTGACGTGTGACTGGGGAGAAATGGGACACAGCCTAAGGCCTTGGACATGCTTGCTGCAAGTTACGTGTGCACGGGCACTTTTCGTGCACAAACCTGTTGCCATGCGTATTTTATGTCAATTTTCTGTGCAAGGGAACACCAGACACAAGGTACACAGGCACATGCGTATGATGCGTATGATGCGTATGCGTATGCGTATGATTGACACAATCATGAGGGTCGATATTGTGAACTTCCATGTTGACGTTGCAGTAGAGTGACACAATGGTGGAAAACATTAATGAGGGCCCAGTTGGCTGTCTGCCACCTAGATCAGTGGTTCTTAACCTGGGGTGCGGGAACCCCCTGGGGTTGCGCCAGACATTACAGGGGCTGAGGGGAATTTTGTTTGTGTTGAGGTTGAGACCATAATTCTGCTTGAGATTTATAATTATATTATAAATATTATAATCAGGGCAAATTAAAACATGTTTTGGTCACCATTTAAAGTCATTAAGGTGTTGAGTAATGTCTCAAGTGAGAATTATTGTAATGGATCACTAAAATATTTTTTTTTTGTGTGCATACACGTGTACCAGTTTGGGTTGGGGGTGCGCGGCTAGTCTTGGGCACAGGTTAGGGGGTGTTTTAAGAAAAAAAGTTTAAGAACCACTGACCTAAATGATATCTCCCATATCATCCATAGTGCTCTGGTTGTCTTGAAGCAGGCATGTGTACTCGGTCGCATGCGATTGTAAGCGTAATTTAAGGCACACAGCAAGCATGTCCCCGGCCTTATTGAGAGGACAAGTGGTAGGCAGAACTAAATTCTACCCCTACCCCTTAACAACTACCCCTCACCACCCGGAGGGGAAAACGAGAACACAGCCGTGCCTACATCACTCGTCCAGCCATGCTGGTACCCCCAATTCTCCATCCCTCTCCTTCTGGTAGCAATAGCCAATCATGTTGGGATTGTTGTTGTTGAATGTGGTTGGATAAGAGTCTACTGAGGTAGTCTGCTGGGGAAGGACCTTAACGTCTTCAAGCAAAATAGGCACTGTGGATTGACTTATGTCCTGTTTTGACCTTTGAACTTTGTGTGTGAGGCTGAAAGACTTTTGGTGGCTATGAACGAAGAAGAGGCCTAGAACACTGCTGAACATCTCATGTATCCATGTATTTCCATCAGTGTGTATTGTCTCTTATTTATTATCGTGAAAAAAACTTGATTGTTTACAGTCTTTGACACGTGTTTGGGAGAGACAGAGCGTCTGTGTGTCTGGGAGAGAGAGAAAGAGAGAGAGAGAGAGAAAGAGAGAAAGAGAGAGAGAGAGAGAGAGAGAAAGAGAGCAAAGAGAGAGAGAGAGAAATTGTTCCACAGTTGTCAGCTGAATGTTAAACAGTACAATCAGTCTAAGGGGAACCGCGGTCCCCTGTGGATTAACCAATTCTGGTAACGCACCAAAAAAGCATGGGATGTTATCTCAGCAATGAGAGTAGTCCAAATAAAGGCTCACCTTGGATACAGATTAGCCAATGACGCAATATAATACAAGGGGGATCAGGATTTCGTTGTTGCAATATTAAGCTAATGTGAATATTTGGGAAAGTTTGATTTGGAGAATTTCATATTTCTGACGTTAACTCAACTTTGTTTTGTTTTGTATGGCATTCAATTTCAATTGGAGTGCTTTTGGGTCTGCGTTTTTGTCCATACCAGGTCTATGCCCCATAATCTGTAGTAAGTTTCTGGGAATGTTCTACAGGTTACCGATTACATACAGAGAACTACCTCTATGGGTACTGCATTAATGTTTTCACTCCTCAGATTTGTTGTCTCACACAATTGCACACCCACACACGCACGCACACATGCAGACACACGAGCACACACACACTATTGTAACTTTTTCATCACATAAGCCTACACGTAATGTACACTTTACCACAACATTGCAACATAACGCTACCGTATGTTCAGTTGTGTTGCTTGCCTTCTGTTACATTTGCCGCAGCTTGAAGTTGAGGCATAAGCACTTCTTGCCCATTGGTCATGAACACAGCTATATCTTTTGTGTTTGAATCACAATGTACTATGTGGGAGCCCTGTGAACAAGCACAACAACAGCAAAAGCAGAACAACACTGTACGATGCATTCCAGTTCCCCGGGTGTGAAATGACTGACTGTTACACTCAGACTCCAGACTCTACAGTCTATTACTACTACTACAGATGGTGGATGTCTCCTCAAACTCGCTTTATCTACAATATGTGAATACATTAATTATGGCTTTTCGAACTGTGACTAAAATATGGACTTCCCAAAGGAGAAATGCTGTTCCATTTCCACTTCACTCTGTTAAAAAAATAGAATATGTAAAATCTTATATTAAACCTTTAGACAATTATACAAGGCTTTAAGTTGGATGTTGAATGATAGGTAAGAAAGTGTGTGACACTTTGCACATACACTTAGCATGGCTACATAGCTGCAAGAGAAGAGATGCTAACTTAAGTCTGCCCCATAGAGGTAGAACGTTAGACAGTGGTGTAGTCTACTTTTTTTATTGTGAGTATACTGTATATTTGAGCATTTGTTTTTGAAGTGGGTATACTGTATATATTTGTGCTATTCAAAACAATGGATCAATTCATTTTAAGTGGGTATACTGAAACCCCTAAAATTTAGAAGTGGGTATACTCCGTATACTTGCGTTCTACGTAGACTACACCACTGACGTTAGACTAGAGGTAGCACGGCAATGGAGAACACGCCCACCTCTGTCAAAAAATGGCCTAAACTGTGTGAATATGAAGTGACACATTAATCAAGGACCAGATTTGACACGTCAGGATAAATATCTACCTAGTGATATGAGACAATAAAATACATTTTTGAAATCCGTTCATATTTGTTAGGTAGATATTTACCACCATATATCCTTGTATCGTGTGTCGATGGAAATTTTCACGATATTAAGCCATATTTTGACAGGGCAGTGCCACCTCGTCTTATGGTCTACCTCTATGGCCTGCCCCCTCTCACATCACCTCAGCTTCTCTTACTCGGCAACAGATGATGGTTCTGGGACAAACTGCCAAAGACGCCTTTAAAATAACTTTTTAATTGTGAATTTGGTGAATGTGTCGACTCAAAGTCTTTTCTAACTACAGGCCATCCATGTTTCATCGCCATTGATCTAAAGAAAAAAAAATAAATTGGTTAACTAAGGCTAATACTGTCCAGATTCATCATAGTCCCATTTTTCGAGGTGCCTGGTTCCCCTGCCTCCCTAAGGTTCCACTCAGTGTTCATTTGTATGTACAGTATGTATGTTTCACTCTTTTTGTAAATGTTGCCTTGTACTGATAATTGCCGATAATACATCTGATAATCATTATGTAGTGTTTAAGGGGGGAAAGGACACTTGTTGTGTACCCACCACATGAAAACCAAACCTGTCACACACACACACACACACACACACACACACACACACACACACACACACACACACACACACACACGTTAAGATTGTTTGCACAATATTTAGCCAATCATTACATGTCATCGAAGGTCAAAGGTGAATCGATACCATTCAATAAAAGCCATACATGATATACGTCAAAGGTGAATTCCTCCCAATTACGACAGACAAGGCTCTTGCTTATGCCACCCTTGACTTGTCGGCAGCCTACACAGTGATGCAACCTTTTTTTTCCAACCCTTTACAAGATCCTGGCCATACTAATGGGGGCATCGGTCACAACAATAACATTTGGGATGATATTTGGAATATTTTAAGACGATTTTTTTTTTTTACAAACCATGGCCACAATGGTCAGGATCTTGGTATAGGATGAACAAAACATGGCAGGTCAGTCACCAGTTACTACCAAGTCAAGAGTAGTGTGAGCAGCAAAAATGCATGTTGGAATTGGCAAGAATTCCCCGTTAAAAATAACAGGAAAGTAATCAATGCAGAAAACACTCTCACCTTCACAGTTTTGTATCTCACATCGGAATATGTAATGCCTTGTTTGAAAAAAAATAAAATAAAATAAATTAAAGTATCTGAAAGTGGTCTTAGTTGATTGATTTGTGTGCATATGTGTGATTTACAACATCCCATTTAGTTGTGTTTTTTATGGTTAGATTTACACTATGTGATGTAATTTCAGTGATACTATTCATCAACCAGCCAAGCCATACAATAGCCTAGTCTGGAAGGGTTTGGCTGTGCTGAATAGATGTTCTGTTCTTACTATTTCTATTTCATTCAAAGGACAATAAAAACAAAGTTGACCTTTTTAAATACACACCTAATGGTTATCCCGTCCTTTTGTTCAATTTGGTTGCATGTAGGGATGCACCGATACACATTTTTTCACTTCCGATCCGATCCCGATATCTAAATTTGGATATCTGCCGATACCGATACTACTCCGATCCAATACCAAAACCACATATATGCATGAATTTCAACTTGAGGTAGGCCCAAGATGACTATTTGGTCAGAAAAGGAACTCAGAAGAACAGGAAACCAATTCATAAGTGAAAGTATCAAGTAAAAAAGTAACAATCCCATCCTGAAAACTAATATGCAAGTGTTATGACTTCAAATTAACATTACACCTGGCTCAATATCAGTCCTTTGAAAATTCCGATACTTTGGGAAAATTCCGATCCGATCCGATCTCTGAAAATATGTTGATATCTGAACCCGATACCGATACACCGATACCGATATCCCATCCCTAGTTGCATGACGCAAAGCCTACTACCTTAACAGGCATGAGCACAGTCCAGTCCCAGGCATGGGGATGTCTTTGGTAATGTGAATGGGAGGGAGTTAACCTTCTCACGTTAATTTGTCAGGAATACTTTGCTGTCACAAGCAGACACGGTGGTTGTGACTTGGAGTTTGGCGCCTGTGATGAAATTTGTCCTGGAGTAGGTTCTATGCACTGCTTCAAAGTAGCCGGAAAAGTGAAGTCAGGCGGCAAGGCTACTTTAGTAAATCTGAACCCAGTGTTCTGAATCACAATGTTTGACAAGGTGAAGAAACTAAAGAAACAGCACAGTGGTGGTGAGCTTGAGACCTGCAGTGAACTGACAAGTAGAAAGCTACTACGGAGATCAAAAGGCGAAACAAAGGCACACCCTGTGTTTTTCGCAGGTGAGTAGTCTTGCTACCTTTTAACGAGTTGTCGTCACTGCAGCAAGAATGTTTCACGTAGACCTTTCGCCAAACTTGTATCCAGGTAGCCTAATTAAGCTTAAATTAAAATACAATTGTAGCCTAATGTTAACTGCTTAGCTTTAGAGATAATCATTCTAGACAGCAAACTGCTGTTGACTGTTATATCAGTTCAGAGCAAATACAGCCATGTCTGTTGCGTGTCATGCACGAGCCTTCGTCTGTAATTGAGCAGTGTGAGCACTTCCATTGTAGGCTAGGTGCTACAGGTACCCTTTTGCCCATTCGTTGATTGCGACAGTGCGACCGATTGAATATCTGTCAAACTCATCATATCAGCCTACTGACAGTGGGTGATAGGCCTGCCTACTGCTGTTGAGTCATTGCTTTGCAACTGCTTTGCAAATAGAGTTTAGCAAACGTATAACAAAAACAAATGGATAATCAATTAATGAGTTAATTAATTAATAAATTAATAACAGGCCTAATTAACTAACATCTTAAGTGACGTGTAGGCTATGTTGCCTTTGCATCTTGCATAGCCTAGTTGATATGTGGAACATCTGACAGAAGCTGACTTCAGAGAGTTGATTGTAGGTCCTACGCCTACATACAGTAGATAGCCTTAAAATTGTTTGCCTTTACTGAGATAGGAGAGTTGGAGACTGTTAGAGGGAGAGAGGGCTGGTGAAGAACCGGGAAAGGATCTCAGTCTGGAATCGAGCCTCGGGCCCTGGTGTAGGCCTAATGGTTCAGTGCACTAGCCCACTATGTTGCCGCCCCGTAGATAGATACCATTACAAATAAGAGGTCTCTGCACTCTGCCTGCCCTCATTTGGAAAGTTTAATTGCAATGCTTTGATCAGCTGACTGTCATCATCATCAATATAAATGTATTAGCCTGTGTGTAACCGAGGTTTTACAGGCTGCCACTCGGTGCTCAAACTCACAACCTCCAGCAATCCCCTGGCAATACATTACATTACACTACATTACATGGCACAGTTGTGTCTTCACAGGGTATTGGTTACAGTCCCTGTAGCATTGTGTGGATAGGTGCGTTGCTCAAGGGCAGTTCAGCCATGGACGGGGGTGTTGGAAGAGGTGAGTGTAGGATTTGAACCCCCACTGCTCCTCTCCTATGGTGTGGCATGCAGAGGTGGTAGCATTAGGAAGAGAGATGCTGGACACCTTGATGGGCTGGTGATGAAAGCTTGGTCTGTGGTAGGCACAGAATTTCTCACTGAGAAGAGGACACTAAGCAGACTCTACTCAGTAATGGTCAGAGATGTATAGTAACGAAGTAAAAGTAACGAAGTACTGTACTTAAGTACTAAACTGCAGTATCTGTACTTTTTTGAGTAATATTTTTTCCCTCATACTTGTACTTTTACTGCTCTATATTTTTTTGATGAAATTAATACTTTTACTCAGATATATTTTTCATGTGCTGCTTTCGTTACTTGTTACTCGTTTCTATGCCCGAGCGCTAGATGGATCTGTCATCACCAGATATGATGGAACGTGTTCACGGTCAGTGGGCGATGCAATGGTAGGGAAATAAAAGCAGATCGCATTCTCGCGCATGTCTTTTGGCGCATGTTGGCAAGATGGATGAGGTAGACGAGGTATCGCCATCAACATCAACGACACCAACCACCTCACATTGCGGCGAGGAGGACAAGCTGTTTTAATAACAAACCATAATGGTATTTGCACTTCATAAGAGACTTATTGTACAGAGCTCTAATAAACCAAATGGTATTCAAACTTTTGACTGACATTTTTCCCCCATTTTTTTAAATGCAGTACGTTTACTTCACACATTTTGAATACTTTTGTCCTTCTACTTGAGTAAGGTAAGAAAGGGTTACTTTTGACTTTTACTCAAGTCATTTGACAAGATGATACTGGTACTTCTACTCCACTACTTTTCTCCAGTACTTTATACATCTCTGGTAATGGTAGTAAAAGTATCACCCCCTGTACCCAGTCTTTGACGCCCAGAGAAGCCTGTTCAGCTTTGCACCAGCTTTGCAGATTTGGCACCATCTCCTACAGGACAGTTAGGCTACGGAGGCCCTTTGGCAGGGTCATCCATCTTTTCAATACCACACAGAAGGACACACAGAAATGGATTGTCATAGGTGATTGGACTGCAAGTTGGCATCCGTTACATTACATTATTACATTTGGTAGACACAGATGACTTATCCAAAGCGCCTGACAGTCGAGGACATAATCAGAGCAATCAGACATTAGTAATAGGGTTGTTGTCAGCTCCTTAGTCAGTGAGTCTCTGGTATATACCACAGATTGCTTATTGATGTAAACCCCACATCTGAACATTTTAGAGGAAAGAAATTGAGAGAAAACAAGATACTGTAAGGTTCTGGCCTATGGCAGTCAGATGTAAGATGAATGACGAATGACGGTTACCTAATAGTCATAATGTGAATAGATAAAGTTATGATGTATATAAAAAACTAATTATAGACACCGTTACTCATTTCACATCTTTGTGGCAGATTCAGGACATCATAACCTGTAAGTTACTACAGACTATTCTGACAAGTGTAGTGTAGCTATGACCTGCGAACAGGAAAGACGGGGCTTTTTAAAAAAACTTACACCAACAGCACCTCGGCTGGCACTGATGACATCTCTCTAACATGGAAACGAGTGTTCCTCATCTGTGGTGTGTGGTGTAGTGCATTTCCTGCTATGGGTTTATAGAAAGCGTAGCGTAAATTCAATGTGTGCAGACTGGAGAGCTATGAAGAATGACCAGTGCTCTGCATTAGCCAAGAGCAAGCTTTGAAATAATCTCATCATCAAAAGCACACAAGTGCTGTTGTAGTGACACCTTTCCGTGTAATGCCTTATTTAGCTATCCTTCATTCATCAACAAAAGATGTTTTCAAAAACAAAAAAGAATTTTACAGTATTTGACGAGGGAGAGAGAGAGAGAGAAAGAGAGAGAGAGAGTTAGTGCAGAAGAGGTAAAGAAAAGGGAAGCTGCCTGTAATTATCAGTGCAGGCCAGGGGAGGGCTGAGTGAGGTCAAGCGAAGTGGTCTAGATCAGACTGAGTAACTGCTTTGGACTACAGCTCGCCGAAAGACTGTCGACATCTTCTCAGCCTCTTGTTCTTGACTGATAGTAGTCGTGGAGCAATCAGATTTACACCGGTCAGTGTCATTGCATCTTTTTTTGTGTTTTCATATCTATTTATTGTAAAATCTGTACTGTGAAAAGTTCTGACTCACTGATGCTAGTAGTGACAGTGTATGCTCTGTTACTTTTGTTTGCTTACTACCAAGGCAACTCGAATGAAATTTGCCAAAGTGTATTTTTTTCCTCACTGCATTTCCCTCCTGAAGTTTCATGAAACAATGATTGTCCACATCCATGCTGTGAGTTTATGACCTAACTGGACATGAGCCTGAACTTTCAGTGTGTGTTGACATTTAGAGTTGATAAATGTGCACGCACGCTGACTGGGACTCTTACTGAATCTGTCTTCAGTGGTAAAGCATTTTTTGTTACAGCATCAGTGATGGTACCATGAAAGTTTTGTTCCTATTTATGGTTTCAAGTTGTTTCTGCCCTTTTTTATTACATCCTAATAGCCCTCTTTACTTGAAAATAATTTGATTAAATTCAAGCAGCTCGATTGAAACTTTGAAGCTTTTCTAACAAGCTTCCAATAATTTGCGCCCACAAAGACCCGTACACATTTCCTGAGTCCATTTCCTCGTCTGACATCTCTTTGATATTCTAATTGTGTGATTCACTGCGGAAAGTAAATAGCTGTTCGTATTACATGTCTGATAACAATTGTTAACTTTAATCCACAGTGTCATAGTGGACTCTGCATTAGTTTAGATATTAAAATAAATCTCTAGTTCTCCCATACAGTCAAGTTTTAGGCTAGTGGACTTCTTCATTTTTTTTGCAATGGATGGTTACTCAGTAGCAGAAGTGAGATTACGGAACTGCACGGGCCAATAAATGAGGTTGTCAAGAAGCAGTGCACTAAATTGCTCTCTCACTACCTAGGGAGACGGCAAGGGGCCCTGCGTGTGAACTTTTGCAACTGTGTGTGCCGAGTGGGGCTGGGTTGGGGCCAGAAATACATTTCAGGCACTTCTCACATATCCCCTGCTACACTTCTCGCATAGACCAGACCCTCACATATGAGTAGAATAGAATAGAGTAGACTAGAGTAACTTTTATTGATCTCGAAGGAAATTCAAGCCTCATTAAATCTGATGGGCTCAGTCCACTTTCTACAGTATATATTGCATATAATATGCACCAGTGGGCCACATACAGGGGTTGGACAAAATAACTGAGGCACCTGTCATTTTAGTGTTTATTTAGTTCCTCTTGCGTCCAGTTAATCCTGTTGAATGTTGTTCATCCTTCTTGGTGCTATGCAGACATTACTTTGGATACCGTGGCTCTTGATACATCACAAAGACTTGCTGTCTTGGTCAAAGAGGCAACAGTTACACACGCACCAAGAATTTCTACTGTTTGAACTCTGACATATCACCCATAAAGTTGTGTGCATTGCAACATTTTGAGCAAAACTGTGCTCTTACCCCTGATTATTGAACCTTCCCCCATTCACTGTACTGGCGCAATGCGCAATTAATGAAGATTGGTCAACAGGCTGGTCCATTTCAACCATGAAACTTCCTGCACTAAAATGACAGGTGTCTCAATTATGTTGTCCAACCCCTGTACGTATAAATTAGGGGAAAATACAAGGGTCAATGACATTTTATAGTAGCACATGTCAGGGTGGTGCAACCACATCTAATGCAAATTAATTTACCAATTAATTCATGCGTATTATCTGTGGTTGTACCACCTGACATACCCCCCCCCCCAAAAAAAAAAATAAAAAAAAAAATTAATTGACCCATACAAAACCATCAACAAAAGCTTCTGCTTCTGAGAACTGTCTGCCCACTGGGAAAGTGCCTTGTATGCCAGATGACCAGTTCAAGCCTGGTGCTGAGGTTTAAGAGAAGACATTGTATCAAGAGATTGTGGAGAGGGGGGGGGGTGGAGGGTGAAAGAAAGCACGAAGCCCTTAATGTCTGCACAAAGGAATGCAGTGTGCCTAGAAATAGACCATTTAACACGCTGTTAGTGGAAAAATGTGCTCAGATGCACTTAGTTAGCAGCACTTTAAAGCGCTTGTTTAAAAAAAAAAAGCTGTCGTACACTACTCGGAGCACAGAGTGACTGATGAGGCTTTCTTTCAACTCAAATCAACCCCATGCCGATGTCTTATGTAAGCAATGGTACAGTGTAGCTTGTGTAGTTGTCTTTGGTTACTACTACGTATTGGTGCTGCTTGTTCCCGTTGGTTTACTTCTGGTTTCACACAGTCAGTTCACAAGTTATGTCCGTCAAGAATTACAGAAGAAGGGCGCTCGGACTGAAGTGAAAAGGCATTTTGGCAGGAGCGCTGCAATTCCTGGATTCGGTTCCTGCCGCCCTAAAGGTCATTGCATTCATGCTTCACATTGTTGCTGGAAAGGTGCTCGTTCGCTTGGCTGGTTGGCTGGTTGGCTGGATGTACTACTCTGTTCGCAGCTTGAAAGGGGAGATGGTTAACATTTTTATACCTCGAGAGTAAATGGTTTTTTTTTGTGCACTTGAGATTAAGAGAACATTGTGATCTGCAGGTAAGGCAAATGTGCCTGTCCCCATGCATATGCATCACTTTCTCGGCTATGCCTCTCAGGCATGTTCTCAGTCATTCTGACATTCTCTCTCTCACATTCTCTCTCTCTCTCTCTCTGTTTGTCTTTCTTCTGTCTTTCTCTCTGACACACACGCACAGTCGCGCATGCACACACACACACCCACACACACACACACACACACACACACACACACACACACACACACACACACACACACACGAGAGCAGACATTCTGAGTGATTTGTCGTGCTTGAGTAATGCGCTATGTGTTCTTCTCTCCCTCTGTCTCCCCTCTACTTGACTTCTCTGTGCTGTACTGTGCAATGCTATTTAGGCCCCAGCCCCACCATTGCAGTTCCCCCTGCTGTACCTGAAGGCTCCCGCGGCTGTTTGCGCAATAGAGGAACTCTACATGGATCAGAAGCACTCACTGCTGCCCACCAGCAGTCCACAGCACAAGGTAATACACTGCAGAAGGAAGTTTTTGATTCACTTTTTATTTGTTTTTACGTTGCAAGTATTCATACGAGAGAAGGATGGGGTCATAATGGCTCTCGGCATGTGTCTTAGGACATCTGTATCTCTCTCTCTCTCTCTCTCTCTCTCTCTCTCTCTCTCTCTCTCTCTCTCTCTCTCTCTCTCTCTCTCTCTCTCTCTCTCTCTCTCTCTCTCTCTCTCTCTCTCTCTCTCTCTCTCTCTCGGTGTGACAGGTTTGTGCCTTGATCATTGACAACTGGTAGAGATTTTGTCCACTATAAAGAGAAGCATGCTGTTTAGTGTGCATCAATGCAGTCAGTGTTTCGGACTACATGGCTTATGTCTTTAAGATGTTGTATTATTTGTCTGCGATTGAGTTCACAAGCTCTGTTCTTAATTTTAAACGTATTTATTGATGTAAATATTGGCCACTGAGGGGCACCAGAGTAACATTGAAATCCGCAGTTACACTGATGCCGGCCTGCTGTAGGCCATGACTGCACATTATGCGTATTAGGTTTCCCTCTTTAAAGCCTGCTCAATGCTCTTTTAAGTAAAGCCTCTGAAAGGTGACTCAGTTGTAGTGCACTTGAGAAACTTGTCCCTGTAGTCTAGCCGGCCACGCGTGTGGTGTATGGAAACACACCCGAGGCACAAAGTGTGCAATATTACAGAACGTTGTCATCTGTCAAAAGTGTTGTGACACATCTTTGAGGAAGTGGAAGGAACGCCCTCTAATGGCGAACATGATGCTGCCTGCCTGCTACTTCCAGACCTGGCCACAGCAAGGCAGCATTGTGCAGCGAATGAGAACAGTTGACATTTTGTGGCGTGTGATACTATTTTGTTTTCTCTTTTAACAAGCCATTAAGGAAGCATTTGACGTGTGAATACTAGGCACATATCTAATACTAAATTGCACACAATCAGAAAATAATAAATTTGCCTCCTATGTTAAAGCTAGCAGATTTGTAGCCTATTTAAATACAATGAATGAACATGGTATGGATGTGTAATCCTAAATCCAGCAGGGCAGCAAGGTGTCAGCATTCTTCCTTACAATCCTCTGCTATCCTTTTCCCTCTTTTCCCATCCTTTGCTGTCATCTAGTGTCATGGCAAAGGGAGGGCAGCGTATTGGCAGAGTGTAAAATAGACACAGCTCTCGATAAATAATACTGATAATCTGTACTTGATTAAATTACACTGACTGACACTCAAGATAGTATGGATGTTCAATGTGTTATACAGCAGTCTGCAAGGTGTTAACCTACTTCCATCACCCCATCCCGTCTCCTCTTATCCCATTCCATTCCATTCCTATCTATCCTATCCTATCCTATCCTATCCTATCCTATCCTATCCTATCCTATCCTATTCCATCTGTCCGTGTCATAAGGGTGTGCTGTGTCTAAAATACAGTAAGCCAGCAAGGAATGAACGTCATGTTCCTTCCCATGCTGTCCCATCCTATGCTATCCCATCCAGTCCTGTCATTTAGTGCCATCACAGGCACTGTGGAGTCAGTATTATTCACTGAAAATTGCATTCAATTTCACAGACTGAGGATGGTGTAAACGCTGAAATGTTGAAAATGTACAACAAGCCAACAAGCCATCCCACCCCATCCCTCTCTTCCATACTGTGGTGCAGTGCCTAAAATCAAATGCTATGAAATACACAACAAGGTGTGACTAATCTATCCTATCCTATCCTATCCTATCCTATCCTATCCTATCCTATCCTATCCTATCCTATCCTATCCTATCCTATCCTATCCTATCCTATCCTATCCTATCCTATCCTATCCTATCCTATCCTATCCTATCCTATCCTATCCTATCCTATCCTATCCTATCCTATCCTATCCTTTCCCGTTGTACGGCTGCACAGTGGGTAAAATACTGTAAGCCAGCAAGATGGCACAATCATTTCCCTCCCCCATCACATCACATCACATCACATCCTATCCTGTAACCATCTCATCCTTTCCTGTTGTTTAATCCCATCGAATATGACAACAGTGAAGAGCCCTGTTACAAGCAGGCCAGAGTGCTCTCAGAGTGGCAGCAGTGGAAGCAGCCATGGAGAAATGATACATTGTTTCGTAACCAATTATGCAGAAGACAGTGTGGATGGATGTGCATGGATGTGCACTATCAAAATACAGCAAGCCAGCAAGGTGTGGCCGTCATTCTCCTTCCTTCCTATTTTATCCAACCCTGTACTGTCCTGTCCTATCCCGTCCCGTCGTTTCCTGTCATTTAATGCCTTCAAATATACTGCCACTGAAAAGTTCTGTCGAGGGCCAGAGTGCTGAGACGGTGAAAGCAGACACCACCACGGCCAAATAATAACCTGTTTTCTATTCAATTGCACAGACTTGTACTGTATGGATGTGCAATGTCAGAAATACAGCAAGCCGGCACCCCATGGGGTTTTGTGCCATTGTATCTGTCTAGCCATGTATATTTTGTTGATCTGTATTATGTGTAAGCTGCAAGACCCCTTGATTTTCCTTCTGAACTATTCTCTACTCTACATGCTATGGCATCCCCTCCTGTCATTTACTGTCATGAAATATACACTTGATGAAGAGTCCTGTGAAAGGTAGAACGAAGGGCTGACAGGATTAAAGTGAATTGAAGCAGGCCCCAGTGAGATCATTCCCTATTCATGACTGACTTCAGTATATATGTGCAAAAATACAGCAAGTGTCATAAATACAGCAAGGTGTGGCCATCATTTTCCTTCCTTTCTATTTTATCCCACCCCATCCCATCCTCTTCCATCCCTATCTCTCTGTGACGGAGGTCATCTTGCACCTGTTCACCCCCCTCGGGGATCGAACGTGCGACCTCGTCAACTACAACGGTTCGGCAATGGGAGACACAGTACGATACCGCTGGGCCAAGAGACTAGTCTCTCGGCCCAACGGCACGAGACTGTATGAGGCTATCGGAGGGAGGTTTACCAACGTTCCACGCCAACTCTGTGCTAGTTAGCCTCCGTTACACTCTCCCCCTTAAACCTCACTCCCATCCGGGTCACGGCACCACTGTGACGGAGGTCATCTTGCACCTGTTCACCCCCCTCGGGGATCGAACGTGCGACCTCGTCAACTACAACGGTTCGGCAATGGGAGATACAGTACGATACCGCTGGGCCAAGAGACTAGTCTCTCGGCCCAACGGCACGAGACTGTATGAGGCTATCGGAGGGAGGTTTACCAACGTTCCACGCCAACTCTGTGCTAGTTAGCCTCCGTTACATCTCCATCCGATCCTTATCCATCCTTTTTTTGTCATTTACCGCTATCATTTACTGCTATTTTTGTCATTGATTGCCTTAAATCCCATATATTCACAGAGCCATATGGACTTTAACTACACTGGCCCTTCCCCCTGCCCCTTCAGACCCCCCCCCCCTTGTAAAGCGACCTTGGGTTCCTTGAAAGGCGCTATATGAAACCAAGTTATTATTATTAGTAGTATTATCAAATGCACTGCCACTGACTAGTCCTGTGGAAGGCAGGATAGAGTGCTGTGAGTGAAGGTGGAAGCGTACAGGTTTACTAGGGCTGTAACTCATGATTCAATTAGTTTGTATCACGATTTTTGACCTACGGTTCGATACACGGTTCAATGATGGTTTTAAAAATGTATGTTTTTTTTTTTCGATGATCGTTTATAGGTAGAGTCGTTTACAAGAGGTAACTAATCATGTAAAACATCATGACATCATGTCATGTGGTTGTTTGCTGGACTGAAGAAGGGTAACAGAACTTTGAAAGGGCGTGTCACGATACTGCCTTCTTGCATCACGATAACGCATCGTGACTCTGCGTATCACAATTTCTCGAGTCAACACAATATCGTTGCAGCCCTAATCTTTGCATGTCTAAATAAACAGTTCCTTCCTTCCCATCTTATCCTACCCCTTTTTATTCCATTTCCATCCTTCCCCCCCCATCCTATCCTATCCTATCCTCTCCTATCCCCATCCTTTCCTGTCGTTTAGTGCCTTCCAATGCAGCGCTGCTGAGGAGTCCTGTGGCAGGCAGGCCTGTGTGCTGTGAGCGAGAGAGCAGTGGGAGCAGCAGCAGCAGCAGCGGCGGTACCAGGATGGAGAAGGAGGAGGATATTAATGAGGCCAGCACTCCCTCCAAACACACCAATGTGTCAGAACTCATCAGCCACTTCGAGGAAACCAGGTGTGAAAAATAGGAGCGCGTGTGCGTGCGTGTGTATGTGTGTGTTCATACCGTACAGACAAGGATGCGTGTGTGTGTGTGTGTGTGTGTGTTTGTGCGTGCCTGTGTGTGTGTGCGTGCCTGCGTGCATTTCTGCATGGGCGTGCATGTGTGTGTGTGTGTGTGTGTGTGTGTGTCCGTTCGTTCCTGTGTGTGTGTGTGTGTGTGTGTGTGTGTGTGTGTGTGTGTGTGTGTGTGTGTGTGTGTGTGTGTGTGTGTGCGAGCGTGTGTGTGTGTGTGTGAGCGTGTGTGAGCGTGTGTGTGTGCGCACGCGTGGCTCATGCACATGTGTACACGTATGTGGTTGTGTGTGTATGTGGTTGTGTGCACGTGTGGTTCTGTATAATTTTACATCTGTGTGTGCCTGCTCATTTACTAATGTGTCCGTCTGGTGTGTGTGTGTGTCTGTGTGTGTGTCTGTGTGTGTGTCTGTGTGTGTGTGTGTTCCCATTCAGAAGTAGGGCAAAGACTGTCCTTGGGGAACTACTCTAGCACTGGTCCACAGACAGTCACTTACTCACACAGACATACACGCGCGCACACACACATACACTCACATTATCGCAAGCGCACACGCACACCTACACACCTACACACACTTGCACATATCTACAACACACAGGCATAAAAACACACACACACACACACACACACACACACACACACACACACACACACACACACACACACACACACACACACACACACACACACACACACACACACACACCCCCTTGCACACTCGAGTAACTCCACCTCTTTCGCTGCTCTCAACTCAGCACAGTTTCACTTCCTTCAGCTCAGCGGTTTGTCTCTTCTGCCATTTTTTTTCTCTCTCTTTCCCCGCCTCTGTCTGTGTATTTGTCTGTGTATGTGTGTCTGTGTGTGTGTGTGTGTGTGTGTGTGTTTGTGCACTCTGCTCTGACGTCCGAGGCACAGTCTTTTTTTGTTTTCCTGGTTCATACTCATTCTCACCCCTCTCTCTCTCTCTCTCTCTCTCTCTCTCTCTCTCTCTCTCTGCCTCCATCCGGGGCCATCCTTCCCTTTTGCAACCCCTCTCTTCTCCTTCTGCCAGCCTGAGTAACGCAGACGCCAATGGCTCAACGCCCCTGAAGTCCTGCGCCGCGGACTCCAGAGGTGAACCGTGCTTGGACCAGAGCCCAGGCGGAGGTGGAGGTGGAAGTGGAAGTGGAGAAGGGCACACGGCAGTGTCAGCAGCAGCGTCGCCATCACAGAAGCAGCAGCAGCAGCAACTGAAGGCAGGAACTGGCCAGTCTCAGGCTCAGGATGTCGCTAGCAGGAACTACAGACGAGACGTCGACGACTTGAGCACACGAAGACGAGGAGCAGTAATGCAGGCCGAGGAGGAGGTGGTGGTGGTGAAGGAGAAGGAGAGCGCAGAGGTGACCATGGCGGAGGTGAAAGGAAAGGAGGCCGAGGGGGAGGTGGAGGTGGAGGTGGAGGTGGGAGGAGGAGAGGGGGCCTCTGAGGGTCTGGTGAACGGGAGCAGGATCGGGGACGCGGGGACCCAAGGGCCTTGTGCTGCTGTGGTGGGACAGATGGTGGATCAGAAGCAGCCTGCGTGTGTGGATCATAATGAAGAGGGTCAAACAGCGTCAGCTGAACCAGCAGAGCAGGTAGCGGCAGTGACTATAGAGAGCGCTAAGGCTAACGGCTCACAGGAGGAACCTGGGAGCAGCTGCAGCCTTCAGCAGCAGCAACAACAGCAGGCCTGTTTGGAGAGAGCGGAGTCCATGGATACCGAGGTGAAAGTGAGTTGTGGGGGGTGGGGGATGGATGGGATAGAGTCAGACTATCTGCTTATACAGTAACTGGTGTGGCAAGGATACAATATTTGTTCTTTTTTTAAATTGTGGTTAACTGGTAATGCACATGTGTGTTGTGTGTTGGGAGTTCGAACAACACAGTCGTTGTTGGTGTCAAATGAACTCATGTGTGGCAGATTGCAATTGTTTTCATTTTGTTCATCGCTTAGTTTATGTCGGGTGGTATTTCGTGATGGCATATACTGCTTGTTTTCTTCTCTCATCTTCCTGTGCACTGGTGGTGTCTGCCACTGCTGCTGATTGAAATGTGATGTTTAATTTTTTGTGTGTTGAATTCGTCACATCATCTTTTTGCAGTCAAGACCTTTTGCATTAGGCAAATGAGACAAAGGAGTCCCTGTTTGAATCGTCGATAACCACACATAACCACTTTAGCACTTTTACAGGAACTGACTTAGGAGAAGCGCTTTCACAATGCCTCCATTTGTAATTGATGGTGCTAAAGTAGAGTTGAGTGCAGTGCAAAATGCATCCTTACTAAAGGCTCTGTACGAAATGAGGAATTGTGTGGTAAATATGTGTTTCTATGTGGCATTTATCCGTTTCATTACACCACTCATTGTTTTGCTAATGGTAAACTCTCTCTGTACCTCTTACCCCCCTCACCCACCACTCCCTCCCTGCCTCTCTTCCTCTCTCTCTCTCTCTCTCTCTCTCTCTCACTCACTCACTCACTCACTCACTCTCTCTCTCTCTCTCTCTCTCCTTCCCTCCCACCCCCATAGGAAACCAAAGAGCAGAAGCTGTATAAGATAGCCAATGAGCTGCTGCACACCGAGAGAGCCTATGTGACCCGACTCCGACTGCTGGTGGAGGTCGGTGTCTTCTTCTCTCTCTCTCTCTCTCTCTCTCTCTCTCTCTCTCTCTCTCTCTCTCTCTCTCTCTCTCTCTCTCTCTCTCTCTCTCTCTCTCTCTCTCTCTCTCTTTCTGTGAGTGTGTGTATTTATGTTTGTATTTTTCAGTTTGTGTGTGTGGAGTAGATAAAACAAGCCCATGTTAATAATAGATTTCTTTGTCATGTCAGCTACTTTTTATTGTTGTGGTTCCAGCCTAGTTGCCAGAAATAATTATGTGCAATTTCTAAAGTCTGCTCAGAATAGAGTTTCATTTGGTATCTTGAATGATCACACATTATTGTTTCCATACTGTGATGTGGTATACAAAGGTTTTTGTAATCATTATTCACATTTTAGTCATGTATTATTCTTTTACATTTCCCCCGCACATCCCTCATTTCACTTTGTCCCTACTCCACCTCCCAGTTTATTTCTTATGAACTGCTAGAGCCCCTTAATGTACCATCTTCAAACAATAGTAGCATTATCTGTGGTTGTGCCACCCTGACGTCTGCTTCTAAATAAAATGACCCAATAACTGAAACCGACGTGTAGGCCTACATAAATTCAACTCATTGCAAGCTGAGTTTTTGACGAATTGCTTCTTGGCCCCCTTGTGTGAAGGTCTTCTGTGCCAAACTGACTGCAGAGGCTGCAAAGGGCTCCTTCCCCCTGGAGGTGGTCAACAGCATCTTCTCCAACGTGGGATCCATATACGCTTTCCACAGCCAGTTCCTGCTGCCAGACCTGGACAAGCGCATGAGCCAATGGTGAGCTTACAGAGAGAACGTCTGGTCTTTTGTCTGGCTCTCTCAAGGGGGGTGTTCGTGTACCTCAGTAGATCCGCAAAGACTTAGAGACTCTCTGTCTCTGTCTCTCTCTCTCTCTCTCTCTCTCGCGCTCTCTCTCTCTCTCTCTCTCTCTCTCTCTCTCTCTCTCTCTCTCTCTCTCTCTCTCTCTCTCTCTCTCTCTCTCTCTCTCTCTGACCCTTCCTCTGTCCCTAGGTCTTCGACTCCCCGGATCGGTGACATCTTTAAGCAGCACGCTCCATTCCTGAGGATGTATGCCGAGTATGTGAAGAACTTTGACAGCGCCATGGAGCTGCTCAAACAGTGGACCGAGCGCTCGGCAGCTTTTAAGACTGTACTGAAGGAGGTGCAGGTGAGCCAGAGGATGTACTGTACAGCCAGAGATTATTTAAAGGGACACTGTGCAGGAAATTGTCAAAAAAGGTACTGCAACTATACTGCTCATTGAAACTGGGCTGCCTATTGCCAAATTTGATCTTTACATGAAAGTTTACTAAGTAATAAGCAAATATTTTCTAGTATGGTCCAAGTACAGTCATTTTTGCAGCTAAAAATGGCTATTTTTGGAAATTCAAAATGGCAGACCATGGAGAAAATGTATGAAAAGTGCATTTTTTCCAGTCATAATGAATACTTACAATTTGATGCTGGTGGTAAGTATTCATGAAAAAGGTAACATTAGTGAATGGGCAGCATGAATTCTGGAAATAAACAACTAAAAATCTCACACAGTGTCCCTTTAAGTCTCTCTACTCTCTCTGGTACAGGTGCTGAGGGGCAGAAGTGAAACTGACGCAAGGGCCAAGGGCGAAACACGCAAAATTAAATGATTAAAAAAAACTGCAAAAAACAGTGTACAGTGCTTTCCCTCAGATGCTTATATTTCTACTTTTTCTGCACATCATTCATTCCATAGCAATATCAAAAGCATATTGGTTGCTGGAGGAAGCCTTGGATTTTTTGTCCAACAGGCATGGAATCATGGAATCCTTCAAGAACTTTCAGTCTGCCGTACTGATATACTATATATAGACTAATGTTGAGCTGCCCTAGCCCCAGGCCAGACTCTTGGTGTGTGTGTGTGTGTGTGCGTGTGCGTGTGCGCGTGTACTAAAAAAAAAAATCTTCTTTGCATCTGCACTTGTTGTTCTGTATATTTCCGGCACACTTTGTATCTGCTAGTGATGTTGGCTATGATTATGTCCTCTTTTGAATGTCGCTTTGGTTATAAAGTAATGTAATGTAATGTAATAATATTTGCCCTTTGACCTCTGCTGCAGAGCCTTCCCGAGTGTGGCTGTCTGACCCTGCAACACCACATGCTGGAGCCGGTGCAGAGGGTCCCTCGCTACGAGATGCTGCTCAAGGACTACCTGAAGAAACTTCCAGAAGACGACTCGGATCGCGTTGATGCTGAGAGTAAGTAAGACAGGGTTTTTCACATAGGAAAGACCCAGACAGAGTTTTGGTACCGCAACATTTACCCTAGTGGCGGGAGCAGCATGACGCAGCTTAAGGCTCATGAAATTTTAGATTGTTTTTCAATTAAAAATGTTATAGCTGAATAAACATGTTCTAATTCAAGATGAAGGTATTGGCTTTTACAGTTGCAGTGTGTAGGATGGTGACCAGAGTAGGTATTGCATGTTTGCTGCTCATTGAAACTCTGCTGCCTATTGCCAAATGTGATCTTTTCATGAATATTTACTGAATAATGAACTAATATTTACTAGTATGACCAAAGTACAGTACATTTTTCAGTAAATGGCCATTTTCATGTACGGAAAGTGCAATTTTCCCAGTTATAATGAATTACTTAAAATTTGATGGTGGTAGCAAGTATTTATAAAAAAGGTAACGTGTGAATGGGCAGCATGAATTCAAGAAAGAAACTGCTAAAAATATTACATTGTGCACCTTTCAAATGCAATTCATTGCATGTTTTTATGGGCTTCAGAGGCTGAGATACGGTGCCGGTTTGTATAGGCTGACTGTAGCGTTTTCCCAAAAATGGCTTGGGCATTTAGCAGGTGTTGTTTGCAGGCATTTCAGGCATTAATTGGTTAAATTCTTGTTTTTTTTCTTCTTGTTATTCAGTTGTGCTCACAGTTGTCATGAATTTCACTTCACAGAATCTCTAAATATGATCTCCATGGCTGCCACACATTCCAACAGTGCCATTCGTAAACTGGTAAGAGTATCTTTTTTCTGTTCTTCACTTCACACTAGAAACTAAATGGAGTGCCTGTTAGTACAGATCTCGGACTCGGACACATTACATTACACCGTATGTAGTGTAGTTGACACTTTTGCCAACAACGACTTAGTTATTTAGATACAGGGTATTAATTACAGTCTCTGGAGCAATGTGTAGTTGGGTAGATGCCTTGTGCAAGGGCACTTCAGCCATGGATGAGATAATATCAAGCCTGGCTTGGGCATTTAGCATTTAGCATCTAGCTGACTGCAAGACCAACTAGGTCACAGCTGCACCTCACAATCACATTACACAATACACACTCTAACGCTGATGTCCTCCACGTGTCCCCTCAGGAGAACTTGAAGAAGCTGATGGAGATCTACGAGATGCTGGGTGGGGAGGACGACATCGTCCATGCCTCCAACGAGCTCATCAAGGAGGGACACATCCTCAAGCTGGCCGCCAGGAACACTTCCGCCATGGAGAGATACCTTTACCTGGTGAGACCAGCTTCGCTTCATGGACATCATGTAGCTTTGTTTTGAACCACTTGAAAGAGATCAGTTGTTAATCCATACTCAGAGTCTGAAGTGTTGGGCCCACGGTACCTAATGGTACTTAATGTGCATGTGTACATCCAAAGCCATCAGGTAGCCGGGGTCGTTGGAGAAGTTTGGCCATGAATTTACTTTATTTGCTATTCCAATTGGTCTTTGCCAAACCATGTCATAGCTCATTACCATAATATTAGCAGACTTCGTACTTCCAAAATCTGCTGGGTTTGAGTCACTCAAAGACGAACCTGGATTTAGCTCAAACAAAGAAATATTCTTACACTGTCTTAATGGAGTAACATCTCTCACCAAGTTAGTATTTTTTAGAAACCAATGATGATTGGCCCATATTACGTATCTAGAAAGGACAAATCATGAAAAGTGAGTGTTTGGCTTGATTCCACAGTGTGTTAGAGCTGGGCATCTAATAATTTTTGATGAGATTTCTATCCTTCTGGCCATTGTCGGTATATGTTGAGTATACTGTGGTATTTTCACCGTGCAAGGGTGCAAGTCAGTAATTAAATAAAAGCTGTAGGCGAACAGATCAGCGGTCGGTGCAGTGCATGTAACTTAAGTGACCTCTGTGAACCAGAGCTAACCTCAGGCCCAGTTTTGAGAAGCTAATCATAGCGCAGCATCACAGGCACTGCTGAAATGTCTAGTCTAGCACATACCGAAGCAGCTACTGTGACTTCGGGGAAATGGTAAAGGCACTTAGTAAGTGTGAATGAAGCTCCTTTCATTTTCATGGGGTTAATGGTCCTCTTAATCAATCTCTGCTCTGTCTGAAGGGGTTGTCTCTTCCCTATTCATCATACCTGTTGATGGAATAAGCAATAATTCATTTGTCTTGAGAAATGTAAACCGTATCCACTCATGATATGAAATGGCACAACGAATGCTTTCCCTGCTGCATTGTACAGGTTTTTTTCACTTTTTCAATTCCTTTCTAGTCAGCCTGCTTTTCAAATGCATTTCTAAAAAGATTTATGGCACGGCACATGTGGCTGAAAAGGTTAGGACATTGACTGTTACTGTAATGCCCGGGCCTACAAGGTACTATTACTCTTATTGCTATTACTATTATGCCCGCCCAGTCCAAGTCTACTATTATGTACTGTAGAGTGTTACTATGCTCAAGTTTGACCCAATATAGGTCCAAGAATGTTAAAGACTCCCTTCAGATCCAGAGGTGCTCACAAAGTTCCCTCATGTTCTGTCATTTTGCCTGGTTGAAAAACATTGTAACTTACTGTCATTTTACTCGTTTTAACCACTTTTTTGAGGTCCAGTCACATTATACTCCCATTACACGTCTCTCTATCCACTGTCTTGCTATCTCTATGATGGAGCTTTTGTGATTCTGTTAAGACGTCCTTCAAATCCTTAGAGATGCTTGCTCACGTTGTTGTCCCCTGGTGTTGTCCCCGTCCCAGTTCAACAACATGCTCCTGTACTGCGTGCCCAAGTTCAGCCTGGTGGGGCAGAAGTACACGGTGCGCACGCGTATCGGGGTGGACGGCATGAAGGTGGTGGAGACCTCTAACGAGGGCCACTCGCACACCTTCCAGGTGTCGGGCAAGGAGCGGACTCTGGAGCTGCAGGCTAGGTAAGGCCATGCTGACAGACTACGTACTGTAGCAGTAGGTCCTAACCGTTGTGTAATGTTTTTTTAAAGGAAATGGTATTCACAATCTGACTAGCATCGTAGTGCTGTATTATCTACCATCTATGTTGATGTTTATGTTTTAATGTCAGAAGACCTTTGCTGTAGACAACTGAACTTCTTTGTGAGATGATCTCCTCACTTACTATGAGACATCTGGGTCATTTCATGTGAAATCTGACACTTTGGGACCCAATCAACATTGATTATAGCCTCTTTGCTGATGGGCCCGTCTACGGGCCTATTCACTTTTTGCCAAAAAAACACTCAACTACATCATAACAACGTTGCAATGACAATGCAGATCAATGAGATTATAACAGAGGCTCTCCGCTAAGGGCTAAACCAAACTTATTGTGCCTTTTTAATGGCAAGATAGAACCCCAAAAAATTACTTCTGGGGATAGAACCTTTGGACAGGCTAGAACACATGTACTTGTGGTCTACCATGTGACTGTTTTGTACTGGTTTAACAGAAATTGTGGACAAAAGTTAAAGTTCTTTATTTCTATTTTAGATCGGAACAAGACAAAGAGGACTGGATAAAGGTAGGCTATATTTGTTGTGCTGCTCTGAAAAGTGATGCGTTCCATAACTTCTCTTTTTGTGCTATAGTTCTGTTATATCTTATACTGTACTTCATTCAAACTTGGTGCCTATATATTTTTGTTTGTTTAGGTGCTCAATGAAACTATTGAGATATTTCAGCAGAAAAATGAAACGTTTAAATCCGCCTTGAGGGAAGCGGATGAGGTATCGGTAAGTGTACCACCACAGTCATTACACACAGACAAATTGAACAAATTTTGTACAAGCATTGTAATATGATGCTATCCTATTGTATTTGACCTTGAAATATGTAACCATTGTGTGTGTATTTTGCGTGTGTGCGTACGTGTGTGTGCGTGTGTGCATGTGTACGTGTGTGTGTTGTGCGATGCAGACGGAGGAACTGGGGAGACGAGCCCCGCGCTGGATCCGTGACAATGAGGTGACCATGTGTATGAAGTGTCGAGAGCCTTTCAACGTCCTGACGCGCAGAAGACACCACTGCAGAGCCTGTGGCTATGTATGTCTAAAAGCACCCGGCCTACGCACATGTGCATGTTTTATTATTTCACGTTTTAAAATAGAGACAGAACAGACACTAATCTTTTCGCTCTGCATTCAACAGTACTGATCTTCATTTAAGGTCGCGTTGCCCAAAGCTGCATTAGACTCGTCATCTTGGTCTAGTGTTATTCTTAGTGTTAGGCTTATTTTTGGCTTCCCATCTCCAGGGGGAGATTGCAAGAAGCTAGTTCAGTAGTAAAATGGATTAAGTTCAATTTTAGTTAGTAGTAAATGATCTAATAGCAGAGCCTGGGATCCTCGTTTTCATTTCCAATTGATGCCTGCAAGCTGTCTATTAACAGGTTTACCACTTCCTGTAGGTTAATTGAGCCAGGTTATCACTTAACCATGTTCTTGGAATATCTCCCCAGGTGGTGTGTGGAAAGTGCTCCGACAACAAGGCTGCTTTGGAGTACGACGGCAATAAGATGAACAAGGTGTGCAAGGACTGCTACTTCGTCCTGACGGGCCGCCTCGAGGGCGAGGAGAAGCCTGAGTACAAGAGGAACGACAGCAAGAAGAAGGGCATCCTGGAGGTACCATTAGCAAGGACTCACAAGCTGCCTTCCTACCAATTGACCTTATTCCGGGGGTCACTACCATAGCTACGGAAAAGATGTGCAGCTCAGTGTTGCCAGATTTGGCAGTTTCCTGCCCAGTTGGGCTGCTTATGATGACCGTCTGCGGGTTAAAAAAGGGTTTCTTCTGCAGATTTATGGCCATAGAAATCAATAGAATTTAGTTCAAATTGGCAGGATTCAGTGCTTCAAGGCAGATTTTTTGTTGTTTTGGAAATCTCCAGTCACAGTTGCAACGCAGGTGCAATTTCCAGTTCAATTGAAAACCACCATAAACAAATGGGCTACCTAAGAAGCAACTTTCTAAAAATGTGTGTGAAACACAAGTTATTTAAACGTGCTGGTTTTATTTTTAATGGTAGGCCAATTGAGAAGCTCAGGAACGAGTTGATCCATTCATAGGTGCACAAATAAACCACTGCTTTTGAATTGAATGTTATCCGAGGCCACTTTCTCCATATCGCCCTCCCAATCAGTAAGTGTAGATGCCAGCCCTTTTCCAAGTCTTTTCTCCCACATATTTACAATGTGCTGATCGTTTTAAAAATGCTGCAGCAGATAACAGTGTCATAACCAGGCAATTAAGCGGAAGAGTCACCCCTTTTCCCCATCATGGGAGCTAGGCATAAGGTGGAGGGGATATTTCAAGATGGTCTGATACACTGATGATGGAGGGGAATGAAATTGAGCTCAGGCACTAGGCAGCACTAGCTTAGCTGACAGCCCAGTGAAGGGAGGGCTATAGTGCTTGGTTTATGAAAGGTATCAGAGAACTGCTTAATTGAGATGGACACTGTGTTTTGCTGTACTGTCCGGTTAACTAGAGTACATGAAAATTGGAGGAAATGAAGTGAATATGTTGCTGGCCTAACACTGCTGAAGATTTCATGCACTTTCATAACAGAAAGGCACGAGATTTCACAGCAATACAAAAGGTGTTTAAAAATGTTTGACTAAATATGTTTGTCACCACCTTCAGGCTTAGTATGGAAAGTGGGTGTGTATACGGTGAAACTAAAAAAAGCAAGCTATTTGTGACCAAAGTCTTTGAGACCTAATCTGATATGATTTGTTTTTTTTAATACCATAGTATCGCTTTTTCCTTGTGGCAAACATTAATAATATGGCATCAACAAGTGAGTGCAATCTCATGGACGTAGGTTTGTGGTGGAAGGACAATTGTGGAGTAACATTAGACAAACAACAAACAGGAAGTACAACTGACAATTTGGAAACATTATCTTGTGGTGTGTGTGTGAGTGAGACTGACTGACTGACAGACAGACTGCAAGTGTGTGTTTTTTCACATCCTTAAACATGCCCCTATCTTACGTGCCAACAGATTGAAGCGGCCCAGTTTTCGGGCAACAGCGTCATGTGTGGTTTCCTGCACCACAGCGACAAGGCCAAGCCCTGGCAGCGCGTCTGGTGCATCATCCCCCAGAAGGAGGCCCTGGTGCTCTACCTGTACGGAGCCCCACAGGTGAGCAGGTGTACTGCACACACATGGGTCTCTTTCCATTATCCAAACTCCCGTCCTCCCTTGTGCTTGTGGCCTTGTGATGACGTGCCATAGGCCATAGAAGTTTAATTCAATATCTAGCAAAAGCGCAATTCAAAGGTCATTTTCTCATTTGCAATTGGGATGTTCAATAGGGAGAAGTCCCCCAAAAGTTGCTGTGCCTAAGCTGAGGGCAGGGAAACTGTATTGTTTCCTCCACGGAGGTGGGGCATCAGCAAAGCGCGAGGCCACAAGCACAAGTCGAGGACAGGAGTTTGAATAATGGAATGAACCCATTGCCTGAAAACACTCTTGCATAGAAGAGTACCCGGAACTCTGTCCCATCCACTGCAAGATGTGAAGGCCCTGTCCCTGTACAGGTTATAAAAGCAATAGGTAACACTTTAGAATAACTACCTATTCACAGCTTTATAAACACTTTATAAATAATGAACTAATTATCAACAAAATGTTTACAAATGTTTATAAATGGGCAAGAAATACTATGTTAACACAGCAGACACAGCACAGTCGCATCGGTCCTGGAAGTTTCTCCTCCAAAGACCAGAAGGCATGAAACCACATAAAACTCACACAGTAGAAGTTCCCACTCCACTGTGCAGTCACAGTTTGGTTATTACTCATTTACAAACATTTGTAAATGCTTTGTTAAATGTGAATTATTATTAAATGTTAATAAAGTGTTTATAAAGCTGTGAATAGGTAGTTATTCTAAAGTGTTACCAAGCAATAAAAACATATCATAGAAAGCTGATTCCAACTCTGTGTCCTATCCCATTGCAGGACGTGAAGGCCCTGTCCACCATCCCATTGCTGGGTTACACTGTGGAAGACAACTCCCGGCCAGGCGACCCACCGGGCAGCTTCCGCCTCTGCCAGTCCAAGTCCGTGCACAGCTTTGCGGCGGAGAACGACGACGTGAGGCAGCGCTGGCTCCAGGTCATACGCATGGCGGTGAAGGGCGAGGTCCCCAGCAGCACCTCGCTTCCCAACAGCCCGGGCACCCCCAACGGTGCCATGGAAGTAGGCTACGACACCTCAGAATAAACCCCTCTGCCACACTGGGCACATAGCATGGTGGCACAGTACATTGTGGAAAGACTTGGGATTTGGTGGCTCAGTACATTGTGGAAAGACTTGGGATTTGGTGGCTCAGTTTGCTCTGTACACATACGTACTCTACTAGGCCACTGAGAGGCTACCTAAAGAGGCCAGTCTACGCCAACTTGATATGACGGACTTGGATTTTTCAAAGCATCTGAACTTGTTTTGTGGGTGTGCACACCAGGATAGCAAAGTCTGCGTAGAGATCTAGAGTACACCTCAGCAACTGCATGGAACATGAAGATGCGTATCGAACATGCATAACATGGGTTTGTCAACACCAGGCTTCCAAATTCATGGCAAGCTGATGTTTCCAACTTCATTTGACAGACTTAAGACACCCCGCTTGCTGTCTGGCAAAGTTTTCTCAGACTGATCAGTTGATCTGATACACACACAGCTGGGACATACTTGGACGTTTTAGTGCCTCAACCTGCTATTGTTTTGTACAACAGTACCAGTAGGCCATTCTGCTGTGAAATGACAAGGCGATGTCAATTAATTCTGAAGAAGGCCAGAGAAGCTTGTTGTGGGTAAACCCCAGCTTTCTGTGTGGACCACGAAAAATATGTGAAATGTGATTTGTTTGCGCCAACTTGCTGTGAAGGGACAACACCAACGATATACCAACTAGATGGAGAAGAGTCGAAGACGTATGGAATGCATATTATGCCAACAAGATGTGAAAAGGCCTTGATGATTAAATTAAGGCAAATTTCGTTGTGTGAGATTTTGCAATGCTACAGTACAGCCAAGCAGCTTTAGCATGGCTCATTTCCATTATCGACACCCTTTCCTGAATGAGACAGCATTGTGGTCTATTGTGTCTAACACTGGAAGAGCAGCGGAAGAGTAAAAAAAATGTTGCTGGTGTGTACTGTAAAAGCAACAGGCACCCTCTCTGCCACAGCAATATACCCATAGTTATGTGAGCCGAGACCAATCGCACAAACCAAACGCAAACAAACTTGCAGATCATGTACCGATACCGAAGGAGCTATAAATAAGGCAACTATTAAGTTATAGAGCTTCTGAATTGCAATTGTGAACTGCATGTATGAAATATCAAAGACCTTGAGGAGAATGACTCTCCATGGTCCAATCAGAAGCAACCCCTGTACTTTGTCAAAATGTTTTTAAAATAATTTGTGTTAAAGGGCTATTCATTTTTATGTAAGTAATAGACATGCGGACCAAGACAAAAGTACTCCAGTGAGTACTGGACAATTAAGTGGCAGGATAGGCTATGTCTTGATACTCAATTACTATGACGGCCATGGTGAGAGGTGACCGTAGATTATTAGTTTCCACTCTTTCATTCTTTGACACCCCGTGACCACTTCCTTCCGTTTGGTTTTGTGCTGTTCATCCCTCCTTTTTTCATTTGTCTGTCAGTGCAGTTTCTTTGTCAATGTTTCTTTGAAGGTTTCGAAAAACCTCACTGTTGTTAATATTTTTTAATTCTGTAATATACATGTTTTCTGTATCTGTAATATATGCGCTTTTAAAGTTGCTTAGTATTATAATAAAGATTTGTTCTAAATGTGTATTGAAGTGTACACAAGTAGTCGTAACCAACCTCCATCTAGTGTTGCCTATTCTGCAGATGACTTGAGTTTCATGTCAACTGCAGGCAGGAAACAGGAAGTGTCTCGTTAGTTCTGACCTGTGATCTTAGTAAATCCTCTGCTGCTCATGTCTGTGTTTTTCCACTACAGACAGAGCCAATGAGATGATGTCGACACCTTGTCACTAAAACATTAATTGAACTAATTATTTGTCGAGCCTGTAGGAGATAAGTAGTTGTGTGTGTGTGTGTGCGCGTGTGCATCCTGTTATGCAAAGTTGGCGGGGGGGGTTGCACGACATGACAGCAACTGACAATGGCAAAAGGGGAACTAACTGTACATGGCGACAGTTGAGAGTAATGATGACCATAATCCACCAGCAGTTTAGCTTGGGTCTTTTTTTTTAAATGTGTGACAGAACACAAGTGTGTTTATTGCTTTGCATCACTAGGCTCTTTTCTCCTTGCTTCAATTAACAAAAAACAAAAACAAAAAACACTTTAAAAGGACCATGACATTTATTTCTTGTGAATTATGACAAAGTAATACAGTTTCACTAATATTAATCATGCTATACTTTTAAACATTAAATATATTTGGTGAGATTAAGAGTGGTTTAATATTCATGTAGATTATTTTCATACGGCAGCCAACAAATAGATGGACTCGTATCACACTTTAATTGCCTCTGAAAAACAATGAAGCAAACAAATGATTTAAATAATGACAATAAAAAAAATCATTAACACCTTAAGTTAACATGTAAAAGCATTGCCTTCTGACGACAGTCATGCACAAGAAAATAAAATTTGATCTTTAACAAAAATATTTTGCACCTGCAGACTGCAGATCAAAGAACAAAATTCTATTTAAAACAATACGAACTAAAAACACATATGTATTGTTTTTGTGGAGAAGTCATTTGTCTTATAAAGGATGTTACACAAATTGCTTTTTGGAAATGGCTGCTTTTTTAACAAAAGGAAACAATCTCAAGTACCTGCCCCCTGGCCTTCTCCAGCCACAAGCCGCCTTTGAATTTTTATTTTTATTTTATTATTTTCTTAAATCTTGCACCGTGACCAAGACGGAATATAATAAGGCGACTGTTGTAGAAAGGGCAAGCAAACAGACAGACAGTGGTGACATTTGGCTGTTGCTAGGACATGAAACCACTTTTGCTTTTCACTTCCAGCTTCCAGTGAAAAGCAGCCAGTTTGGTGGTCGTGGGCTGATGACCAGACCTGGCCAGGGAGGGGAGGGGAGGGGGTGGTGGATCCTCTCCTCTCATGCTGTGGGCTCGGTTTCATTGGTGGAGGTGCTGCTGTTGAGGTCTTCCAGAACAGCGGCCATCTGCTGCTCGTAGTTGGAGATGTTCCTCTTCATGATCTCCATGCACGGCCCCAGCAGTCGCTCGAAGGCCAGCACGTCCATCACTGCAGCACAGAAGAACAGCAAGACAGAGAAAAAAGTGCATCAGTCAGGTGTCAGATGTTGCAAACAGTAAAGTACTGAAAATCGACTAGGGTATCGGTTCCCTGTTTGTGAATGAGTGCAGTTAAGCGAGCATACTAAGTAACACTATCAAGCATTCACAACACAGAATGATACATATTATCCCCCAAGAACCATATGAAGATGATATACAAAACAATTCTATTTAATGTGTATTGTCATCAGGGCTCAAACCGTCCAAAATGGAGGTGAACATTTAGTTTGGCTGGTAGAAATGAAAACTTACCGGTACTAACCCCTTTCACTAATAACTAAGAAATTTAACATCTACTAGCCAAATTGGCAAGTTATGAAAACATATGCATTACAAAGCTGCAAGAATCCTCATGATATACAGTACATGCATCCATGTCCATTAAATTTTAAAGCAAGTTGAGGTCAAACTCTGCATTACATTTAACTGCCACAGGTGGCAGTGTTGGCTCACAATGCTTCAAGAAGTATGCCAGGAAGAGGGGAAGAGAGCAAGCTGTGTTGTGCCTACCTAAGCACCTGACGTCTCCGACTGCGTAGACGGAGGCGGCTCGCGGTTTGTTGGTGACCAGCGCCAGCTCTCCGAAGTACTGGCCCACTCTGCATGTGGAGATCAGCACCTCCTCCGTCTTGCCATCCTGCGTCAGCCAAGCACAGGAAACACAAGAGCAGTGTGTCACGCCACCATCAACACTCAAGTGGTGCCCAGAGCGACGATGGGCCAAAAACAACACCAACACCACAGCCCTAAACGGAACTTAAGTGCAAATTAATTGAGTGTCGCAAAAATGACTTGCAGGTCAGATATATACACACACACACACACATATGGTACATTTAATGTATAAGATTATCATATTAATTCCTTAATCCCTGACTGTACATGCAAAATGGTCAAATTCTATGATTAGAAAAAACTGCTGAATTTCCAGGATATCCAGAAATTCTATGACCAGTGGGAATGGGAACCCTGATAATTGATCATTAATGATCAATGACTTCAATGGTCATTCTATCCATACATCCATTTATTCACTCAAGCATCCATTCATCTTCTAATAAAAAATACCCACCTCTATAGTTCTCTTGACTGTAACCCTGACCTCCCCAGACTCCACAATGTAGAAACAGTCTGCACTCTCTCCCTAGTCAGGGTGGACATAAAGCGTTACAGGCATATACTGTACAATACATGACAATTATTATTAGTGACATATACCAAACACATATACCCTATCTGCTATCGTTTGGTTCATTCTGTATAATGTATAACAGAAAGTACATAGATAGTATGTACTCTACATGTATATGAGGGACATAATGCATCAGAGGCAGACTTGTACAGTGATATTTGATGAAGCAAATGTGAGGGGGCGTCCCACCTCGCCAATGATTCTCTCTCCGTCTTTGTACTGTCGTGCGGTGAGTACATCTACCACCTTCATCCGCTCATATGTCTGCAAGGAGAAAAGCTGTGGGTGACTGGACTCTTTTGTGGACCACACTGACAATGCCTGTGTCCCAATAGGGCTCGACAGTTCGGCAATGACATTTCCTTATGTTTATGTGAGATAATATACTTATGTGCCAGTGCCAGTAATATACAGCATTGATGTTTATATAATAAAATATTGTTCTCTAACATACATGCACCGCACCGGCCTTTAAACATAAACAAAACAGTTTAGGTCTCTTCACCCTCTTAATTTAGACCATCTGGAACTTGCCTTTTAAGGCAACATTATGTCACTCTCCCCTACCCCTTAGACATGGCAGCTGCAAATGCAAGAAGAGCAGACATTATTTTCTGCAATGAGGTCAATTAAATGTCAATCACATGCTAATTTCTAATCATCATGACCCAAATTGTATTGCTAACCATGAATCTTAACCCTTATCACGACTGATAGTTAGATAGACTCACAGTAGTCTGTCTGTCACACTGTCACACCAACTCAGCGTTGTTTTACCTCCAAGGATGACAGCAGAGGGACAGTCTTGATGAAAGCGTCGTACATACTCCTCTTCTTAGCGTTATTATTCACAACAATCCGTCTGAAGGTCACCCTGTCCTGTAACAATAAGCACAATTTCTCCACTCAGCAAAAAGGAACCCTATTAGTCACTCACGAGGCTAAAACAATTATTTAAACACCTTCACATTATTCCCCACACGTTTCACAGAAACTGTGGCTTGCCTTATGCACTAGAAACAACAGCAAATGTAACTTACATACCTTTTGTATAACTGAAAATTTGTCTTGTGCAGCTTCTTTACAAACTACTCTATAATAACAGTGAAGTCACATAGCATAAAAAAGTTTTGTATAAAAAAGTTCTACAAATGCTCTTGAGGCTGACACGCTGGCACTGACTGAGACTGTCCAGCAGGGGTCATTACTTTTCAGTGTGCGTCAAGGGTTGGGCTGTGGGCAACTGAACTTCTTTGAGCTTAGAGACGTGCCACTGCTCTTTCACACGGTAGTTCATTATTTCTGATCAGGACCTGAACTGATGAAGATGTGTAGAAAGAACAGTGAAACGGACTAGTCAAAAAAGAAGTCCAGAATCAAACTAATTAGGATAACATGAAAAGGAGAAGCTACACAAATGGCAAATGACGATGCCAGAGGTAGAGGTAGTGCTGCGCGCATCCAAATTGCAGGTGCAGCAGGACAACAGGGTCAGACAACTATAAAAAAAAAAAATAGGTGGAATGTCCACACACTTAACATTTTATGTTAAACATGTTTACATTTATGTTACCATTCTCATAAACATTTTTATAAATTATTTGATTCGGAAATGTAAAGTCTAATCCTTACCAGGCACCAGAGAGAGCCAAGCGTCCTGGCAACGATGGTGGTGGCCCGAGGAGTGTTGTACATCAAGGCCAACTCCCCGAAGCTGCCCTGGTTCTCATAGGTGAACACCTTGCGCGTTTCTCCGCTGTCCGTCACGTACACATCAAAGATCCCACTAATGCATTTTTAAAAACCCACAGGCGCACACACACACACAATTACCTCTACACATGCTGTATATAATATATGGCTTACCTAATTAAGTCTCCTCTGCATGTAAATAACATAAAACATAGAGGTGAGGTGATCACTGAATGAGTCTATTATTTACACACCAACAATTTGAGTCCTACCTCTCAATTACATAGAAGTTGTCACCATCATCATTCTGCTCAATAACATGCTCATCTACAGCCACAGGCTTCTCAAACATGGCGTCCAGCACTTTAGACAGGTCTTCCTACAGACAAGGTGGAGAATAATAATATTAATATTTCATATAGGACTGACATATAGGAGATGAGAACAAACAAATAAACATGGGCAGTTATCAGCTTTATACTTCTTGCTCAGCCTTGACAATGGGGAGTGAAGTATGGTCCTTCACATCAGACCCCACTATCTTCCTCAACCAATCCAAGTGACTACGGCTCATAAAAATAAGCACAAAAAGATTGCCAAATATTTTTTCATGCAAAATGTTATTTTCTTTCTTACCAGCTCCAAATTCTTAAAGAGAACAATGTTTTTGCAGGCCTCGGAGAGCCTGTTCCTCTGTTCATCTGTTTTTGGGTGAATTACCTACAAAAACATACAATTGTGACAGATATTCCTCAGTGTGTGTGATGCATGGAATAGATCCCCAATCAATTGCATTATAAAGTATGGTCAAAGAGAGGACTTACCGCGGGGTCCCTGTCCGCCCCCTCATTGTCCGGGTCGTATGGCTCAGCAGATACGGCTAAAAAGATAAAGAAGGCAACAAACTCAACAGAAACTGAAACAGAGAGGACAACTTAATACCTGAAAACAATCACATTTAAAACATAAGGTCGCGGAGTGCCACCCTACAATATGGTGGCAGTGTAGCCAAAAGGTAAGAATGAAATAAACAAAAAATGGACTTTCTTTCAATGCTGAAAAAAATATCACGTGATATGACTTTCGTATAAAACAAATAGTTATTAAAATGTGTACGCGGGTGGAGAGTTGATCCTTAAAATCAAATGTGTTTACATAGACTGCAGGCAAAGGATTTGAAGACCATCTTCTGAATTACTTTTTTCAGGTTATCGAGGGCAGTGTGGTGACAAATCACAAAGTTACCTGATTTTCGCCTGTTAAATCTGTTGATGACGGGGGCTGGGGAAGAAAAAAAACATTCAGTGCATATTAATTGTTTACCGTAATTGTCTTTTAGCTCACGATAGCTGAATGCTAGCAGCTAATTACCAACAAATTCATCCTCGTCGTTTTCCTCTCCATCTGAGCCATACATCATTGCTTCAATGTTGGACTTCAACGCCTGTCCCTTTTCTTCTTTTTCTTTCCTTCTCAGGTCGGTGAAATACTGCGAGGCGAAGTCGCAGAGATCCCTCGGTTGATTTCTGATGACTGCAACAGTAAATTCTTGCAATAACTCCCTAAAACCGTCTGGAATATGGATGTTTCTGCTCATGGTAATGCTATTCGTCAATGTAAACTATCTAGCACTAGCTACGTTAGCTCTAGCTAGAAACTGGCGCCACAAAATTATGCAAGAAATTCAATGGCTGAAGTACAGCTATTTTCTTAACTTTGTTTTACGTTCGCGGTGACATTTGCCAACTACTTGCAAACTTATCAAGCGACCATTTACAAAGTCAGAAAGATTTTGACCAGGTTTAGAGACTTCCAAACCTCACGATTGTATTCTTCGGTTACTGCTGCCAACTGCCGAGTCTTCTCTCTCCTTGTAACTATGACAACATTGAAGTTGGTGTGCGGTGTGTGTGTGATTGTCAATCCGTGTGTCAGCTGTTGATAGGCCTTTCAGTGACAAGAACCAAAATTCAAGATTGTGACGCTCAAAGCCAAAAGGTGAGACTACTGTAAATCGGCAAACAGATTTTTTGTTGTTGTTGGTCAATCTGGGTGTGCAGAATTCATATATGGAATAAACTGAGCTCAATATGACCTCTGTTGACCTCTAGAGGCCATGGAACCTAGTTTGACAATGATGTTTAGGCAGAGAGAGTAGAGAGACTTAAAGAATCTCTGGTTTAGGCCTATCACAGAGTGTAGAACACACACACACACACACACACACACACACACACACACACACACACACACACACACACACACACTTCACCGTGTTAGCCTAATAATAATCATTAATAATAATAATTAAAAAAAAAACATCCATGGCAGATTTGAATTCAGCACACAAGTCAATTAAGACTGTTTGCCGACTTTGTCTCAAAAATGCCTTCTCTTTAAATAAGTATCTCCCCCCCACCGCCCCCAATTTTGGTAGGCCTACTAGTCTGTAACAAACAGATCAACTTAAAGGTATTATTTTCATATTGTCTTCATTCGGTGCGAGGGCATTCAGACTTGATAAGGAACTTGGTGAACTTATTCTAGTAAAATATACAGGTGGATAAGATGGGAGTGAGTCCCATGGGGAGAATAGCCAAATCCCTGGCTAAAAAAAGAAGGGACATTCGCGCAGGGGGTGTGTGTGGAGGTCCTTCCCCAGAAAATAATGTAAGCTTATTTCTTTATACAATGTGACTCCTGCATTTTAACCAAATTGCGTCCCGGTTCAGCTCAATACGGAACCGTACTTTTGCTTATAAATACGGGCCGATTCTGTATTTCAAGGGACGGTTAGCAACCCTACCCATGGAATAAATATAGCCTTCCTGTCACCGGCTTGTCAACCCTCATGAGAACTTTAATTTACTGGAGATATTTTAATGGAGGCTGTGGTAACAGTGTAATGTTGAAATTTGATGTAGAAGTCAGCCCGCCTTGGCCTAGCCTCTGTAACCTTCTGCTTAGGCCTACAATTTCAAGTAGTAGGCCACAGTAGACTTATGATGCCAGGTAGGCTACTGTATGGTATCAAGACCAGGTGTCTGTTCAATGTCCGTACATAGCGCCGGTTCTGCACTGTTTGGGTACGTAGGGCGTTCCATTTCCAGTCACAGCGAGATGAAGTGTACTGTAAGTGCCCGGATAACGCCCAGAAAACGGCCATTTTTTGAAGTTTGTTGTTACTGTACAGTTTTCGTACTCACCGGCTGTCTTGTTTGTTACATCAGTTGAATGTCAGATCTGTGAAACTGCTGATTGAACGTTAATAACAGCATAGTTTTGATTTGATTTGAGTATAGGCGTATTCAAGGCAGTGACGTGGTTTAAGCAGAGCCGCTCTATTGGGACTAAGAAAATGTTTGGTTTAAACTTCAACACAGCTTCTTCTGGCATCGACAAGAACCAAACCGAGGAAGGCGGGTCAACCATGTTGTTTGGGAAACGTTAATCGTTATGCATGAGGTCAGACCAAGTCTCGAACAGAGATTTGAAAGTCGATGACAATCGGGCTATATAAGAGACAGGGTTAACCAAAAAAAAATCAACATAACCAACAGTGGTTTCCAACAATGAATTGTATTTTGGCAGTTGGTAAACTCTGATGACACATGGCAACTGTCATTTCTGTTAAGTGTATTAGACAGAACATGATTTGGACCGACACTTTACCCTCAAATTTTGCCCTTACTCTGAGGGTGGAAAGTGCGCTCAACCTCAGTACACACACAGTGGAGACATTGGAACAGACCACAGACTTTACAGTGCTTCTGTCATCTTCTACAGTAGGCTTACACATTCATCTTCAACTTCAAGGTTGTCTACGGAAGGTGCTTTCTATCACACAAGGTAATTAATTGGTCCACACCAGGCAGTCGCATGTGTATGATCTACTGTACAGTAGGCTAGCATACAACTGCAATGTACACCACTTTCCATCTAACCAGATATTGGCCAGGTTGTCATCCTGTCTTCCTCCTCAACCTTGGCTACACACAATGAATTTCAAAACATTTCTTGGCCCAGAATCCATTGCTCGTTTTGGAGAGGACACTGCGCGCACACTCCAGTTTGGTTAACGCTGTCACAAAGAAGAACACAGAGATTAAGAGCTTGATTCAAACCAACTGTTTTGGTGCACACTAAACACTGTTCATGTTGAAAAACACCCTGAGATTCATCCCTTTTGGTTTTGAAACATATTATCCACTAGAAAACTAACATGAATTGTTTTTACTTTTCAGAGCATGGAAGCATGTTGTGAAATGCTGTATCCCCAAAAGAAGATTCACATAGCAGAAAAGAGCGGAAAAAAAATCAGACAGAACGCTTCTCCACCCCTTGCTTAATTCCGAGCACCAAGTGCAAGAACCAGTTGAACTGAACAGTCCATCCTTTATCTCGGCAGATCTCGATCTGATCCAGGAAGTGACGCTGGGCCTCTTCCTCCGAGCGGCCCACGGTCAGGGCCTCGCGGATGTACTCGATGTCCTCCTTGCTGGTCAGCTGAGGCATTCCCGTCATGAGCATCATGGAGAAGAGGATGATCAACAGGTTGGTGTGGTGCCTCAGAGCCGAGTAGGCTTTCACACACGTGTCCTGAGTCAAAAAAGAGAAGGGATTTAAATAATACTCATTTTTTGTTTGGATTTCACCACCATTTTATAACATGTAATATTTCAAATAAAACAAGGGAGGGGGCCCCTCTCCTTCACAACCTCAAAACAAAACAAAACACCTGGAAAAAAAGAAGAAGAGACATGAGCAGGAGATGTGTTCATCATTTCTGAGCAACACTATGTTTAGTTGAGCTTAATTGTCTTTCTCAGTTTTCAGTAAAATAAATAATGTGTTGCTTTGTTCAGCTTAAAGTTAGTTGCAAACTAAACCCGATGAAAATAAGGATCAGAAGGTGGTTGTTGTGGTGTCTTAAGAGCTGAGTAGAGTTTCAAAGACATGTCCAAAAAAGATGAGACAAGAGCTGATGATGTGTTAATGCGGGGAGAGATATTGAGATTATTTAAAATGTGTATTACAGTTGGTGCACATATGATTGGGCTCGGCCCAGTGCAACATCTATTGAATATCTATTATATATTGTATATTATTTGTATAGTGTGTCTCAATGGAGGCTCTGCAGCCCTGAGGGCGCATTAGAGAGCCCTTGGCGGTGGGCAAAGGGATATGTTGTCCCGGGCCCAGGGAGATAGGGGGCCCAGAATTGGGTCCCCATTACATTGTATGTATTGGGTAGGGGGCCCTTTCAGATGACTTTGTCCTGGGCCCAGCGAAAGCTGTCAGCGGCCCTGGGTACAATACCTGAAATTTCTGGAAATGTGGGCTGCTTTTCTTTCCTGTTGTGCCCATGACATAAAGGAAGTCAGGTGTCAGTACAAAGGGGACCCTCTCCTTACTGATCCCCATGAAACTCTTGTAGTTGCCCAGAATGTGGCCAAAGTCAATGTGGAACAGATTCCCTGCACATGAAAATAAAGCAGCATGTTCAGCATACATTACTCATGAAATATCCTCAATTTGAATCTATTCTGGCTTGGCGATGCAATTGCTGTAGCCTCATAATCGACACTGCTCAGTCAGTGGAATGGTGTAGTAGTCATTTAAAAAAGTTACTACTAGCATACTACTACCCGACCACTACTATAACATTTAGTAATACATTATGATTGAGTCATTACCATTCTGGTAACAGCAAAGTTATAACAGGGGCCTTGCAGAACACTTCACTGGTGATAATTGTTTGAAGCAGCACATTGTTTTAAGCATGTTGCTTATAAATTACAGTAAGTCTGACTCATAGGTATAGCTATGTACTGTAAGTACCTGACTCTGTAATCATAATGTTATCATTATGGCGATCTCCGATCCCGAGGACATACGTCGCCACACAGTAGCCTGCACAGGAGTAGACAAACCGTTCCACAGTTTGTTGAAACTGAAAACAGAAACATGAGAACATAATCAGCCGTCAAGAAATGTTTATGGGTGCAACAACCACATCTGACAACAACCACATTTGGCCCACTCGCACGAGACTTCATGCACTGTACTTGTGCAACTGCCTTCATTCACAACCCACAATGTTGACAGGGCTGGACAGCAATGTTGACAAGACAATGTTGACAGCATTCAAATTTCTGCCCATCATGCCCATTGTCAGGGGGTATATTTACTGTGTTTATGCAACTCCCGTTCTCTCAGTGTGTTCACACACCACAGTGTTTACAGGATGCGTTTGTTGATTTGGACGTTTAAAATAGGTAAGGGCGATGATGGGCATATGTGAGTTCCGTATTTGGTATCGGTGAGTGAGCGAGCATTCACACAAAAGAGTTGCGAGCTATCAGGAAATGGTATTTGCCGGGGGTGTTTCCTTCCTGTCACGTGGTTAGCGACATCCTCTGCATCAAAACAGCTGAGCTGGAAAAGAAGCGCAGCTGGGCCTACCTTGTCGTCACTCACGGACTTGTCCTTGAGCCACTGGTTCAGGATCTCATCCTTGAAGGCCCCCGTGTTCCCAACTATACTCTGCTGTATGTTGGCAATGGTTCTGGCATCCTTCACAATCTCAATCATGCCTGTTGAGGAAGCAGCAGCACACAGTGAAACCATTACTGGTAGCCCTTTCATGCAGATGAGATTGTCTGTGATCCGTATTCAGTATTTGCTGAAAAAGCTTAACTATGTCATAAAAAACATCGCTATGGCATTACCGAGTGTCTTCAGTAATAGATTAAGACATGATCATTACCGTTTTGGTGACAACAAGGTTATAACAGAGGATCTGCATTAACAGGTTAATATAACTCTTTAAGAGTTGAAATGTAGTCCTGAAAGCCAGTGTAACATGTTCAGAGTTAATTGTACTCGATAGAATGTGTTCATTGTCTAGCTGTCGAGTAGAAATTACACTTGCCACCTGCAGGATTTGACAGAGACTTTTGACTCACTGTTACTTTAATATGACTCTTTGCAGTGTTGTACTGTAAATACTCATAGAATTCATAGAAGTGTACACCAAAATATTGACACCATCTTTTATACTGTGCAGCAGGAACGACATAACCTATAGACCAGGGGTGGGATACTTTTACAAAATACGTCATACTGTATGTCAGCTTCCTTTACAAAAGATGTCATATTTCATGTGAAGCTGTATAACATTAAAATTATATCGAGGGCCAGTTAAAGCAGCCTCAAGGGCCGTAAAGGGCCCTGAAGACATAGGTTCCCCACCCCTGCTATAGACACGCAATTCAATCTTGGTAACCATACTACTACAGTACGCTCAACACTGTAAAAAGGCAAAAGCCAAACTATACCTATTTTATTTCCAGTGGAAATGCAGCCATATGGCAGTAAAGACAGATCCAGCGATTCTCCCTCCCAAATAGACTCCATTATCAACAGGATCTGACATCACAAAAACAAAGAACACACATTACATGATTTATGTGACACACAAACTTTATATACTATACTTGTACTTGTTTAAATACTGTACTTGTCAAACAGCAAGAACAGCAACAAAACCGCCAGTTGCGCAAATCACAAAAAGTGTGGTGGGGTTTTCACAAGAAGATTGACACATTATTAGGAAACTTTACCTGTAAGATGAGCATGTCTTGACGAAGGTCGTCCCCATCCTTGAAGATGATTCCAATGGTGTCGCTGGACAAGGTGGTGGGGTCAGCCCGCTTGAACTGCAGCCACAGGGGTTTCTTCTTGGACGCCATGACCTTGCACTGTTCAATCTGCAGAAGGGGCGTTGACATTTTACATGCAGACGTAAGGGTGGCGCACAGGTAAAGTTACCGTTGTGTGAAGTTGTTACAGAAATTAATTGTGCATGTTTCATTTATGGAATGCATGTTTTTGAATATATAATTAAGCAAAAATAATGATCATTTAATCCATACAGTAGTGGCAATAGCTTTGGTTGCACCAGCCGACTGCTACTGAAAACGTCAATGACACAGAGGCATTTCCATAGTGAAATAACAGAGGCAATACCGATTACGTGGTAATACTAAAAATATTATTGTTGATGATCGGAAGACTATTGGGGAAGTACACTACTCTGCAAAAAAGTCCCATCAAAAATGGGTAGTTGTAAAGGGAGTCTGAAACCACAGAAGGCTTGACTTACCACAAGGCCTCCCGCTCGAAGGCCCGGGTCATATGGCACTTTGAAGCTTTCTGGTAGACCGGATACTTGCAAACCCTCCAGCTTCTGTCTCAACTGAAAAACAACTGTCCACGGACACCAGTATATCATCAGCGATCACTGTTTATGATACAGAAATATGTAACTAACTAGTAATTAATATTACAGTGATTCTAAAAACAAATGTAGGTAAACAGTAACACTACTCACAAGTCTTAACACACACACATACAGTGTGTTGGCAATGGCGTTTACCCTTCACTATACCATAGCATGTATTTATTACTCTAAGGACAAGGCCCCTGTTATAAATGTTCTGTTACCAGAATGGCAATGACTTATTGGTCGTAATATATTGCTAAAAGATTGTGTAATGTCGTAGTAGTACAGCACTATGGTTGTAGAGTATATTTTAACAACTACTGCATTGTTTCCCTGATGTAACGGTGCACGTTATGAGGCTACATTTCATTTCACTGATGAACAACTTTTCATGGACGCCACACCAACAAGCGTTCCTCCATCACCGACTATGACAATGTGACTAATTCTCATCAGAAGTACTACTTTCTATTTGTATTGTATTCCAGGTGACGTCATTGCTTGCGCACCCTGAGCGGATACGTCGTATTTGTCTGCCGAGACGACCTTGATCTCGCGGGTGACCTTCTGCAGGGCCTCGGTGATCTCCACCTGCTTCTTGAAGTCCTGCAGCATGGCGTCGCCGCAGCCCCGCAGGTAGGCCTCCAGGATGACCGCGTAGCGCTGCTGGTAGTGCATGGACTGGGCGATCTCGCTTCGCAGAAACCAAAACAGGAAATGGCCAATCCTTTTACTCTGTGGAGAGAGAGAGGGGGAGGGGTGAGCAAGAAAAAGATGGAAAGAGACAGAGGTGAGAGCGATAGAAGATTGAAATGAAGACAACAGTTTGAGTTAGAGACTCACAAATGATAAAGGAAGCCAGTCTTATGTAATATGGTTGGAGTGTAGGAAAATGAGACATGAATACACAAATGGTGTGTGTGTGTGTGTGTGTGTGTGTGTGTGTGTGTGTGTGTGTGTGTGTGTGTGTGTGTGTGTGTGTGTGTGAAAGAAAGAGAGCGAGAGATGTAATGGTGTAAATAAAATACACATGTAATAAAAAGCTGTAATTGATTTGGGCTTACCCTGAGAGCCCTTTTTAACAAGAATCTTGCAAGAGCGCTGTCATGGTAGGGCTCAAACTTCACAGCCTGCATGACAAAAAAATGGAAATGTAATGTCATCACAAGTTTCATTACAAGTCCGATTTGAATGCTCCACACAAGTGTCATTGTTGGCTTTTTATTTGGATACTGCAATGACGTTATACATGCAAATCACTCTCAGACTGACTGAGGAGTTGAGCAAAACAAACAAATCAGCAGTGGTAGTAGAAGTAGCATAGCAACGCCCGCCCGCCTTACCTGAACCAACTGCAGCAGGTATCGCAGCACCACATCTTCATCCAACGTCTCCAGTTTCCTCACGGCCATGGAGCGCACGTTGGCGTCCGAGAAATGGCAGTCCAGCAGCTGCATGGCCAGCCCTACGTCCAGAGAGCTCCTGTCCCACGTGGTGGTCCTCTCCAGAAGCTGGTGGGTCATCATCACGGCCTCCTGCTTGCCCCACTTCACAGAGCCCAGGAACTTTGGGTAGGCCTTGGGGTGCCTCATGCACTCCTGCCTGAAGTGCCACAGCAGCTCCTTGTCCTCAGGACTCAGAGGGTGTAAGGGGTCGGTGGCTACGATCTGCTCAAACTGCTTCCTCAGGTGGTTGGGCATGTCCCTCTGGCCTCGCTCCCCGTCCATCTCAGCGTCCCGGGACTCCCTGCACTTGGGCAGGGCCACGGGGTAGCAGTACTTGTCCAGCAGTATGGCGACGGCCATGGAGCTGGTCTTGTCCGGGTTGGTGGCGGACGTGAGCTTGTCTGCGTTGACGCTGCTGTTGTCCTCGCTTTTGTCCGGCATCTTCCACATGTGCAGGATGAACTCGCCCTGCCGGAGCAGCGAGCGGTGGTCGATGAGCAGGAGGTTGACGTAGTATAGAAGGCGGCTCTTGCCCCTGCCGTCATGACCGCCGTTGTCCTGGCCGGAAGACGACTTGGCCGACTGGGTCTGGGCCTTGCCGCACAGCACCTGCAGGTTGAGCCGTGTCCCTTTGGGTAAGTCCTTTATTTTGATGTTGAACTCCAGCCACATGTTCCACAGCACTTCCTCCGTGAAGGGCTTGGGGGTGGTCCTCTCCTGAGCCAGGAGCTGCTGGCCATGGAAAATGCTGGCCTCCACAAACACTATCAGCTCAGAGTTGCGCGGCAGCACGGGAATGTCGATTCCAAGCACCTTGACGCGGAATTTGCGGTTGCAGTCCCACAGCGAGATGGTGAAGACCTTCTCGTGGTCCCTCTCGTCGATGGTGAGCTGCTCGTGGGTTCCGGCCACCCCCGTGCAGTCGTCCACCTGCAGCCAGTCCTCCTTCTGGACCTCGTCCGACTCCAGGTCTGGGGGGGCCTCCAGCACCAAATGGATTTCGTCTCCATTCTTGAGGCACTGCCTCACCCAGTGGAAGTCCTTGATGGGGTAATTCCCAAAAATGTACTCCTCCCGCCCGCAAACCCTGAGCACGTAATCGGCCTCGCTCACGTCTTCTGGAATGTCAAAGAGTGATCTCTTTTTGGCAACTTTGATGAAAAAGCTCTGCAGCACCTGGACAGGTGTGTCATCGATGGACACCTTGATTGTCTGGCTGGATGAGTTTCTGTGTATGACCACCAGCATGTTATTATTGCTGATCTTACCCATCAGGTATTCGGGGAGAGGTTTTGTGGTCACCCAGGGATCCATGGAGTAGAGTTTCGCGTCCCTGTCAGACAACTCAATTTTGCGAGGCGTGAGTAGTTTCCTACGAGTGAATTCAAGCTCGTCGTCATGAACATTGCTCACATCGGTGACATCGTATCCTATCAGGTAGTTCAAGTACTTCTGATACTGAACGGAGTCCTCGGACGGCAGGGGCCTCTTGGCGAGATGTATCTTCCCACTGTCTTTTTTCAGTGCCTTCCAGTAACGGATGCAGTCCAAGGTCTGGAACACCTGGTGTTTGTCGTAAATCTCGCACCAGTTCCCTTTCTTTTGGTAGAGCAGGATGCAGTGATCCGGGGAGTACTTTTGGTAAAATTCTGGACACAAGTGACTGGCCACGGCTCGGAGCCACACCTGCGCTTTCACCTGTTCCACGGTGCAGTTCCCTGCTACCTCCAAGTGCAACGTGTCTGGGCTTTTGCTGGTCTTGTTGGTTGTGGGGAGCACAAACTCCACGGCAATCTGGTCCACTGCGATGGCCGCGTTGGAGGTGAATGCCTTCATTTTCCGCCTTCTTCTCTTGGTGTCTTCTCGATGGACTACTGGTGAATCATCATCGCTGAACTGCTGTTCCATAACCGAAGGTGTCTATGGAAAAACAAGGGGGGGGCAAAAGATGACGTGTGTGTGTGTGTTTACTCAAATGTCTCATTAATAATACCCATAGGCTATACATGTTAAATTTAACATCCAAAAGGAAGTCACAAGGAAGTGTGTAGACATAAAACAGTCACAAGAATAGGAAAAAATAGGCATTCAATCACAAGACTTTGCCAGTTAGCCTTAGGGTTTGACAGGGTTTTGACTCCCACACACAAGTTCCACAAACATCACGGTAGTCACACAGACGTCTATGATACAACAGAACCTCATCAGTAATAACATACTGTCAGCAACCACACCATCATGCTGAGAGACTGTCTAGCCTACAGCACAGTGTGCTTTGTTATTCTGGCTTCCTGTAGTCAATAGTTTTTGCTTATGCCCATATTAAAACCATGTAAGAAGCCACATAAAAGCAGGAAGTTTTTTTTATACATGACGCCTCAGCACTTCACAACTACCGGATTTTTGGTGGCCTCTCCACAACTGTGACATTAGCTAAATTGGGCTTTAGATATAATATGTGAATTGACGTGCTCTGTAACTTGTCAGCCGTATGTGAAAACACTCTGAGAATCGTGTCATGAACTCTTTGAACTATCGTGAAATGTAATGGTAACACGGTCGTTGTGCGATACGCCTGTCATTTTCTCGCTGAATAGAATGGCGCATATATCCTGAAAACTAACGGCAAAGTCACCACATTGCTTACAACAGCAGGTTCTTTTAAACACAGAGAACAAGCTACTTACTGGTCAGCGAACGAAGAGACAGAGTCCGGGACTTGAAAATGAACACGTGTAGTAACATTTAAAATGTAAATCGGTCAACATGCGCCGGTGAAGTTGTAGGCAACATTTCTGTTCCAGTGTGGCTACGCGCATAAAATGAAATGTCAGTTTGGCGTTATTTCCCCTCCCCTCTCCATGTCTGGTGCGCATATGTCCCCTCCCACTGAAGCGCACTGTCACAATCGTGCTTGGTGAACTGAGTTACTCGACGTCAGTATAAAAACAAATCACTGGAGAGACGCGGTGACATATTTAAGATTGGCTAAAGTTGACATTAAAAAGTTGGGGAAAAAAAAAACAGAGAGAAATGAAAAGACAGTTCAAGGTTTTATCCTCCATAGTTGACCTTGGACACAACATAAAACGCATGCAAACAAAAGCCTAAACATAATCAAATGCCCACCATATGTATTCATTGCAAATAATATGAGATGCAGGATTGCAGAAGTGAATGTTCCATCACTTTTGAAATGTCAGTGGATATATTGTTACACGTCGGTTCCCCCTTGTGGTCGATGAGAATACAGCATTCCTCAAAAAATGTGTCCAACTGATTAATTTAGGAGGCTGAGGGCTAGGTAGGACATGCAAGTTCTCTCAACACATCAGCGAGTACGAATTACTGCACGGGCCTAGAGTGCCCAGGCTCAGGGGCCCAAGAACAGAGGGCCCTGAAGCCCACGCCTTTCAATATCACTTTTCATTCATCAGAATATCCCTATTGCATTAATGTTTTTTTAAAAGAATAGTTTTTTTTTAAATCAACCCTGTTATGTGAAACTATGAACTATGAAACAGGACAATTACAATTACTCAATTGTGTGTGATATGTCATAGGGCCCCCCAAACCACAGACTGAAAATGTATCCTTGGTATCAGCAAAGGGCCCCCTCAATTGCCATTTACCATATAGGATCCTGAAAACAATGGCTAGGCAAGTCATCTTGGTATCTGAAAGGGCACCTCATTAAAGCAAATGGGTTATGATATTCCTGTACTTCAGTATAATACAGTATTATGGGAATAAATGCAATATATTTTGACACAAATACGCCATACTACAAAAAAAATACCGCACTGCATATACCACAATGCATGTAATGTAATATTTAGTATTGCAATTCTGCAGAAAAGGGGTTTGTCATATATCAGGTTGTTATTTACGTTTATTAGTCATTAGTGATCTCTGTTTGCTTTCTCATATTGGGTTAAAATTGCACTTTTAACAAGCGTATTTTCAAACTGTTCAACCACATTTTCTGAGGGGAGAGCCCCCTAAGTAAAGGTGTCCTTTCATATCACCAATAGGCTAATGATGTGATTGTGACAATTCTGTCATTATCATCGATGAACAGAACGTTGGGGGTGTGGTTGTTTTCATAATGTCTCAGAGGTAAGAATGTGCAGTGACTGAGCCATCTAGAATAACCAAATCTGTTTTGCACTGACTGGTGACACCTGCCCAATTTGTGAATCGACTGGACCGTGTGGACCTTGGCCTATCACTCACCTCGCCTTCTCCAGCAATGCTGATGACCATCATTTTTGTCCAAAGTTAACCTTTGACAAAAATCTCTCTCACACACACACACACAATGAGCAGTAAAAACTAACATACACTGTACATGAATTTACATTGTCCAGGACACTGGGTGTTGTATCAACTCTTGTGCCCTCATGGTATCAATCGAGTCATGCACAATGGTCATCTGGACTGGATTCTGGCCAGATGGCACTGCTCATTCATTACGTGATGTTGTGTGTACATGGTTGTTTGAGTTATGAACTTGAAGTGACAGACAATTCCAGCACTGTAAACCCACAAAATACTAGATGGCACATTGAAAAAGGCTGTCCTTGGTCCCAAAATGTGTGGCACAGTGTACACACTGAGACGATTACGGTCATTACAGAAAACGAAGTGTGTCTATCACCCCAATATAATCGCCCTTTTTCCCAAAAATCTCTGAAGTAAAACAAACACTGTGTGTATGGTATCATCCACTGACTCGCTGACAATACCCCTAACTTGTTGTGAGTAGTGTATTTTTGTAAGTTTCAAACCATTGCTACGTCAAGTGAGGGAAATTACAGAGTTCCTTAAAAAAACCTTGATTGCCACAATGGGAGTTCGCTGATGAAGCTACAGGTGCTTGGGAGAACCCCAAGCATTTCTAAAAGGTTCTTCAGAGAACCCTCAGGGGTTTCTCCACAGTAGTGTAACCGAGGTGTTCCCGCGCAGTCCGTCCCCCTCGGGGCCGTGAACTCGCCTCCTCCTGGTCAACGCATCAGTTTGGGTATGGGAGCCACAGTCCGATCCTTGTGTTTACTAACATTCCACGCCACACTTTGTTTGTTGGCCTCCGTTACACTGACAAGCTGAAGAATCCCTAGAAGTTTCCTTCAGAAACCATTCTATTGCCATTATTGAAGAACACCTTATGGCAGGGGGCAGGGATGTTAAACTCAGGCCCGGGGGCCAAATCTGGCAGCCACAGAATCATTTTATTTGGACCCCCAGATCATGTCAAATGTGTTTTATAGTTGGCCCACGTACACCATGAATATAGTCTAATGCATTGCAAACATGAAATTTGGTGTCGCAGGAATATTTTAGGGCCCGGGCCAGGCCAGTGAAACAGCTCACATTATGCAGCAGAATATTCAAAAGCACATTTTAACTATTTAATGGGAATATGTTTGTGAAATTAAAAATAAGTGTTAGGTGTGGGTATGCACAATTTCAGTCTGTTTTAATATATATATATATTACGACCAGATTTTGAATTTTGAGTTTTGTTCCAAATTTGAGTTCAGCACTCCTGGGGAACCTTGGGCTTCTTCCAAGAACTTTTAGGTGCTCCAAAGAACCCTTTGGGCTCCTCATGGAAGAATTTTTATAGTGCAAAACGCGAGTATGTTTGGAGTATGTTTGATTTTATAAATTCACTATTCTGTGCCAGGCGAGTAAAAGTAAGGTTTAACCCCAAAACAATTGATACAAAAGATTTTTTTCATGGATTCTATTACTATTGGACCTGCTAAATGACATACTAATAATCTAGGAAAATCTGACTTTGGGAAATGGGCTGTTTTCAACATAGCTGCCAGAGGCTTATTATAAGGGTCTGGAGACACTACAGGTGAATAGGCCAACATTTTTCACTTGCGGATATCACCACGAAACTTTACCAGGTGATTACATGCATATACTTGTATATGAGAAAAAAAATGTACTGCAAGTTTTCTGAAATGTTATGTTTAAATATGGTAATTAGACTATATCTAATTAAATATGCGCTGATTTTCAAAATGCAAAAACTGTAAATCTGAAAAAGCCAGGCTCAAAATGTTTCTTTCGTTTTGAGTCAGCAGTCGGCTTTCGCACAGGATAGGAGAGAGGAGGAGTGGGAGGCTTGCGTTTTCTAATAAGTTTATCAGTAAAACTTGTGAGAAATGTGAAAGTCTATGCAGACAGGCATAGACTTAAGGTGTGGACATAGACAATTAGACATAGACAGTACACATACATTACACCTCAAGTGCCTATACAATACCCTTACAGACATATAAAGTGCAAGACTGCGCAACAGCAGACATACATAGAGCATGTACTAAGAAGAGGTATTGTCATGCATTTTCAGTTATGTCCTATTGTGACGATTCTTATATGGTGATAGTAGCATTTTGAAATAATAATACATATAAAGTAAGCAATTGTAATGTGCAATATTTACAACTAGTTGGTAGTAGTTTTCCAGTACAGTCATTCAAGTAACAGAGGCATGAAGCAGCAGCAATGTGTGTGCGTGTGTGTGTGTGTGTGTGTGTGTGTGTGTGTGTGTGTGTGTGTGTGTGTGTGTGTGTGTGTGTGTGCGTGTGTGTGCATGTGTGTGTGCTTTTGAGTTAGTTCAGTGTGTGTGTTTGTGTGTGTGTGTGCTTTTTGAGTCAGTGTAGTGCGTGTGTGTTTTGAGTTAGTGCAAGTAGAATGTGCAGTCACGATGCAGTTTGGGGGGGGGGAGGGGCGCTATCAGTGTGTGTGTGTCTGTGTGTGTGTGTGTGTGTGTTTGAGTAAGTGCAAGTAGAATGTGCAATCACATTTCAGTGTTGAGGCCCTCCTATCAGTGATAGGAGGGTGGGTTAAGTGTTCAGCATCCTGATTGCTTGGTGTATGAAGGTCTTTGCCAGCCTCGTGGTACGGGAGCGGAGGCACCTGTACCTCTTTCCAGAGGGCAGGAGACTGAACAGTTTGTGTGCAGGGTGGCTTATGTCCTTGGTGATCATCAGTGCTTTTCGGGTGAGGCGGGTGGTGTAAATGTGGCGCTCCAATTATCTTCTTCACTGTGTTCACAATGCGCTGGAGTGTCTTCCTGTTTTGCTCCATGCAGCTTCCTCCCCACACTGTGATGCAGCTGGTCAGGATGCTCTCGATGGTTCCTCTGTAGAATGCTGTCATGAGGGAGGGTGTAGCACTTGTCTTCTTCAGGTTGCGCAGGAAGTAGAGGCGCTTTTGGGCCTTCTTCACCAGTGATGTTGTGTGTTTGTGGTCCAGGAGAGGTCGTCACTGACGTGCACTCTCTCCACAACATCACTGTCGATGGTCAGTGGTTTTTGGCCCCTCTGAAAGTTGAGAACAATCTCCTTGGTCTTGTTGACATTCAGCTGGAGGTTGTTGTCCTTGCACCATCTGGCCAGCAGGTCTACTTCTTCTCTGTAGTGAGTCTCGTCACCCTTAGTGATGAGGCCCACCAGTGTTGTATTGTCCGCAAACTTCACCAGATGGTTAGTGCTGTGGGTCGTTGTGCAGTCATGTGTCAGCAACGTGAACAACAGGGGGCTGAGCACACAACCTGTGAAGGGTGTTACAAATTCATTCTGGGCCCAAGGAGTCTACTGACAGGGGCCATAAGGCGCCCCAAAATTCAAATCTTTCATGGGCCCCAAAATGTATGGTATGAAATAGAAGAAATGTGAAAGGAAATACAGGTCACATAGATAGGCCTACTGACTCATCAACCCTTCCTTATAGCCTCCTGATGATGCCGACGTTTTAAATCAATCTTTCTAAGCGTCTATGCAACTTACTCGGACTCAAATTAGTTATCGTTCACTGAGTCAGATGTTGGGTGTTGGTGCTAGCACGGGAGTCGTACCACAAGGGGCAGCGGCGCATTTTCCCCTCGCCCAAAACCGCCTGCCGTTGCCCCATCGCCCTCAGAGCCATCTAATATCAGAGTTACGCCACTCCCATAGACCTCTATGGACCAATCTTTCCACAGCAATGGCGGCTCTCATGGAGCCTCACGGAGCGTTAACATGGAAATCCCCATTGACTTTAGTTCTATTAGAAGTTACTTAGTTCCAGAAGGTGGCCGTAGAACACAGAAAATGTGGTAAATGTAATGTAATTTGTTTGTACTTAATCTTTGTTTGGTATGTGATGGTTCTGTGTTAGTTTCCAACGAACAGAAGTTTACTGTTAAGAAACATTTTAATCTACGCAAATCACATCACCAACCAACTTCCTGGTCCCCGGTTTGCGCAACTCTGTTATTAGATGGCTCTGATCGCCCTACCTAGTGTGCGCCCTACGCAGTAGAAAGGAGGAGATGCCATGGCCCCTTGGTCTAATAATTTCATTGGACAGGGCGCACGGCATGGATTGGTCCGCTCGCAAGGACTCGCCTCCAATGGCACGTCACTTGGAGCACGTATCAAGTAGCACGTAGCAACTGGATGTGTCCTGTCGTCCCGCCTCCCAGTATTTCTTCTCCCTTTTCAACGACGGAGCTTGGTTGTGAGTCCCCGGTACCGAGCGGAGAACAACAGAATTGACAGCCGTGACTCTAGTCAAGGGGAAGATGGAGCACAGAGATTCCGACTTTAATATATTATTAGCCACCGATTCATATAAGGTGAGTGGCGTGCACGCCGGTTTGGGGGAGTTTTCGCGGCAGACCGCCAGTGCCGCTTTGCATAAGAGGATTCATTGAATGAAAATGGTAAAAGGCAAGGTGCTTTCATCCTCCAAGGCCATCACGTTTATCTTGGTCGCTTCACACCAGTTCGGTAGGCCAAGTGGATGGCGGGGAGGAGGTTCTGAGCAGCAAATTGAAAGCATCATACCTATTTGGTCTCGCTGCGCTCATCTGTTTCTAGTGATAGTAATTGATCGTATTGGCTTTGCCCGTTTGCCGACCAGATAAGAATGAAGCGCATAGAACTACAGATTTCGCGTTGGTTATGAAATCTCCGAAAGAAGCGTCAATGGAATACAGCGACCATGTAATTATTTCCTGGTCTCGCCGTTCAGTTTATGAAAACATACTCTCAAAACAGTCAGTCAGAAAAGTAATCCACTACAGAAGCAATTCTAATGATACAATGATCACGTTAGGTGGCTAGTGAGCTAGCTAGCATGTAGCTCGGCGTAGAAATCAAAACTGAAAGCAATCCGCTAGTCTTATCAGGAAGTGAAATCGCTGAAATTATAGGAATATGTTGCGATCATGTCACAATAACATATGTTGGATTTTGAAACACTATCGTATCGTATCGTTTATTATGCACTGTTCCGATCAAAACCTCCTTGCCTCAAATTATCTGTGCTTTGTATTGGTATGAGCTATTGTGTCTATACGATTTTCCACCACGAATAAGAATCTTGTTGAGTCATTTGCAGGTGATAACATTGTTTTGGTTTCGTTTCCCAACATTCGTAAATGCCAGTCGCGTTATTTTGGATCCTCCTCGTGTGTTGCAAGAGCGCTGGCCGCCGGTGCAAGTGTGCACCTGCGAAAATGAAATGAGATGCAGTGAAACTCCAGTAGCTCCACTCTGGGATGACTTCGATGTTCATGACAGAGGATGGTTGTTGCATTCCCCTCCAAGAAATGTTTTGGGATGTGGGAGAGTTGGCTCTGTCCAAGGTTGCAAAAGGAAGACCTTGACTTGGTGATAGGCCTAGTGTGTTTGCAAAGTCTCTAAAAGTCACAGATCATCCTTCTCTGACAATTGCAAATTACTGCATTAATTGCACAACTTTAATAACAGCCATGCCTCTGCATATGTAAAAGGATGTTTCTTTCCAAATTAACCATGCATATTTGTTGGTTTCACTCTGAGATTAGTGGATCGAGGTCTTTTAAATGAAAGTGAAACAGTGACAGGTCAGCCAACCAAGACAGGTCAGCCATGCTTCTGAGGATGGCTTTGAGAAGAGAAAGTGACTGGAAGTTTGCCATGGACATTTTATGTTTTCTCGTCAGATGTCATTAAGCTGTTAGTGTGAAATCGATTCACAAGGTGTTGGTGTGTGTGTGTTCTTAGCTGTTTATTTAATTCATGTGATTTTCTGGAAGATCGAATTCATATCCCTCCCCCTTCTTCTGCAGTGGTGAACTTGTGAGCTTAGTTTTATCTGGGACTTGCAACTTTGTTTACCTTCAGTTTTAAAGGAGAATATGCTCGACCTGGCCAAGTGAAAAGACAGTCCAAAAGGTCATTGCAATTGTAGAAGGGTTGTGACCTTTCCTGCTGGGATTCCTTGATTTGAGAGATTGGCACAAAGGAAGAGACTCTGAGAGACTGATCGTGGTTAGGCCACATAATCGATTGAGTATTAGACAACAACCTTTGAAGAAATAGAAAGGAAAAGGAAGTTTCAGAGATATAGAGTGGTTGGACTGGATTGTCGTGTGGTTAAAGGTTTGAGGGTTTGACAGTGCATGATGAATCTCACTTGGAGGGTATGGCAGGTTTGAATGAGTGCTCTTATGTGCTTTGCATGTAACTATACATGTAGTAACTGATGAGAAAGGGCTGACCCATGACTTTTTTTGTGGGTTTTATGCTTTGCTTGCGGTTACCATTTGGACTGCTGCCAACTTCATTCACATTCACATTCATTCACAACAACACACACACACACACACACACATGCACGCATGCGCACACACGCATGCAGGATCACGCTCACAGCAATTGTTAAAATCGGATTGTTCCCTCATTGTTGTATATACTACTGATTCTGATTAATTTGGTTGTTCTTTCATTCACCCATTCAGTCAGTGTTTTTCCACTTTCTCTCTCCCTTCTCACCTCCCTCTCCTCTGGTCACAGCCATGCTGTCAATATGCTGGACCCTCTTGTCTCGCTATGCGAATGCAACATATGCCAGGCGACCATACTACCGGTACTGCTCAGCATGCTCCGCCATTCTGTGGCATTGCAATATGGAATCCCCTGCTCAAAGCCAAAGAGCTCAGAGTTGGGCGAATTAAAAAACAAAAAAAGGGATCACAACAAGTGTCCTAAGTCACAAGTATCTGATGGTTTACCATGTGACCTCAGACTGGACAGCTTTTTTTTTTTTTTTGCCAGGTCGAATGGTATGGCCCACTCTTGCTCGCCGAACCCGTGCCAGGTCAAGTGTGAGGAAGTCTATGTGTGTACATGTCTCTGTGCGTGTGTGTTTGTGTATGTATGTGTGTGTGTGTGTATGTGTGATGTGTGTACACACAAGTGTGTGTGTGTGTGTGTGTGTGTGTGTGTGTGTGAGAGAGAGAGTCTTAGGGTCTCTCCCGTGTCCTCAGGCGCCACCCCTGCTTTGCCTTTCACTACTTCCTGTTTCCTTCCTGGCTGACGTGCCGTGTACATGGACATGCCCTCTGTCAGCAGCTGCTGAGCCCATGGGAAGGTTCATCTGTTGCTCTGGGTGGGGTGGGGAATGGGGAGGGGGGGTAGATAGCGGATACTAATGATACGGGAAAGGAGAGACCCACTGACTATTAAAGAAAAGAGGAGAGACGGTGGAAAATGGTAGCTAGTCGATCCCATTGTGAGGTCTACTGACCGAGAGCCTCTGCAAGTTTTGAGAGAGCTTGAACAAAGTAACATGGGTTGTGCTCAGAGATGCATACACTCTCGTGGTGGCGAGGAGAGGGAACTGAGGAGAAGTGAGAGAAGAGATGGGGGCGCATGATCGCTCTCTATATGGTCGATTTTGTGTGGTTTCTTGACAGAGAGTTGGTAAGGATTGGCACAGAGAATTTGAGCAAAAGATCCCAATATTCAAAACACTCTGTTCAGAGAGTCACAAGGGAGGGAAATTTCTGTGAAGTGAAAGCCCACACAGTAAAAAATACAGTGCTAATTGAACTCTTAGGGAGTACTCTAGGACCAAATTCATTCTGGAAGCAGTTAAATTAACTCTCTAAGTGTTGAATTAACACTGTGTGTTTACTGTGCACCTGGGAAACTCCAACTCCCATTGTCATTGTGACAAAGCACGCCACAGGCAGCACACAGTGCTCACTGCACACAACGGGATTGCATTTATGCCTTACCCCGCGCAATGGGGCAGTCCTAAATGACACTCCAAGGGAGCAGTGCGCCGGGACGGCACCATGCTTGGTCAGTCAAAGAGGAGGTTGGGGGAGCGCACTGGTTAATACCCAGAAATCCAAGTGAATTCAGATTTTGTGACCATATTTCCTGCAAGTGAATTAGTACCCTTGATTGGTGCTCCGCGGGAAACATTGGGAACATCTTTTCAGGGGACCTTATGCTAGAATGTGGTAACTGTAGGTAGTCAATCTCACTGCGAGGTTCATTGATCAAGTGGATCCGCAAGGAGCGAGAAAGTGTGAGCAGAAGATCTTTGGATTTTACAACCCTGGCATAGAACTGTAACATCAGACTGTTATAAAATATTCCCCGACTTAGTGGGGCTTTCCACAAGTCCTTGTGTTAAGTACCTTGAAAGTGGAATTGGAAAAGGCGATGCCCCTTAAGTGTGGCGTCAGTATGCCTGGAAAAAAAGGGGGTGCCATTATGGTTCATGCTGCAATGAGTAGAGGTGCCCTGCTGAGATTTGAACCCAGACCCTCTGCAGTACCATACATTTTGGAGCTCTGACCACTTGCCTACACCAAAGAGCCAGGCTCCTTTGCGTGGCGGTGCATACCTACAATCCTAACGATGGCCGCTCCATCACAATTAGGATCCCAGTGATGTAGTGTTGGAAAAAGGAGACTGGTTCTAATGTCAAACCAAGGCACATCACATCACTACTCTGCGTGTGATTGTACAACGTTCCTCACCAGTCACTTCTCTTTTCTGAGTCTCTTAGCACAGTAAGGTGACCTCAACACACACACACATACACACACACACAGACACACACACACACACACACACACACACACACACACACACACACACACACACACACTGTGTTGTTCTGTGCCCTTTGTGTGACATTGGCACTGTCTAAGGTGCTCCATGCTTTTTTTCATTTTTTCCCCCACTATAGTTACACATGCTCAGTGTTGTGTGAATGATAAATTTAGATCCGATCTGCCTAGGTGTCCTTGGAGCGCTGTGCGGACTTGGAGGGTCACTTGGCCATTCCATTGCTTAGGCTATCACTTCTGGTTCTTCCGTGCTGCTTGCTTTTAGCAGGAAGGGGATTTCTTTTTTTGCCTCGCTTACGTATTTTGGCCTTTTGACTGTAGTTGTTGAATATTGTGAAATGCTGTTTTTGTGACAGGGTCATTGACGTTTTTAGAAGGAGACGTCAGGGTGGCGCAAGTTAACCTGATGTCGCTATTGTGTGAAGTCGGTACATTAATTAATCGTACCGCACGTTTCATATACCGGTACATGAAATTAATCTTTTTTTATACAAAACATAACAATTTCATCCATACATTAGGGAGATTAGCTGCACCAGCTGATTGGCCCGACGACATTTACAGGGATTTCGGTATCCGACTAGGCCTATTGCACTTCTACTTTCATGTTTGCTGGTGGATTGTAGAGAGAGACAAGCCTGAGCAAGTGCCTTGTAGATATCCTCAATTTAAAAAAAAAAGAAAATGAAAGAAAGCTCACTTTTGTTATGGCCAGATGTGGTAGACAAGGTTTCCGTATCTCAACAAAGGAGTTCAAGGTCTTGCCTGTCGTTTTCTAACGCACAGTGAACATTAATCTATCTTAGTCTGTCTTATAACTGTGTAATAGCCTACTGCTGAGATAATATTTTGCCATCAAGACGGGAAGAATCTTTTTGTTTTTGGTTGTTTTGCTTAAATCATATGAAAAAAAGATACGTTAATAGACCCTGTGTGTGTAAGAAAATAAGAAATATTTCCCCTGGGATTACAGTACACAATCACACACTCCACAAAGCTGTACATCTACTGTGGTGGGATGGACTAAGCAGTGTATAATATTATTTTGCGCATCCACGACTGAGGACAGTGTTAGGTGACTACACTATGCAGGGGTGATAGCAGTCCGGCGCCGCGCCGGAAATCCGGCGTAGCGTGGCTGTACAAAAAAATAAAATAATAATTTCCCCAAAATTAATAAAATAATAAACTATCGCGTAGGCCTTCATTAATGTATGGTGAAAATAAATGAGCGCGCAACAGCCTGTTGTAAGAGACGCGAAAGGAACCCAAATGAGCAGCAGCCCATAATTGTATCATCCCGACATCTTACTGAAAAATGTATCAATTTGTTACGTCTTGCTCTTGAGTCACTCACCACATCACTGGCGGCAGTCTTCTAGTTCTAGTGAAAGGAGAAGTAGATTGGCTGTCAGTATGCACAGTAAAGAGAGTTCTAGGCCCCTACTGGTTACCCTTCTCAGATATTTTCACTGTCGACGGAGGCAAATCCAAAAATGGCATCTCGTTATACTGAAGAAACGGAAGAAAGTACTGTAGGCCAAGTCTAGACCATTTGGATTCCGATAAAAAAATAGCAACTATTGTTAGCACAAATCCACATGGCTTGCTAGTTGTGATGGGTGTGTTGAACCGTGTGGATGTCAGTGGAATACTAGTGAAATTCTGTGATCAAGAAAACGTTTGAAGGTAAGGCCATTTAGTTATTAATTTGCCCACTGTGGCATGTTGGCTTGGGCCCGAATGATTTTGCCTTGCGCAGGTTACTCCAAAAACCTGACCATAAACGGCTTATTGATGCGCATAAACGGGCTCAGTGAGAGTATATGTTTGAAATAGGTTCGTCTATTTTCCTCATTTATGTACGCTAAATGACACTGCACAATGTTGACAAACTTTGATGGAGATGGACGTTCTTTCAAAAAAAAGTCTGTATGCTCAAAACGGTAGGCTATGCTATGCCCGTCATGATACTTTTTTTTCTAGGTGTAGTGCGTAAATGTGGTCTGCATTGGAATAGCGGCTACCATTGCGACATGTCCAAATGACAATGGAATGCTTGGATCGCTAATGTTTGGCAAGCCTAGTTAGCCTACACCCCTTAGGCTAGTGTGAGCTGAGTTCGTGGATTTTGGTCTACTGTTGATTGAGGGATGGTGTTTTGCGTCATTCCTGACAAACCACGTGTCAAACTGATTTCAGGGAGATGTTTATATTAGTTATGCTGACTAAACCAACGCGCTCTGTGAAAACCCCCAAACAGCCTCGCACAGGTTCACACAGCCTTTCTCTCTCGCGCGCTCCCTGTCGTAGCCCTTCTGCGTAATCGAATCCAGTTATTCCACGCACGATGCACAGGTTGCACAGGTTGCGTCTGCACGCTCTGGGCTACTTAATCCCTACTCTCGGGCAGGGGGCAATTATCAATATCAGACTCTCATGAACTTCAAATACTTGGCTTGCGTTCATGTGGCCACCACGGTGTCACCTAGACATGCAGTGAATGTTCATCTTATCTTCACGCCCTGTGCTATTTTCATGTAGCTTAATTCGGTCCTGTCTTTGTTTTTGTTGCTTTCTGTTATCTTTTCAACTCGTACATTGTAATGGGCGTGTGTACACGCGAGTGATTTTCATGTATTTTAATTGACTACAACCCAATGCGAAAGTCGCGCAGTAGTCACACAGGCTATATATACTGTCCTGTCCGTAATAACCACTGGTTCTGTCATCCGTGGAGTCGAAATATGCGATGTGAACGTGGGCCCTGCATGTAGCCAATCATGCGCTTGTGCCCTAAATATCATGTACCGGTAATTAAAGGGCGTTTCCCTACAACGGAAAGGCAGGAAACAATCTGTGGTTATAGGTAGACCATGGGGCCACGAGTAGGCTATCTAAACGTATGTCCAGTAGCCTATACAAGTTATATGAGCAATGTCCCAATGAAAATGAAACTTATCAGCTTGCAGCAAAATGTCATGTCATTTAAAAGTATTGCTCAATTAATTGGTAATCACCTCCTCTATTTTGGACAGAGTGTAGTTACTGTACTTTGGAGTAGTATTGCCTCCTACTGACCTGTCTTGGTATGGCTGCTACATATGTAGCTTTCAGTTAATTCAATGTGGTAAAATATGCACCATGTTTTCAGAAATGCATTCTGGTGTTGAAATGTTGCATTGGTTCAATACCCACCTCAATAACTTTAGTGCAACATCACAAGCCTAGAATGCATTTCTAACTGCATACGTTGGTATTCGTTTTTACAGCTAGAATTGAACGTGGTGGTCAGTTTCTTTCAGCCAAGTGCTGTAGCCTACCAACAGGGAAATGATCTGTGTTTTCGTGAATAACACTATAGAAATAATGCAAAAATGAAAACATTATCTTAAATGTTTGAATAATGTGTTTGAATAATAATAAGGCCTACATTACGTCTCATATGCAGTATGTCCCGTCGTCCCCCGGCCCCCCCTCCCCGACCAGGAAAAAAGTTCAGGCTCAGGATTTTTTTTCACTATCACCCCTGACTATGGAAGTGCTACAGTGTTTCTTCTTTATCCTCTGGGGATTTGTGGACAGGCCTTGCTTACATAGTATTTGATATGTTAGCATGCCATGCTTTTTTCCACTTTTAATGAACTGGCTCTATGTCCCCCTCCCCCAAATGAGTACTGTGTTGCTTTCAAAATGCAAAAAAAAAAATCTATGCTGAATGTGTGCAACCCATTAAACTTGTTACTATTATTAAACGTTGCCTTGGGGTTTGACACCCAATTTATTTACTTGAGGAAGTTTAGCTTTGATTTCAAGCCTGACTGACTTCATTGTACGTATTCAATGCTTACGTAATTCACAAACCATGCTTCAAACATGTTTTTAATTACATTTTATTTGTGTAGCGCATTACATGAACCTAGACAGCTAGATGTGCGATGTGCTCGGGCAAGTCCAAAAGCCTATTTGGCAAGACGAGACAAATCCTTGTCCAACTAATAGTGAGTCCAAGACAAGTCCAAGTCCATAGAGAAATGGAATTGAGTCCGTACTTGAGTACTACTCAGCCCTGCTGAGTATTACTAATATATTTTTTTTCCTGAGACCTTGTTGGTTCACCTGACCCATATCAAGGAAGTAACTGAGGCCCATTCCATTAAATGCAGTGGTGTCACTCATTTTGGTTCAGGGGCCACATTACCTGCCCCTAAACTGGGTGCATTTAGTATTACTGGCTTGCATATCCAAGCTGTGTGATGTCGTGCCAAGGGGCACTTCCTGGTTCGCTCTATTCTCTGTGTCTTTTCTGTCGATGGCTAATGGAGGCTGAAAAAATTTCATTTTCACCCTCACAATGCGCATTGAATTCTGAATGAACTACTACATTTCAAAAAGTGATTGTATTGTGATAGGTGGTTTCAAATAAAGGCTTGAGGGCAACTCCATAGCGTACTGGGATGTAGTGCAGAAATCTTAGTACTGGAGCAATACTTTTTCTTTTTGAAATAATTTGGTCGAGTCTTTTAAATTAAATGAGAAAAGGGAAAACCTATCATGATTATTTATGAGGGTTTATGTTTGGGTTTATGTGTGGAGTGCGTTCATGTGCATGCAATAGCATGCCAAGAGGTCGAAACCCAATCCTAATACCAGATGTTCCAAAAACTGACGAGTCATGGTGTGTAGGCTGAAGTGTACTCAGTGCAAGTGAATCTGTGCTATCGCCTGTACAGCAACACCAAAAAAACTCAATGTCACCATGCCTCAGCACTTGATTCCTTGAAGGTTGGTAATCTCAGATAGACGGTATGGGCCTCAATGACTAACATGTGCTCTTCTTCTTTTTCTTTTTTTTTTTTTACAACTCTTTTCAGGTCACACATTACAAGCAGTATCCTCCGAACACTAGCAAAGTGTACTCCTACTTCGAGTGTCGTGAGAAGAAGACTGAACCCAGCAAGGCCAGGAAAGTCAAGTATGAGAAGACGGTGTTCTACGGCCTGCAGTACATTCTCCACAAATACTTAAAAGGTACAGTATGAAACCGGAGCAATCACGTTGCGCCCCATAAGACCTCACATTTGTGTCAATTTCGTGCCCCAAATTGTTCCCTATTAGCCGCGAGCGTACAGTGAGGCTTCTGTTTTTAAGCAGGGTGTACCAGGGTGTATGTTAAGTTGAGCTAGCAAGCTTTGGTGTACTCCTCAGGACCGCTGGCAGCTTTGGCAGGGCCCAGGACAAAGTCATCTGAAAGGGGGGCCCCCATCCAATACATACAATGTTGTGAGGACTCAATTATGGGGCCCCTCTCTCCCCTGGGCCTGGGAGAACTGCCCCGTTTGTCCCGCCCACCTAACAGCTTGTCTGCTAGCTGTCGTTCCCTTGCCAGAAGTCAAATGAAGCTCATGTGATGTAAGCGAAGTGTCAAACACCAATGAGGGTTTTTTCCCTAAAGGCACAGACCCCTCCACCTCCACCCCCCGCAGATGCACTCTAAAAAAGGTCTCTTCGTCACTTCTCCTGGCCATCTCTCCCTCTCCTCTCAGCATTCCCAGTTCTGCATATACGATGTAGCCACAGACAGACAAAGACCCACCCACACACACACACACACACACACACACACACACGCACACACACACCCGTACACCCGTACATTTCATGCACACCTATGCGCACCCATGCCCATACACAAAGGCACACCCCCCTATATAATCACGACAGGATTTCACGGTTGAGGGGGAGGTCGGACGGTGACGCTGGTGCTGAGGGTGCCTGTGAAAGTTTTGCTGTGGGACGCTCAGAAACAAAAGATACATCTGCTGCTGCCTGGCCTCGCGAGTCGCGACTATCTCAGACTTGGCCTCAGACTCAGCTATAGCTTCAGCCTGTTGGTCGCCAGGGAGCTCAGCCTTGCTGGAGGCTCCCCTGACATACAGCCATGGCGCTCCAGGAGGGACTAGTCAGTGAAGTAATTATTAGAGTTTTAATAATTAATAACGTTTTTATAGCATTTTGGTTTAAACCGAGAGCATTTCACAGTGTAAGGGACACAGTTAATCACATTTGGAGAGATGTTATATTATTATAATGCAGTAAATAGTGGTAGGTTTTAAAAGTTGAAAAGTTACACCAATAACTGGGACCTTCAGATGCATCAGTGCCGACAAACATAGACAAGGAAAGGTGAGAACATCACATACACCAGTGGTACACCTCAGGAGGTACGTGGAAAAATTAAATAATAAATGCACTCCGAGTGCAGATTTCCACTAAGGAAGCTGTTTGTTAGAACAAGTGACTATGTTAGCACCCTATCTTTTCCCCCCAATTCTTTCTATCACATTTCTATCACTTTCTATCACATTCCAGTTAAAAACTGGAATGTGATAACTCACTCTATCCTGCAATGGTGAAGATTTTTTTTTAAATGCTGGATCTGGATCACCACCAAAATTGAATCAGTTGTTCCTTTTGTTATTTTTATCAACTCTACAAAATTTCATAAAAATCATGATAACTTTTTGAGTTATAATGCCAACAAACAGACGTTTAAACAAACTGACTTGACCGAAAACATAACCTCCTTGGCGGAGGTAGCAAATATATGGAGTGTAGTCACATATTGATTGAATGAGGGGTGGACACGTCATATGACAAAGCGGATAGTGGATTTTCATTTCTTGCCATTACAAGAGCAATGTCTGAGAGAACATTCCCGCTTTCAAACCTGTGCGCGTGTGCGCCTGCGTGTGCGCGCGTGTGTGCGTGTGTTTGCCATTACATTACACTTTCACTTTTGTCCCAAAGCGACCCAGTTAATTGGGAAAAAACACAGGGGATGGGCTACAGTCTCTGGACAAATGTGGGCTTAGATGCTTTGAACTTCTGCCGTCCACACTGCAAAACATTTAGTAAAAGTGAAAATATGGGCCCTGCCGTGGCCATCCGGTAGGGCACTTGCCTGCCATGCGGCTGACCCGGGTTCGATTCCCGGCCTGGGTCCTTTGCAGACTCCCCATCTCTCTCCCCATTTGCTTCCTGTCTACCTCTCGTACTGTACTGTCCATAATGACAAAAGAAAAGACCAAAAAAATATCTAAAATTGAAAATATGACCAAGTGGGCAAATGTCTGAAAATAACTAGTTCAAAAGTAATAGTTATTAGGTGATTTTTACCTAAATTAAGATTTACTAGCTGATTTTACTTGAAACCAGAAAAATAACTTTCTAAGAATTTTTTTTGCAGAACATGACTGTTACGGGCACAATGCTGCAGGCGTTTTGCCTTTATTCAGATATGACGGTGAAGAGGGATTGGAAAGTACATCGTTGGCGAGATAGAGATATGGAAGAGTTTGGAAATAACGTAGGCTGGATTCGAACCTGGGACCCCATGTGTGTATGCATCATCTGGTATATTCGCAACATCAGCCTCTATGTGTAGAAAACAATATTTTCCCTGCTGTCAACCCAAGCAAAGGGGAGCTTTCTCCCTTTCAACATCACGATTGCAAATGAGAGAATGACTGCAAATGAGTAGAAATGTACCAATACGATACTGTTATCGGTATCATCCCCGCTACTTGCTCATTATACTCATATTCATACTCATCAATCACTTGCCGATACCAGGCACCGCTACTGCTATACACAAAACGACGCAACATCTCGTCACGTTCTGTTTACTTGAAAGCAGCATGGGTGGGGGGGAGTTCTGCCTCATGCATTCACTACCATTTACATCTACATGAAAATGGACAAGAAAACAAATGTCACAGGCGGACAAAAGGCTATATATTTATTTTTATTGTACGTTGGGGGTAAAAGACTCGGCAAGTACAGAAATTAATGTACTCATACTTGTATCGGTTTTCAAAAAAAGTGGTATTGTGAATCCCCTACAAATGAGATATTTGCTATGTTTACATGACACATTTAATACCGAATTAACTCACTTTAATTCTGAATAAAGCTTGATTCCGCTTTGAAACCGCATGTAAACACCTCCTTAATTTGGAATTGAATGAAAGATCAAAGTAAATTCGAGAGAACTATTTAATTCTGCATTATTAATTCGGAGTTAAAACCGCCATGTTAACGTAGCAATTGACTAAAAACGCTCATCCTCAATCACGTCAGGCCTCGTGTCAAAAGGCCAGAGGCCACAGAAAAGGACGGGAGAAGGTAGTTTGACTTGCCCTTTCATGTTGGAGGCTTTTGGAGATTGGGTTGGGTTGGTGGAAACTGGCCCAGAGTTGAGGCTGGGACGGCTGTGCCTTTAAGTGGAGGGGTTTTGAAGGCAGCGCATTGCACCCTGGTCCCAATGGGGACAAAGACTGGCTCTGTGTACGCTGGGAGAGTCTAGGCCTAATGCAATAACCCACAAGGGGATGGCACGCTCGCTCATTCACTCACTCGCTCAGTCACTAGCTCACTCAGACTGTGGTATGGTATTCCATTGCATACGACTGGCTCACTGTCTCGCTCACTTCCACTGCTGTTGTGTTGAGGCCTACCCTTCTACACACACACACACACACACACACACACACACACACACACACACCTGCTTTCCTGACAGTCTCTTTTACTCCATCTCTCACTTTTATTCATCCCTCCCTTTCGCTTTCTCTCCTGTACACTCCTGCCTACTCAGGATATTCTTTACAATAGTGTTTTTCTTTTTTAGGGGCCAAGCAGCGAAGCTGGCGAAGGCCCCTATAGAGTTAGTAGGTTTTCTTCATTGTTATTATTAGGGGCCAAGCAGCGAAGCTGGCGAAGGCCCCTATAGAGTTAGTAGGTTTTCTTCATTGTTATTATTATTATCTAGTCACCATTCTTCTCCGACTGTAAGTCTATGGCAGCCCATAGAACCGTAGGCAGGAAAATGCTGTAAATTGGCACACACATTTGAGGCAGCCTCAGCATTACCCACAGTGATTTATAGGTCCCCAGCCCCAACACTCTAGCGCCACCAGCAGGTCAAAGTTGCAGGTACATTTCTGCTTGTAACTTTTGAACCGCTGGGCCAATTTTCATAAACTTGGTATCCCTGGAATCCTTGGGCCAAGACGAATCCAACGCACCCTGTGACGTCATTTTCCGCCAGGATAGTTTTCCCGCCATTTTGAATTTTTTGAAATTCAATAAAAATGCTACTCCTCCCACAATTTTCGACCAATTCACCCAAAACTCGGTATATAGTATCTCTGGACTGAGCTACACATGGGGTCTTCAGGAATATTGGATATCTTTTATCGTTTAGCCGTGAGAGCCAATCAAAATTGTCGTAAACGTGGCAAAACAGGAAGTGAGGTCATATCTCAGCAACCGTTTGTCGAATTGGGCAGGGATTTTGTACACACATAGTAGTCCATCCCATGACCTACCACAAAAAAAATCAGATCCCCAGCTCAAACTCTGTAGCGCCACCAGCAGGTACATATTTTAGCTGCATTTTTGCCTGTAGCTTTTGAACCGTACTCCCAATTTTCAAAATATTGGTACAACAGGTCATCTTCACACTATGCTGCACCCAGGTATGGATTTTCGTAACGATTGAAAAAACTATCAGCTCACAGCAGCCATTCAAAATTGTGGAAAGAATGGAAGGATTTTTTCTCATCTCTCTGTCCCCTCTGCTCCCCTTGCGCACGTTCACTGACACCATTCTCGGCAGGGGGTCGGGACACACAAGAGACGAGAGCTTATGTGTGTGCGTAGTTCTGCTATTGCTTTAAAGTGTCAACCAAAGCCCCACTGCCCCAGCCCCTGCACCCCACCCCACCCCTCACACACACACAGACAGACAGAGGGAGAGGGAGGGGGGAGAGGGAGAGGTAGAGGGAGAGGGACAGAGAGGGAAGAAGGGAGGGAGGGAGGGAGTGGGAGGGGGGAGAGGAAAGAATTTTGAACACCTCTTGTCGTTTGCCGGTGACAGCCAATCAAAATTGTCATAAAGGTGGCAAAACAGGAAGTGAGGTCATATCTCAGCAACCGTTAGTCAATTTCTGTTAGGATTTTTTGCACACATTCTAGTCCATCCCACGACCTCCCCCAGACCCCAAGCTCTCTAGCGCCACCAACAGGTAACAGGAAGTGAGCTCATATCTCGGCAGCTCTTCAACAGATTCAAACTAAACTTGGTTTACGTGATCACACTCTCGTCCAAGGAATGCACACCAACATTGGCGAGATTTGGACCAAAGGGGGCGCTCCAGTTCCTTCTGTTGCCGTGGCGACTCTGGCAAGTTTACTGCTTGGCCCCGCATTGCTGCTTGCAGCTATATTTAGGGGCCAAGCAGCGAAGCTGGCGAAGGCCCCTATAGAGTTAGTAGGTTTTCTTCATTGTTATTATTATTATCTAGTCACCATTCTTCTCCGACTGTAAGTCTATGGCAGCCCATAGAACCGTAGGCAGGAAAATGCTGTAAATTGGCACACACATTTGAGGCAGCCTCAGCATTACCCACAGTGATTTATAGGTCCCCAGCCCCAACACTCTAGCGCCACCAGCAGGTCAAAGTTGCAAGTACATTTCTGCTTGTAACTTTTGAACCGCTGGGCCAATTTTCATAAACTTGGTATCCCTGGAATCCTTGGGCCAAGACGAATCCAACGCACCCTGTGACGTCATTTTCCGCCAGGATAGTTTTCCCGCCATTTTGAATTTTTTGAAATTCAATAAAAATGCTACTCCTCCCACAATTTTCGACCAATTCACCCAAAACTCGGTATATAGTATCTCTGGACTGAGCTACACATGGGGTCTTCAGGAATATTGGATATCTTTTATCGTTTAGCCGTGAGAGCCAATCAAAATTGTCGTAAACGTGGCAAAACAGGAAGTGAGGTCATATCTCAGCAACCGTTTGTCGAATTGGGCAGGGATTTTGTACACACATAGTAGTCCATCCCATGACCTACCACAAAAAAAAATCAGATCCCCAGCTCAAACTCTGTAGCGCCACCAGCAGGTACATATTTTAGCTGCATTTTTGCCTGTAGCTTTTGAACCGTACTCCCAATTTTCAAAATATTGGTACACAGGTCATCTTCACACTATGCTGCACCCAGGTATGGATTTTCGTAACGATTGAAAAAACTATCAGCTCACAGCAGCCATTCAAAATTGTGGAAAGAATGGAAGGATTTTTTCTCATCTCTCTGTCCCCTCTGCTCCCCTTGCGCACGTTCACTGACACCATTCTCGGCAGGGGGTCGGGACGAGACGAGAGCTTATGTGTGTGCGTAGTTCTGCTATTGCTTTATAGTGTCAACCAAAGCCCCACTGCCCCAGCCCCTGCACCCCCCCCCCTCAGACACACACAGACACAGGGAGGGGGAGAGGGAGAGGGACAGAGAGGGAAGAAGGGAGGGAGGGAGGGAGTGGGAGGGGGGAGAGGAAAGAATTTTGAACACCTCTTGTCGTTTGCCGGTGACAGCCAATCAAAATTGTCATAAAGGTGGCAAAACAGGAAGTGAGGTCATATCTCAGCAACCGTTAGTCAATTTCTGTTAGGATTTTTTGCACACATTCTAGTCCATCCCACGACCTCCCCCAGACCCCAAGCTCTCTAGCGCCACCAACAGGTAACAGGAAGTGAGCTCATATCTCGGCAGCTCTTCAACGGATTCAAACTAAACTTGGTTTACGTGATCACACTCTCGTCCAAGGAATGCACACCAACATTGGCGAGATTTGGACCAAAGGGGGCGCTCCAGTTCCTTCTGTTGCCGTGGCGACTCTGGCAAGTTTACTGCTTGGCCCCGCATTGCTGCTTGCAGCTATATTTATTATATAGTCACCATTCTTCTCCGACTGTAAGTCTATGGCAGCCCATAGAACCGTAGGTAGGAAAATGCTGTAAATTGGCACACACATTAGGGACAGTCTCAGCATTACCCACAGCGATTTATAGGTCCCCAGTCCCAACGCTCTAGCGCCACCAGCAGGTCAAAGTTGCAGGTACATTTCTGCTTGTAACTTTTGAACTGCTGGGCCAATTTTCATAAACTTGGTATCACTGGAATCCTTGGGCCAAGACAAATCCAACGCACCCTATGACGTTATTTTCCGCCAGGATAGTTTTTCCGCCATTTTGAATTTTGTGAAATTCAATAAAAATGCTACTACTCCCACAATTTTCGACCAATTCACCCGAAACTCGGTATATAGTATCTTGGGACTGAGCTACACATGGGGTCTCAAGGAATATTGGATATATTTTATCGTTTAGCCGTGACAGCCAATCAAAATTGTCGTAAAAGTGGCAAAACAGGAAGTGAGGTCATATCTCCGCAACCGTTTGTCAAACTAGGCTGGGTTTTTGTACACACATAGTAGTCCATCCCAGGACCTACCACAACAAAAATCATATCCCCAGCTCAAACTCTGTAGCGCCACCAGCAGGTCAAAATTTTAGCTACATTTTTGCCTGTAGCTTTTGAACTGTACTCCCAATTTTCAAAATATTGGTACACAGGTCATCCTCACACCATGTTGCAACCAGGTATGGATTTTCGTAACGATTGAAAAAACTATCAGCTCACAGCAGCCATTCAAAATTGTGGAAAGAATGGAGGGATTTTTTCTCATCTCTCTGTCTCCTCTGCTCCCCTTGCGCACGTTCACTGACACCATTCTCGGCAGGGGGTCAAGCCCCACTGCCCCAGCCCCTGCACCCCACCCCCCACCCCCTCCTCACACACACACAGACAGACAGAGGGAGAGGGAGAGGGAGAGGGAGAGGGAGAGGGAGAGGGAGAGGGAGAGGGACAGAGAGGGAAGAAGGGAGGGAGGGAGGGAGAGGGAGGGGGGGGAGGAAAGAATTTTGAACACCTCTTGTTGTTTGCCGGTGACAGCCAATCAAAATTGTCATAAAGGTGGCAAAACAGGAAGTGAGGTCATATCTCAGCAACCGTTAGTCAATTTCTGTTAGGATTTTTTGCACACATTCTAGTCCATCTCATGACCTCCCACAAAAAAATCCAGACCCCAAGCTCTCTAGCGCCACCAACAGGTAACAGGAAGTGAGCTCATATCTCGACAGCTCTTCAACGGATTCAAACTAAACTTGGTTTACGTGATCACACTCTCGTCCAAGGAATGCACACCAACATTGGCGAGATTTGGACCAAAGGGGGCGCTGCAGTTCCTTTTGGCAAGTTTACTGCTTGGCCCCGCATTGCTGCTTGCAGCTATATTTTTTCTTTTTTTTTCTTTTTTTTTTTCTGTGCTTTCTTTTTGTTGCCCAAGTGCATTTCCTCTCCTGGGCTTAGGCTTGGTCCCTTTTCTCTTTTCTCTTTTCTCTTTTTGTCTTCACACAACTGCACTTTTTTTTCAGTGCCGTTGTTCCTACACACACGCCCAGGCCCACGATTCTCATTCACCTCACCCCTTTTGTGTGTCTGTGGCTTGGCTCTGCTCTCTCAGGGAAGGTGGTGACTCCAGCGAAGATCCAGGAAGCCAAGGAGGTCTACAGGGAACACTTTCAGGATGACGTCTTCAACGAGAAGGGCTGGAACTACATCTTGGAGGTACAGAACAGTTAAGAAACAAGCATCAAGTCCGCAACACCTGGCTCTTGTTTCTTTGATCATAATTATGTGACGATTCGGGCACCATGGCCTTCATGAAGAGCAGGTGGCCCTGAAACGTCACATTGCAAATATGAGAGAAATTGGGAGCATGGTGTTGTGGACTTAATTTTTTGCTATTATTTGACTTTGCTAGTCCAGCACCCATTTTGAGATGGATGTGCGTGTTTGCTGTTAAACAAGGCACAGTACAGCTGCCAGCCTCCACCTTTACTGTTAGACCTAACCTGCACTTCCCGCAGACAGACAGTGCACATACACACACACACACACACACACACACACACACACACACACACACACACAATAGGAACTTGTGAAAACAACCACAAAGCCAACTTGCATAACTGTATGGACTTATGCACATACTCTAGGTACACTGCTTGTGATTAGGTCTTTTAAATGGACATGACTTAACAATGCCATGTGTGATTCATGTACAATATGGCATTGTTTGGAGGAACAAAAGTAAAAGGAGTCATGAAGCATGAAACACTGGCCAAAATTGGCCATTTGTTCCTCTTGAAGTGCATCAGCACAGGTGATCATACTTGGGTCAATGACGTATAAGGCCTTTGAGAGGTCAATTTTTAAAATACTTCAAATAATAATATATTTGCCAATTTTCTAAACATTTGGAATGTAGTCTACACATGCATGTGTGTGAAAACTTCAAATAATGATATTTTAGTGCTTTTACACTCAAATGAATAGGGCAACGACCTTAAAAAAGTCATTTGGGGCGACCGTGATTTATCCCAAAATTAATAGATTTCCTTAACATAACTTATATTTTAATAAGTATCAGTGATTAATTGAACTGTTTAAGAATGATATACTCATGTGTCCTTTCATTTATTGCAAATGATGTTAAATACATTTTATCGATAAGGGCAGTCTCCCCCTCATAAAGCAATTACATATTGTTTTTTACTCATACAATCCATAAAGATTATTTAAAATATATAGGTATAGTAACCACTTAATCATGTTATACCAATTAATTATATTTCATCCAAAATGGACAGACATGATTTTTTGAATTTCCTACAGAATTGAATATTGTCGGTCGCCCCACATGACAGGTGGTCGCCCCACATGATGAAAAACAGCAGGCAATTAAGAATTTTCAATGATTGTGATAGTTTAAACACATTTAATACATTTTATAAAGAATCAGCATATCCATTTTCGTTTCACACACAAACATTATAAAATTATCAGTTTCCTTACTATTACGGACAACTCCATTTTGAGTCAGAAGGTGAGGCAAGCGGAACAATACACTGCAAAGCATTACATGGAGCGAGAAGTAGATATCATATTAATATTTTCAATACTAATGCATTTAACACTTAGGTATAACATTGAACAGCATTCTCCTTTTTCATTTTTCCTTTTTCATTTCATTTCATTAATCACTGAAACATACAATGTTTGTCCTTTCATTACTATTTCACTTAACAGTTGATCCGCTGCCTGTAGCGAGCAGTCTTTTCTTTGCTTGTTATTGGGGCCATCTAGAAAAAAAGTTATATAGTTAAACATACACATAATTAAAAAATGAATTAAAAAATAGAATGAATGCTTAATATTCACACATTTATCTGATAAAAACACAATAATCAAAAAGAAGTAGGCCTAAGCTTAGTCATGTCTGAAGTAGGATAGAAATTATTGAAATTTAGAAAAGATATGTATTGAAATATAGAAAGCTATTTAAAGCAACTAAATGCATATAATACATGAAAACATTTGAATACAGAAACTACAAATACAGGATATGCGTTTTCTATTATTTAAGCAATTAGTGGTGGTCGCCCCACATGATGCTCGGTCGCCCCAGATGATGTTTTCAAGTATGATTAAATAAAACGGGCCAATGCTTAGCTATAGAACCCAAGCAAGCTACTTCTCATCACATATCACTGACAAATTTACATTTAAAATAAAGATTTGAGCATAAAACTAATTATTTACAGTTTTAGGTTGGTCGCCCCATAGTCATCTCTGAAGTAGGATGGAAATTATTGAAATTTTGAAAAAATACATGTTGAAATATAGAAAGTAATTTAAATAACTAAATGCCTATAATTAATTAAAACATTTGCATACAGAAACTACAAATAAAGGATATGTGTTTTCTATTATTTGAGCAATTAGTGGCGGTCGCCCCACATGATGCTCGGTCGCCCCAGATGATGTTTTCAAGTTTAATCAAATATAACGGGCCAATGCTAAGCTATAGAACCCAAGCTAGCTACTTTTCAGCACATATCACTGACAATTTTACATTAAAAATAAAGATTTGAGCATAAAACTCATTTTATACAGTTTTAGGTTGGTCGCCCCACATGACACCAAAACGTGACGTATACACTGCAGCAGTTTTAAAGTGGATTTATTTGTAAAGATGAGAGTGACCACTCACCTGCTAGCTGTCTCAGTAGGACCCTCACCATGAGGCTGGTTGATACAACATCCTCTTTGAGATGAGTGTGAAAAGTAAAGCGCTTTAATTGCATTTTCTTGATGGTCGCCCCAGATGATATTTCAGACAATGAACATATTCGGACAAGATTAGTTTGTTTATTAAAATTGAAATGTGTGTTCAAATGTTTCATAACTTTGTCTATAAATGAAACACAAGTTTAAAATTATGCCAAATAGGGTAAGGATTATATTTAGATTATTTTAATTTGATTTAAAACCAGTTATCCATACAGAAGTCTAGGCCGGACGGTCGCCCCACATGATGTTTTCACACTTCAGATGGCAGAAAATGGCCAATAGCAAACATGTTCTAAAAAATAAGAGTGGGCATGTGTGTAAGGGAGCTGTTAGACATACATGTTACAATTTTATTCATTTTAGTGGTTATTAATAGGTAAAAACTTCAGTCGGACAAAAAAATCAAGCGTCACGTCTTTGACCCACTTGCTTGCCTTGTATATATCAATGTGTGATCATTTTTTTTTCTTATTGCAATGAAGCAACAATGAAATAACAATGGAATTGCTTGAATAAAGGCCAGCTGGGCAAACGGAAGGATTTGGTCGCAAGCATGGTTTTCTAAACATTGTGCAACAGATTTGAGCAAGGTCGAATCAGGCCACATCCAGCACGAACTGTGTCACACTGAAATTCCTGGTTGTTGAAGTTTTCATGTTCAATCCACACAGACGTATTAAAAAATACCCACTTTCGCTTAAATCTACTGTACATCTTGAAACTTAAGCGAAAACCTCAGTAATATCCCATCATTTGAGCGTCTTTTTCCTCTGTGTTGGCTTTCGTTGTTGGCATGACTCTACCTTAGCAACATAGTCTGATGTCCCTCCTAACCACCATTTTCATTATATCCATTGCAGAAGTACCAAGGACACCTGCCCATCGAGATCAAGGCCGTGCCAGAGGGCAGCGTAATACCTCGCGGGAATGTCCTCTTCACTGTGGAAAGCACAGACCCAGAGTGTTACTGGCTCACCAACTGGGTTGAGGTGAGTTGTTTAGGCAGAGCTTTCTTTTCATTTCTTTTAAAAAATATATTTTTGGGGGGCATTTTTGCCTTTATTTTGATAGGACAGTATTAGAGGTGACAGGAAGAGAGAGAGAGAGAGAGAGAGAGAGAGATCGGCAAATGACCCGGGCGGGAATCGAACCCGGGTCAGCGGCGTAGTAACCCAGTACCTTACCGTTGGGCCACGGCAGGGCCAGGCTTAGCTTTCTTTATTAGTCTCCTCCAGGGAGAAATTTGTCTGGGAGATCACAAGCAGCAGCACAAATAAAAACATACACTTTGGTTTTCAAGCCGTTCAGAATGGTGCTGGTGTCCGCTCCATTACCAGTTATGTTCTGAACCAAACCACCACAGTGCTTATGTGCTTTTTTTAACTGTTCAAGTCTGTAATATTGGTGTTGCTTATATTTTGCCAGTCTCTCGCATATTGTAAGTGACTCCTTTTGTAAGTGGCAAAGATTTATATAAAGAGTATGGCATATCGCCACGTGAGCTAGCGAGAGCGGTTTGAGCTTTGTGTAGTAACGCTGACATCTTCCTTTTATTTCCGCAAGTGTTCTCCAAGGATTGTCGTCATAGTCAGTTGATTGACCCCTTGCCTTTTATCCAGCCGTGTTTATTTTCGTACCGTTTCAGCTCCCCTCATCTATTTCTGTCCTGCTATGTGTGACATTTTAGTTGCTGCAGATTTATATACGCATACGACGTTGCTTAGCGGACCTCTGTTATGATGTCATGATATTGCTCGTAAAGTGTGGCGTATAGAAAGCAATTAATGCATTCCTGTCTTCTACTCTTATTACCATACCATTACTATTACTATTACGCATTACTAGTATTTTCTATTACAATCTTCCATGTTCCCCATTTTCTGGCACTATGCCGAGTTTATACGAATTTGGCATTTCAACACTCTCCCCATGAATGTGCGTACACACACACACACACACACACACACACACACACACACACACACACACACACACACACACACACACACACACACACACACACACACACACACACACACACACCATCAGCATGACTAGGTAGATTTCTCACACGTGTTATCGGAGTGAGTGCACTCCTCCAAAGGTCTTCAGGACGGCTGGCACTAAGCGTTCATGCAGGGCAGGGAGGAAGGGAGGGAGGGAGGCATTTAGGCAGGCAAGCCCACATGTGTTGTCTGCCACAGCTGGTAAATATAGAACACTCATCTGCCCTTGGAACACATGAACGCCGCGTCACGGCAACAGCCCCTGGCCTTCTGCCATTATGCCCTTGAGAGAGGGGTGGGGAGGGGGGCACGCAGAGAGGGGGAAAAAAAAACAGCAGATGAATGGCAGGTCCCGCCAAGCCCTCTCTCTTTTCTTTCTTTTCCTCCCCTCCCCCTCGCCGTCTTTGGCCGTGACAATGAAACAGACCTTGTGTGTGTGTGTGTGTTGGTCCTGTGACAGGTGGGAGGGTGGCATTTTTTTTCTCTTTTTCTTTCCTTTTCTTTTTCGTTTCATTCCTTTTCTTATCTTTTCGTTCATTCTTTCTCCTGGAATGAAAGCCCCCCCCCTGGCCTGCGTGTGTGGGAGGGTTTTTGATTGTCCGCACTGCACTCAGTAAGCTTTGGCTCATGGGGAATGCGAGGTAGTCCTAGCAAGCCAGCCGACTGACTGGAGTCACATGAGGCCACAACATTATATTCTAATTGGCCGCAAGTTTTGGAACGTGTGACTGCCATCTGCACCAGAGAGGTCTGAAGTATCTGCTGGAAACACTGATGAAGTGGGACTCGAGAGAGGGAGGGAGAGGGGGAGAGAGAGAGAGAAATCACCAGAAACTGAGGGAGAGGAGCGTAGAGAGAGAGGGATAGATGAACGTAGCCAGAGAGGGAGAGAGGTTGCTAGAGACGGGGTACTACAGACACAGACAGAGCAAGAGTCTGACCTAGAGAAAAGGCAGAGAGACAGAGAGGGGGCAAGCAGAGGGAGAGGGTGCTTATTTTCCAGTGCCTACTAGAAATGCCCATTTTGTGTGATTGCTATGGACGGGGGCGCCAGTTGGCCAAACCACATCTCTGCCAGATAGCTACCTTGGCGCTGCCCAAAAATCCTTTTTTTCTTTCAGAGCATGCCAGTCACTAAAGCAAGGACAGTCTCAACACACTCTCATCATGCATTTGTCTTATCCATTGGTGAACATGCGAAAAGCCAAGACACTTGTGGGTGCAGTATTGTGCATTTGCAATCTTTTTGTGTGTTTTTTTTTAAAGAGGAAGTCATGGTCATGTGATCAAGGGTGGCTGGCCAGTTATTTGGCTGGCCAGTTATTTCACATTCTTGAGTCTTATCACTTTACAGTGTGGTAGATCTTGTACTAATGCACTGCACATACAGTATGTATGTCAATGCTGTGGAACAGTGGTACTTTGCATAGTTTGACTCAGTTGTTCAAGCGTAAACAAACCTAAGGTCTGTTGATGAGAAGCACATTTCACATTGAAGCACCTTTCAAAGTATTGAGTGCACCAGGAAAAAAAGGTTTCAGCCGAAGCCTTCTTAAATTTTACTTTCGAGGAACTTCATGTTCCCTTTAAGTAAAAGTTTTCCTCATTGATTGCAGGCCCTTCTTGTATACAGAATCGTCTCTTTTTCAGATTACAGATGACTGTGCCTATAACTGCAGCCATAGAAAAAGTTTCCAGTTTCAAGCATAATATTCTTAGTATTCAGTTTAAATCAAGTTCTGGAAAAATCCGTCTACATGTGCAAAACGGCGTTCCGCAACCGGATTATACACCAAACACAGCCACATTCGTAATGAATAGAGAGTTTACATGACTCATGTGCGTACCGAACACTGCCACCATTTGGTTTAAGGTTGGAATATCCGTTGCCTGTAACTGCACTCTATCTAACCCAGCAAGGTCCTTTTCACACAAGGCCAGATGTTGTATCAAATATATTAGACAACAAAATAGTTGGCAAAATACCAGCAGCTTTTACAGAGGTGCGACCTACTATATAGTTCATGTAAAAAAAATGTTTTTAAATTCTTATTAATTTGAGTAGGTGCGGATTACGGTTCAGAAATGATAGTAATTCGCCCCAAAGAGTAACTCGGAGCCATGGGGTGGGTAATCACTAGCCTTATTATCATCGACTTTCAAATCTCTTCAAGACTTGGTCTGACCAAGAGCATAACAACTAACGTTTCCCAAACGGCATGGTTGACCCGCCTCCTTAGGTTTGCTACTGGTTGACTGGTTTTCGACAAAGTGGGTGGAGTTCCTGTTTTTTTGGGGGGGGAGATCGAAAATGTTATTTACATTGCTCTTGGCCTGTCTAGAAGCAACTTCAAAGGTGTTCCGTCACTAGGAGGGCGTGGCCTGGCTATCAGATGCCCGCTTGCCTTGCACAGCTTGGAGTCAAGTGTTTGTAAACTTCCCTCCGGAGTCATGACACCTCCAACAGATAAGCCACTGACTAAGCCGATGGCCACAGAGGATTATAGCTGGCTTGATAAACACTGTCCGTCTCTAATGTCACAGTTACTGTGAGGTGGTGGTCCTTGGTTACTGTGAAGTGGTGGACTTTGGTTCCATGTAGTTACAATGCAATTACCTCTCACGCACTCCAAAGCCACCTTACTTGTCTTATTCAGCTTACTACACGCGGTCCAGTGTCACATGCATCCATGTTAAAATTCAAGTTAGTTCCTGTAAAAAAAGCTAATGATAAACTGACTGAACTAGGGCCTGTTTATTCCATTTTTAAAACTGACTATAAAGTGTGATTTTTTTGGAAACGAACTTTCCTCATACTAAAACGGCTATTATTATTCAGCGATAAAGCCTGCACCATCTCACCTTGGTGGGCTCAGTGCTAGTAGCACTGGTTATAGAATCAATTTTTCATACTATAGAAAGTTAAGGACTGGCAAGGCAAAATGTTGCATAAGCATGCTGCCTCATATTCTTAGCGCCAAAAAGAGATGTAAAGTGTATTTCAAGTAGAAAGAATCAATTTTCCTTCATGAGTATCATCAGCTTTTTGGTTTAGGCAGAAACGTTTTTGTCTCTCTGTCTTTGGTATCTGCATGTACACTGCAAATCAAATATGCCTTCAGGAATGAATGAACGAAGGAATGAAACATATTTTGAAATAACATGCGGCACCTCATGACATTTTCCAAAGAAGCCGTTAGTTTTGCAGATTTACACCAAAGAACTTTGAATTAAAAGCCGATTTTATGTTCAGTACTGAGCTTTCCCCATTTCAATGGAAACTGTTCAAACATGCCTATACGTGATGCCACTGATACGATTTTTCAAAACTTGAATATTATCTGTACCCTCTTGAAGCCCTTGCATGATACAAAAGCCACAGCTCATGAAAATAATTTCAAACTCTTAATCTCCAGTGAGTCGCGTTGAGTACATTGACACACCATCTTCCCCTCTTCCACTGGGGACGCCACAGTTAATGCTCATGTAACGTGTCTTTCTGGGATTCTGTGACCACCAATAAATGGAAAAAAACCCAACTAACATACAGCTTCCATAAGGGGTCTTACACACCAGGGCGGTAAAGCGTCGTGGAACGGCCGCGTTTTTTACCGGCGTCGGTGAAAATACATTGAAACATATCTGTCCTTACACACCAACCGGCGGTAGTCGAGCGTCAGCGGCGCGGGAGCCGGCTCCGCGCCGTGCTGCATTTGGAAAATAGAACTCGAGCGTATTTTTCATGCCGGCGACCGGCGGTGTCTCATTCAAATGAATGGCAGAGTAGCATGTTAGCTTTGGCTGTGGGGAGGGTTTTGAACAGGACTGGCCGCGCACGCAGACGCTGTCAGTGTGAAAGGCAGAGAAAAACACGCCGGCCGAAACTAAGCAGAAAGACCGCGTTCGTCCCGTGACCGTTCCGTTCCGCCTTGGTATGTTTTGGCCCTAAGAGGGACATACTGTTTTTCCTAAATATTCTGTCTATTTCAGGAATGCGATGACGAGCAGGTTTTCAGGGATTGTCTTTATGTATTTTCTGCCACCTGGGTCCGTGTCTTTTTTTGTCACTGAGGCCCAGGGATAGTTGTGTTTTTTGTGAACATATCATAATATTTTGATTTTGCCCACTGACCCTGAACTAAAGAGAGGGTCCAGAGCCCCATTTTGACACACAGAGACGCACACACACACGCAGCGACGCACACACACACTCCGAGACGCACACACACACACGCAGAGACGCACACACACGCAGAGACGCACACACGCAGACACAGAGAGAGAGAGAGAGACACACACACGCACACGCACACACTCTTCTCTTCTCCTCTGTTGATTCAGTGCTCCTGGCCTCTGCCTACTGGAATGACCCAAAGCATGAAGCAATAGTGCAAGTCGGCTTAAGATTTTGCTTCCAGCTGACTAGCCTTGGAGACAACAGGCTTTGTCCCAGCGTTTGTTAAGGCCAATCTATGGTCCAAGTGACAAGTGAGGTTTTGACTCAAGATAGTGCTTTTCGTTTGGACATGATCCAGTGAACTGCACTTACAAAAATAAATAACATTCGGCTTTTTTCCCAGTGTGCTTATTGGACGCTTGGATCCCAAGAATTTTGACCCTGCATTTTTAGTGGGATTGCACTTGACTTGGAAATCTGCTACTACTACTACTTCTGAGTGTTGTACTCCAAACACAATGTTTTGACAATGACAATAAAACTCTTGAATCTTGAATTTTGAATAATCAAATGATAAATCTGCTCCAAAACACAAGCTTCATTGAGTCACGCCATACCTACAGTATACTCTGACTTTGCTTATCGCAGCTTTCTTGTCACTTTCTTTTCCCCCTCTAGACGATCCTCGTCCAGACCTACAGTATATGACTTTTTACTCATCACGGCTTTCTTCTCACTTTGTTTTCTTTCCCCCGATTTAGACTATCCTCGTCCAGAGCTGGTACCCCATCACTGTGGCAACCAACTCGCGGGAACAGAAGAAGATCTTGGCCAAATACCTGATGGAGACGTCTGGGAACCTGGAGGGCCTCGCCTACAAACTCCACGACTTTGGCTACAGAGGCGTGTCTTCGCAAGAGGTTTGCTCGACTTATTGATTAGCCTTTATTTTGGGGGGTTATTTCACTGTTACTGCAGTGAACTGCGTTCATCAGGCACCAGTCAAACAGTGTGTGTTCGGTAGAATTACTTTATTGACCTGTGTGTGAGATTAATGTAATACACCGTAATGCAAAAAAGTGAAGTATAAAGTGTTGTCAGCCTGGTATGCTATTTGAGTATACATTTGTACTCTGTATCAGAAGAATTGTTCTCGTTAATATTTCTTCCCTTTTGTGTCTTTTAATATCAATACATTTAACTCCCTTAGTGTAATACTGTCATGATGTCAATATGCAATAATAATAATACTCATATTTGGCAACACTTTTCTTGTGCCTCTCTGCCGCCCCCTGCAGACGGCTGGGATCGGTGCCTCGGCACACTTGGTAAACTTCAAGGGAACGGACACCGTGGCCGGAATCGGAGTGATCAAGAAATACTACGGAACCAAGGACCCTGTTCCGGGGTTCTCTGTACCAGCCGCAGAGCACAGGTACGAAGGAGATCATCAGACGGACATGATCTGTCCATTAGTGGTGTGCATTGGCACTGCCCTCACGATTCGATTCGATTCCGATTCGGGAGGTTTCGATTCGATCCGATTCAATTCTACAATGCATTGCAATGCATTACATTTCTACTGAAAGCAAAGCAAATGTTTCATCAGTCAAGATGAGGCAATACAAGTAGTCAGATACTGAGCAACAATTTATTGGCTGTTTTCTGTATCAATCAGTTTTCAATGCTTTGAAGTTCTTTTATTTAATTTAACATTCATTTGCTCCCGAAATATCAACGGATTCAAATATCGATTCTGGAACTTACCGCATTGAATTGGATCGCCCATGTCCCGCATTGCATTGCATCGCATCGCCGAATCGGATATTGTTGACACCACTACTGTCCATCAGCCAGAACCTGTCCTATTGCCCTGTTCCATTCTCCGCACTGTGTACTGCGATGCAGTGCATTTTCCGTCCTCGTGCAACCGTTCTTTCTGATACTTAACGGAAATGACGGTTGTCTTGTGTCATCATGGTTTACCAACCGCCCAATACAATTCAACATGGAAGACACTGTTCCTTATGTTGATTTTTTTTTTTTAATTACCCCTGCCTTTTATAAACATGGTGATTGTCTTTGGAATCAAAACTATGCTGTTATTACGGAGAGTCTGCAGTTTGACAGATCTGACACTCAACTGCGTAACAAACATGGCGGCTGTTGAGTGCGAAAAGTGTACAGTAACTCCATTTAAAAAAATGCCCAGTTTGAGGACGTTATCTGGGTATTTTACAGTGCACTAGAAATGAAACGCCCTGCGCACCCAAACACATCTGTAGATGTTGCATAACTTTTGAATTCTATTTCGAACAAGTTAAGATGTCAAATGTAAACAAACTCATGTCCCCAAAGCTGGCCAGGATCTCAAAAAAGGATGGACAAAAGAAACGAACCAACAAACAACCAAAAAAAGCACAAAAAAACGCGTCTGGGGGTGCTGACAAGCCATGGGTAGTTTGAGCAATACAATGTTGAAATTCATGTTCATGTTGAAATTTGTCTGAATTTCCCTTTCAACATAGTGACTGGGTAATTCCGATAACAGCTGTGATGGGTGTTATCAGTTACACACAGCTTGATGATTCTCTGTATGAAAATGTGAAATATATGAACATCTGTTTTGCTACCACATCCCCGTCAGCTGCTGCCCCTTGACCCTCTACTGTATGTAATGAACATTTAAGACTAGAATTCACCAGGGACCAAACTATCCTCTGCGCATACTATCCAAAATGCTGTACAAAATGAACACATTTATTAACTCTTAGTTTTTGGATCTATTGTTTGAATGTAACTTAAGTATACTTTTGTCGTTTTTTTGCTGCTAAATAGCAGCTCGACCCTTATTTATTTCTAGGAAAGATCTGTGGGGTTTTGGGCAAATTTGTCATTTTTTTCTATCCATACTGCATGGCCAGCAACAGCTGTACGACTATACAGTAGATATGGTGTAATATGGTAAAGAAGTAATCAGAATAGCAGAAACACCCCATTTACACAATTGCACATTTTGTATTATTATTATGTTATGAATATTATATAGAATAGATACAGTTATACAGTGTTTCCCACAGAAATTTTGGAAACTATGGGGGCAGCCGGGGGTTTTTTTGTCCGGGGGGGGGGGGGGGTGTGGGGGGGGGCTTGGGGGGGTCCTTCTCCTTCTCACGCGGCCTTTTGGGGGGTGGGGGGTGGATGGGGGTGGTTTGTTGTATTCACGCAGCGTAAATGCAAAACGGCAAAACAATGACTACAGTATGACATTGGCGCATGGAGAAACTGTAGGCCTGGGCCTATATTTCAGCCATTTATATTTTGAGAAATAAGGCTACATAAGATTTTACCCATGACTTGTATAATAGTAGTACATTGTCATTGTCAAAAAATGCAGTATAGTGAATAATTTCTGTTTACAACACAGTTTCATTCGTCCCTCATGCAGGGGTCTAGGTAATGAAAACAATAATAAAACAAAATGGGAGCAGAGATAAGAATTTAAGAGCACTGTGAAATTGTTAACGCATAGACAAAAAGGATCTTAGAGGGTAGGCTATGCCTTTTCCCCCACACATATCTGTAAGCGTACACATTCTACATGAGGGGTGCTGGTCACAGGGGAAGTTTTTTTCCAAATTCCTCCCATTAAAAGGGCTGAACAACGTATTACACATTTATGTCTATATTCACATTCATTACACATTAATTTCTATATGCAGCCCGATGTCTCCTCTGCTGCATCAATGAAGGCCTGTCACCAAACTCATTACAACTGTAAAACAAAGCCTAGGGAGTGTTAGTAAACTCATCCCAACTGTCCCTTCTCTGAAGGTTTTTTATATTGTTCCCAAACCCAAGTTAACTACAACAACTTGACTAGGCTTTTGATCCCTCTGTCTTTCAAGCACTTGTGGTTTTCTCTATAGGATGTATTTACTCCAGGAGGAAAATGCGAAGGAAATCGTAATTCAAATCGTTTTAACAAAAACGGATATCGTTTAAAAAAAATAATTTAAAAAAAGTAAAAAAAAAAAAAAAAAATAAATTTTTTTTTTTTTTTTTTTTTTTTTTTTTACATTTTCGTAAACTATGGCGGCCAAATTTAAACTATGGCGGGCCGCCATAGTTTCCTCAATGTATGGGAAACACTGGTTATATATAAAATATATTATATTATTAATTAATTAATTTATTCATATTTTGGCCATACCCTGGTACAAGTGGCACGTATGTAAACCCCAGATCTCTGCATTGACCCGCATTATTTGCGCATGAGCGCACCCTTCATCACCCAAGCCCAGTGCATTATGGGTGTTTAGCCAGCGCCGTTATCAAAGCACCACGTTATGTAACCACGACGAGCATCCCTATGCCCCTTTGTGGAATGACCTATAGGTTTGTTTAGTTTTGGAAAGGGAGAGTGAAGCAGAACAGTGCCATGCTGATTGATTGATTGATTGCTTGTGGCAAATGAGCACTCTCAACTTGTTGACATACATTTCGACATGTAGAGTATCGACAGAGCGAAGTGTAGAGCCAGCTAAACTATATAGAGAATAACATCCGACATTCAACAGTGACAGCATTTGTGCCTAAAAAGTCCTTTCTCCAATGATCAGTAGGACCTCTTATTCTCACACCAGAGCGCGAATTGAGGACATCTATTAGAGAAACAGACAAAACGTCTTTAAAGGGTTATGCCACTATTTTGGGGCTTAATACAGTTAAAATCGTTGGCTGGGGTTTATATAGGTGGTAAAGTGTCTTATTTTTCATGTAAGCCGTTGTCTTGTTTTAAGACAAGTTAAAAGAGGGAGTATGTCGCTAAGCTAGTGAAAGTCAATGGATCCGTGTAGTTTGTAGCAATGCTACATGGATGCATTGACTTTCACTAGCTTAGCGACATACTCCCTCTTTTAACTTGTCTTAAAACAAGACAACGGCTTACATGAAAAATAAGACACTTTACCACCTATATAAACCCCAGCCAACGATTTTAACTGTATTAAGCCCCAAAATAGTGCCCTTTTAAGCTGCAAAAAAAGTCCATTATCTAAAACTTCTCTCTTTTGACTAAGATGACCTGAATGAATGAGAATCAGAAGACATGCGTGATTCAATGCACATGCATACAGAAGTTAATAGTGTTTTTTTTTTTACTTTTGTACAGACTCATGTTTTGCCCAGCACTCACATCCTGTTTCTCCCTCCTCTCCAGCAATGCCAGTTTGACCAGTGCTACATGGTTTATAAAACTATATTATAAACTATATTATAAAAACTATGCTATAAAAATGTAACAATGTGATGCAGAGGCCATCACTTATCCCAGTATGGGATACTACCCCAGAAGGGGTGGGTTCGAGGTCCGGCAAGGCAACTCTACTCACCTTCGCTACAAAAAAATATGCGAAAAGGATGTTAAGACCTCAGTAAATGATTTTGAATGAGCAAGCTGCCCTTGGGTAGCCCTCAGTATGCCTTGGGTAGCCCTCAGACCCAGAAAGGTTGGGGACTCCTGATTTACATAAAACATTTTTCTTTCACTGTTGAACAAACCTCTGCTGTTTTGGCCAGAACATAAACCCTGTGTCTCCTCTCTCCTCTCTCCTCTCCTGCAGCACCATCACTGCCTGGGGGAAGGACCACGAGAAGGACGCCTTTGAGCACATCATCAAGCAGTTCCCGTCGGTGCCCGTGTCCATCGTCAGCGACAGCTACGACATCTACAACGCCTGCGAGAAGATCTGGGGCGAGGACCTGCGGTACCTGATTGAGAAGCGCAGCCCCGACGCACCGCTGGTGGTCAGGCCCGACTCCGGCAACCCCCTGGATACGGTGTTGAAGGTACGGGAGGAGACCTCACACGTACATGCACATATTTCATTGCTTTATTTGGAAGGAACAACAATTGTTGAAAATAACAATACAGTGCCCCAAACTATCTCAAAGAAGCAAAGGTCTGTCTTCTACATGAATACCAAAACTATGCTGGTCTACAGTGTATTCAGGGGTACAACTGGCACCTCCTTCTCCAGATATACAGACTGCCGTCAACAGCAGAAAGTGAACAATACACACACACACACACACACACACACACGGACACATGCAAAGCAATGCAAAGTATTGGACTACATACCTCTACGTAAGGTGGGCAGGAGAGCCAACCTTGGACACACACACACACACACACACACACACACACACACACACACACACACACACACACACACACACACACACACACACACACACACACACACACACACACACACACATCAAGCTGGTTGTTGAAGGCAACAGCATGGACATGTCGGTGGATAGGATACCAGAGCTTTTCTCTCACCCTCTCTCTCTCTCAAACACACACACACACATGAATGGTCAAGTTATTGAATATGGGTAGGGGCTCAATGCTTGGAACACTTACTTAACACTTACACTTACTTACTTACTAAGTCCCTTGAAGGCAACAACTTGGACACAGTGCAGAAGATCGTTTGGGGCACTTCTCTATTTAGGGGCTCATCTGGGATTCACAGAGGTCTAAGTGTTTGTTCTCTTCAAAGACAAAGTACATCAGCATCATTCCATTCCATTCCACTGGATGCTGGTATTTTGAGCATTTAATTTTCAGACATTTTTCATCCATTCGATAGAAGCTTATTTGAATAGCACTTCAAAACCTCTCACACACCAGTCTTGGTTTCACACAGCTTCACACAATACAATAATGGATACTTTTTAGACTACAAACCTCTTGGCAAGGAAAGCACTGCTGCAACACCTAATCTAAAGAAAGGCGGAATAAGCCTTTTGTGCCGCTCACTTAATCTCTTCACTCGGTCTGCAGGTGCTGGAGATCTTGGGCAAGAAGTTTCCTCCCAAGGAGAACTCCAAAGGCTACAAAGTGCTTCCTCCATACATCCGGGTCATCCAGGGAGATGGTGTGGACATCAACACTCTGCAAGAGGTACAGCCTGGGTACAGCTCCACTGTCTTTGGCCGCTGAAGATATTCCCCAGCCTTCCTATTTATGGCTCGTGTTGTTCACTAATTTACCTCTGAATCCACACTGGTATGTGGAAGACATGATTGTAAGGATGAACCTGAGGCTTTTATCCTCATGACAAACCAGCATCGTGGTGTGTGACGTTTGATGAGTGCATACTGAATGACGGCTCATGAAGGTTGTGGATTTTGTTGTTGTTGTTGTTTTATCCTACACTGTAGCAAAAGTCAGTGAGGTTGGGCCCAATGTTTTGGTGCTTTGGCGCCGCCTACTGTGCTAGAGAAGAACTACACAGTTCTACACTCTTAGATTAAAACACCTGAATTATTATGGTAGGTGCCATCACCTGTAGAAAGCCAAGAACTATACATAATTAGAAACAGTACAACGGATTAATTTAAGCACTGTATTAACAACTGAAATATCTGAAAATCAAGAGAACTTTGTATATGCATTATGCTAGTTTTTCTGTTTAAAAAAAAAAAGTGTAAATATTGTCCGATTTCAGATTTCTCTTGATTTCGTTTTCTTTTACAATTTTTAGGGTTCTGATGTCATGGTACAAAGACAAATTAAATGGTGTCAACCTTTTCATGCAGAGCCCTTACTACAAGGTTGTTGTTGTTGCCAAAATGGTTAGGACCTAGTCTTTATCTGTTACCTAACACTCTAAGCAATGTCATAGCCTTGTTATGATGTCAGTCAATGTTTTCAGCAAAGAGTGAAAAACTGTGGGGAAAAAGGAAGGATTCTCTTTGGTTTTGTTCTTTATTCATTCAATTGACCTTTAAAGTGCATAGGTAGTGTGCGGGTTAGGGATTTTATCCAACCCAGCCAAACCTACAACCCCTTGATGTCCTCTTTTTAAAAAATGACCCAGAGTGCGGCATGGCTCAGTGGGCTAAGGCATTGTCCCATGAATCTGGGGACCTGATGGGGTTTGATGACGACCTGAGGTCATTTCACGATCCTTCACTGTCTCTCTCTCACACACACACACACTCAATTCTTGTCACTACCTTCAACTGTCTTAGTATCTCAATAGGCCAAAATGCCCCAAAGTAATAAATATTAAAAACACCACAAACGACAAAGAAAACCCAGAGTCGGGGGAAACCATCGGGTCCTGTGTGTTGTTGGCTGAGCCTCGCACCACTAAAGCACATGGTCTGCCATTCTCTCGTCGTGTGTTGTTGGCTGAGCCTCGCACCACTAAAGCACATGGTCTGCTGCCCTTCTCTGGTCGTGTGTTGTTGGCTGAGCCTCGCACCACTAAAGCACATGGTCTGCCATTCTCTCGTCGTGTGTTGTTGGCTGAGCCTCGCACCACTAAAGCACATGGTCTGCCATTCTCTCGTCGTGTGTTGTTGGCTGAGCCTCGCACCACTAAAGCACATGGTCTGCCATTCTCTCGTCGTGTGTTGTTGGCTGAGCCTCGCACCACTAAAGCACATGGTCTGCTGCCCTTCTCTCGTCCCCCTTGTTTGTGTAGATCGTGGAGGGCATGAAGCAGCACAAGTGGAGCATTGAGAACATCGCCTTTGGCTCCGGGGGCGCCCTCCTGCAGAAGCTCACCAGGGACCTCCTCAACTGCTGCTTCAAGTGCAGCTATGTGGTGACCAACGGCCTGGGGGTGAGGAAGAAGCAACACATTCATGACTGTTAATAGACATTAGTTTGGTCATTGAGTCAAAAATGAACTACTTGTAGTTCATAGTTCTTTTTTTGCAACGGGGTGTTGCGGGCTATAGTATTCAATATCATTGGCAAAGCCTACATAATGCCACAGACAAGGTGGGGAAAAACACATGGCCGTGCGGTTTTATGTCTACAGCTCAAGATTGTATAAAGTAGAAGTACTCGTATACATGTAATTACAACAATAGGCTGGTGGTATGATATTAGAGTACTTCTAATTCTACTTTATACAACTCTGGGACAGCTTGTTTGACCAGGGGTATTCCAAGAATTTAGCTCAGTAGCAAACCAGGTTAAGTGAGCCTCGAGGTAGGAGTAAATCATATAATAGAAAAGCTTGGAGTCCTCATTTTTCTAAGTAAATGATTAGCAGGTGTACCACTGCCTGTAGGTTAAATTGACCAGGTCTCACTTAACCATGTTCTTAGAATACGCCCCAGCAAGAAATAATCTTCCTTCCTGGGGGTGAGCATGAACACATGGCCACCTTTATTGAAGCAGCTTGGTTGACCTGAAATAATTGTAATCACTATCTTCTTGGTGGGGGTTAAAAATCAGATAAGCATTAGCCTGATTATCATCGACGTTCAAATCTCTTCGAGACATGGTCTGACCAAGAGCACAACAGTTAACATTTCCCAAACGGCATGGTTGACCCGCCTCCCTTAGTTTGCTTATGGTTGTTTGCTTACTGACAAAGAGGGAGGACTTCCCGTATTTTCGGGAACTCAGAAAGTACTTGCATTGCTCTTGACCTGACTAGATAAGCATGCTCCTTTATGGAGGAAGCTTGTTTTGACCGGAAAGAATCAGATAAGAGAAATGTGTGTCTGTGAAGACTGTGTCCTCACAGCTCGAGCTCTGTCAAGTTGTTCCGTAGACAATTATCAGTGCTGGGAAGTTTCAGTTTCTTCAGGAACCACTGTAGTTCAAAATTCAGTTCACTCATTGCAAAATGAACTAGTTTGTTCATAGTTCATAATTGTTCATACAATAGTTAATAGTTTGTTCATAGTTCCAAAAATGAACTTGTTGGTGATGTTGATTTTGTTGTTGCAAGCTATATTATTCAATATCGTTTGCAAAGCCTATATAACACTACAGACAGCAATTATTTTTCGTCAGAACAGTGAAAATACAGTATGTGTTAGAGGTCATCTTATATTATAAGGGCTCTTTGCAATGTATTTGGCTGGGTTTTTACCTGAACGCCAAGAAGGTGTGGCACCCTGTTAAACGATGGTGAATTTAGTTCGTTCGCAGACACCAGAATTAATTTGTTCAGACTGTAAATAGTGTGTGTTCAGTTCACGTTCGCTCAAATTAGTTACAAGTTCATGAACTTATAGTTCATTGAACTAGTTCAGGTACAACACTGACAATTATACTTAGCGTATGGAAACTGGGAACCATTAACTTTGCTAACAAGTCCAGCCAGGATAAACAGTATTCCGATCTCACAGACTCCAGTTTCAATTTGTATTTGTTTTACTGATTTTTGAAGGAATTCATAAGGGTGTGTGGGCTTTGTTTTTATCATAAACGTGGCGTTGCCATATTCAAAGTCCACAGATGTCTATATTTATGGATATAGAGCTGGCGGATCTACAGAGTTTTTTATCAGTCTTTGATAAAGAACAGGGCTAGACTGAGTGCACCACGCCTACAGTTTTGAGTTTTTAAGAGCAAAAATAGTGACTGGGGTTAACGTGTAGAAAGTATTCACGTAATATAGATGTCACTTCTGACGTGTTCTGGAAATAACTGTGTCAACCACGTCAGTACAGAACAGACCTGTCCCGATAATATCAAACGTGTTTGGTTCAGTCATGATTCAAATCTTTCTTACCACTGTGGAAGTACCCCTAAATGTTCTCTAAAGGCCAATTCAGACCAAAGGTTAGCAACGAGACTGCCTGCAACGTTCTTAAAGCTGGCAACATTCACACACCTGCGACAGCTCACAACGGTTACATTTTTACCATAGCGACCAGACCAGTTTTAAGATAGAGATGGATCCAATAGTGTTATTAACATGAATCGTGAGGTCCTTCCTAGAACTATTGTGTCCTTCAGAGAACTTGAGGGTTCCTCAGATGACGTTTAGCTTCCCATACAGTCCAATTGAAGATTCTTTGGGGAACCTTCAAAGTTGTACAATGTGTACACACTCTCCCCATGAACACTCCTCTTACTCCTTACTCATACACTGTCACATACTAAGCTCAGTGTCATCTACACTGGGGATGGCACCGATCCACATTTTTTCACTTCCGATCCGATCTTTGAACTTGGATATATACCGATGCCGATACTATTCCGATCCGATACCAAAACTCTTTGTTTCAATATTGACATCATTATTAATAAAGGCAACTTGATATAGGTCAGAAGAACAGGCAGTCATATTAAGCATAACAATCCCCGTCCTGCGAACAAATATGCAACTGTAATCATTTCAAATTAATGTTACACATGCCTCATGGCCAGAATCAGAATGAAATATCTTGATATGAGAACCTGACATCGATACTGGATTGGATCAGCCCCATCCTTAATCTACACATGCCCTTTGAATTTCAACTGGGCTTTAAATGTACTTATTCATTTTGTGGTTGCTTTGTTCGCAGGTGAATGTGTTCAAGGATCCCGTGGCCGACCCCAACAAGAGGTCCAAGAAGGGGCGGTTGTCGCTGCACAGGACGCCGAGCGGAGACTTCGTCACCCTGGAGGAGGGCAAGGGGGAGCTGGAGGAGTACGGAGTGGTACGTAGCACATCGATATATCATGGTGCCTGCAATGGAGTGACTTATCATCAGGGCTATACGTATATTCACTTTTTTCACCACCGGCCAAAATGGTTAATAGATGTTAATTTTACTCACCAAACACAAACTGAAATTTCACCAGCATTTCGCCAGTCGGATGGTGTTCATTTAGAGCCATGCTCATCATTACCATAGCCAAGTATGCTTGCATATGTCATCAAAAAAAAAAAATCATCGGCCCTACCGTGGCTGATATGGTAGGGCACATGTTTACCACTCGGCCGACCCGGGTTCGATTCCTGGACCGGGTCCTTTGCCGGTCCTTCCCCATCTCTCTCTCCCAGCTCACTTCCTTTTTCTCCTCCACTATCCTGTCTCACAAAAAAACAATTAAGGCTGAAAGGCCCCAAAAAATACTTAAAAAAACAACAAAAAAAACGTCTTCTGTGTTCAGTAGTTCTCATTAAAATATACATAGTCAGAGCACAACCATAACATTGATAGTGGCCACCACACACCATCTTGTTTATTTTGAAAGAATTACTGTCATGCCAACAAGCCTGGCTCTTTGGTGTAGTGGTTAGAGACCCAGTTTGGTTGCCAAGAGTCCTGTGTGATGGGGCAGCTCTACTGCTCCTCGCTACACTGCCATGCTGGTTAGACCTGTGCAGAGCCCGTTGATGCAGTTGTGTTGTGTGATGGAAGAAATGACTGCAGTGCTCAGAATGACTCCACGGGACAAATGAGAGCTGCAGCATGTTGTGATTTTTTAAATTTTATTTACAGCTTAGAACTTATCACAATACTCACTCGTGCCATTAGCAAGATGTGTGCCTAATTCATAGCCACTTCTTAGTTCTAGTCTTTGTGATTTCAAACTTCAAGGACTTTAGGAGTCTTTTTTTCCCACTCCCACCTCTAAGTCAAAGTGCCCTAAATTCTGCCTGTTCTCTGCCACAGGATTTGCTGCACACAGTGTTCCAGAACGGCAAGATTGTAAAGACGTACACCTTCGACGAGGTGCGAGAAAACGCCAAGCTGACGGACAGCGATCTGGAGGACCTGGCTCACTGAGGAGAGGCCGACACAAGTCACCCGTCGCCCATCCTCCCAGCGTCCTTGCGTAACCTCCACAATCTCCACTCCCCTCCAAACCTTCCTCCCTATACAGTAACTACCGCCCCACCCCACCCCACGCCACTACAATCCCAAGTCGGGTTTTCTCCCATCACCCACCTTCTGCCCTATTGTATCCTTCAAACTCCCTAACCCTCCTCATTCCACGTGTTGCTAACCCCCCCCTGCACCAATCACACACCCCCCTATCATTATACACAACCCCTCCTCTTCCACTATAGCACTGTTCTCCATAGGGGGGGTCGAGAGAGCCCCTGCCTCCTTTTCCACTCCCCCAGTAGCTGAGGATTGGAGGATGAGGGAAGGATGGGAGAGTGGAGGTAGTGAACGAATGTGTGAGTCAGTGAATGTGTGAGTGAATGAGAAAGGGAGGGGGGTGGGCAATCAGAAAGAAAAGAGGGAGGGAGGGAGGTGAAGACGGGAGGAAGAACAAATAGGCGAGATGTTGCCACGCTGTACCCTGTTGTTCTGTGTACAGAGCTGTTTCTGTCTGTCGATTTCCAGAATCTGCTAAGCTTTGATGTCTCTTTCTGAATGGAGGAAAAAAAAGTATATATATGAAATCATGATACCATGGTATACAAATCATTTAAATGCAGTAATGTAACTGTGTATTTGACCAAGCATCGCTAACGATTACACATCTTTGCGGGAAAGTAGATATATGTGTATATTGAAGAGAGTTTTGAGATTTTATTTTCTTTCTCTTTTTTTTTTGGTTGTAGAACTGGATGATAGTGGTTTAGTGTCTGTTCGAGTGTGGATGTTTGTGTATGCAGATACTTTTTAAAGGAAAACAATTGTATCAAAGGAACCGTGTTCCTTATGCAAAAGAAACGGACTGATTACATGGTAATCAGCAAAAATGACAAGTCCTGTCAGCCTTTTCGAGGAACCGTACAGCTTTTATTTCTCCCCCCCTTTCCCTCTTGCAGATAAATAGTGAGTTACCATGCAAGCAGCTGCAAACATTGCTGAAGTACTCCAGGAAACAAACAAACAAAAAAAAATGGTGTAATCAAAGATATCGGTGGCAACGACAATGCCGCCTGTTTTTTCTCCCTTCGTTTCTGATTTTTTTTTTAATTCTTGTTGTTACTACTAGTACTACTATTATGATTTGTATAAGTACTACTTGTCATCCGCGTTTTCTCTCAGTGAGAAAACCGATGGATAATGCCATTAAATATGGTGAGCATATTAGGCTTGGCTTGTTTTTGCTATTTTGTAATATTTCATTGTTTCAAACTCCAGAAATCATTATTTTTTATGACGGAAGAATACTATTTGTCAGAGCTTATTGCGTTGAAATATCCATACTTAACAATAATGTGGCCAAAATGCCTTCTCTCTTGTGTACAACATATTGTATGTTTATGAAAGGGAGCTGGTCGGTTAGACGGTAATAGATTATATTGTTATTATTTTTGTCTATTGCCCATTTTATACCAACAGATTTTGCCTACCTTCTAAGTTCTAGTGTGACTAGTATTGTGTGGTCAAGTCTCTAGTGCGTGTGTGTGTGTGTGTGTGGATGAGTATGTATGTATATGGGTACGTTTGCACTGTCTAGACTGAATCTCTAATTGTTGCATTTGTTATAATTATATATTTTTTGTTGCTATTTTTAATGTATTATGTCGTTTGTTCTGTTTTTTTTTCTCTCTCTCTCTTTTCCTGACTCTTCCTCTGAAACTTTACCTAATATAACGATTGCAGTGTTGTCAACATTTAAGAAGAAGAAAAAAGAACGATTAGACCCATATTTACCAAACTGTTTTTGAGAATTTAAAAAGGTGAATGCATTCCCCTTTTTTAGCTGCTGTAAAAGTAAATTAAAGATTTCGCAGTGCACTAGCATTCAATCTGATAGTAAATTGAATCACATTTTGAAGTTACATTGTGCTAGGAACATAAGTGTGGAAGTTTAAATAAAAAAAGCAATATCACACCAACTTTTTGTCAGATTTCTTTTTGGTGTTGTTGTGGAGGAGTTAAAGGCAATTGGTGGTAGATGAGTGTTAGTGCCATTTCAGTTTAGTGTACTTTGGTAGTCTTTGGTCAACCTTGAAATTAAGAATTTTGCATGTACAATACTTTTCACACTTGTAGCAGGCAGTTTTTTATCATGTTGATTCAGTTTCATTGTGAAGCTGCCTGTGTGTTTAAAATGTATAAGCTACTACTGATGTACTTGACCATGATTGCGCCTACCACATAGAAATTAACTGAAGGCTACCTGAGTCTGTCCCTTTTTGCGCACGGACCACGCACAAGCGCATGAACACATGCACGCATACCCAGTGCACACACGCATTCCAGTGGTTTGTACCGCCCCTACAGGAGTGAAGGAACAGACTGAAAAAAATGGGCAACGCTTTATCTCATCAAATATGCGCTGTCTGCACTGGCCCAAAAAATGTCCAATCCAAACTACAATTTAGCAGATGACAGGACTACACTGATCAACTATGTCTACACAGGATGTCGGTTTAACATGTACAGTATATTGTACACGGTCCACCTCCTCATTCAAAGGCTTCTTGGAAATAAAAAATCAGGAGTACTTCCTGTAGTAAAAGTCTCTGTTTGACTTATGCGCATGTTCGCCCTCAGCCCTAAAATACCTTGGCTGGACCCTGGTTATTCGTGAGAGAGGATTACATTTTGCAATAATGTTTTAATTAGTCATGTTAGAAAGTATCCAAGAAGAATTTCCCGCAAGACGCGTGAGCTTGGTTTTACGCACAGTCCAAAACGCGAATGTCTGCGTAACTATAATTAGGTGACAGTTCTACAGTTGAAGTTAATGTATCTGGAAATCGCCTGCGCCCTCGTAGGCTACTGCACTCTGTTTTATGCGGAGGAGGGGCAGCATCTTCTAGCAAGGCAAGGAGGGCGAAACAACCACGTCACTCTTTCAAACTTGAAAATTGCCTCCGCTTACATCTTATAACATCCTGTTCCCAAATTTACTCTGGAGTTCAAAGATTTTCTGATACGCCTCTTCAAATGATGCCAGGATTCCGACTAAACTTGGCTCCACTAAAGGAACCCCTGGGTTTCATTAGGATCCTAGAATGGGTAAGTTTTGGAGCGAATGCGAGCGCACAGAATGTCGTCTATGTAATCCGCTTTCCCCACTTTTACAGCGCTCGGATTGGAACTATACTTCGAGGATATGGCCTACCCTAGATGAAATGGGATTTTATTCAAATGCATAGGCAATGAACTTGTTTGTTGAGTTGAAAACTTAGGGAACAGGCTACATCGGCTCCTCAAGTCTCCTTGACTCAATGAACGTTTTTGCCATCTCATCATTTTTCTACAGAAGCAACCTTTTTATATGAATATCTTTCACAGCTTTTCCCCCCAACACCTCTTACTTTGTACCGGTGTGTTCACTGCCAAGCCCTTCCGCGGGATCGTGCTTGTTACATATTCATTTCGCCGCAATAATTCAGCTATTTAGTAAATGTTTAACATGAGGGGCGCGTTAATCCTTCTCTCAAGCCGTTATTCGTTCTCAGGAGAAGAAACCATGAGAGCACATTGGAAGAAACCCTTTCCACATTCCATTCTCGAATCTACTTGGGAGTTGGTCTCTTAAAACAGCTCAAAACCGCCGTGTCCAGTTTTGTCTGTAGATGCTTTTGAAGGGAAGCAAAAACTAACGGGAGGCGTAAATTAAGTTTACGCACAACATCACCGGGTCAAAGAAACACTGTGCTGGCGGAAATTAAATTACCGGCTCAGCTGTTCTCTCGCCCCATAAGAAAGGATGAAAAAAATCTGCAGCTCATGGTCATCTGACCTAGCCCATGATGAATGAATCATGCTTTGCTCTAGAAACTTGGAGATGTTAATTGTTCAATTTACGCGTCGATACTGATGTCTACGTCGCAACACCAAGACTGCGACCCATAAGCAGGATGCAGGATAGATGTTAGTAAACCAAAACATCTGGATGGTGGCTACAAGTGGTAATAGCCAAGCGGCCGTAGGGTGCATGGCGGGGGGTGGGCTGGTGGTGGACCATGTCTTTGGAATCGACCAGTTTGTGCAGCATGAAGTCCTGGCTACAAGGCTTTAAGGTTTAAACGTTGCCCCTGGCATAGTGGTATGGTATTTTCATTAATTTGCTCGAAGTTTTGACTATTTTATGTGTTGAAGATCCTCACAATATCTCTCTCTCTCTCACACACACACACACACACACACACACACACACACACACACACACACACACACACACACACACACACACACACACACACACACACACACACACACACACACACACACACACACACACAGCTATGTAGAGACAGGGCCCATTTATTAATCAGCCACTTTATCTCCAATTAGTTCACTGCTGTTTTTGCCTTTGGAAGCTGTGGGGGCTATTCTGGCCAAAATGTGATCTCCCTCGACTGTACTGACGGAGATAACACCACAGAGGCGGTCAATCTGACGGCAGAATTCTTTTACCCCTTCAGGTGAGCCAATAACCCTGTAATCAGCGTCTAATAGCTGTGCGTGTGTGTGTGTGCGCGCACGTGTGTGTGTGTGTGTGTGTGTGTGTGTGTGTGTGTGTGTGTGTGTGTGTGTGTGTGTGTGTGTGTGTGTGTGTGTGTGTGTGTGTGTGTGTGTGTGTGTGTGTGTTGGGGGCGGTTAATATAGACTGAAGTGTTAAACTGGTAATAGATAGCCTAACCTGCAGTTGTCAGAGGACCCCATGCTCTTACATTGATTTATCAGTATCTCAGTTCACTTAACATGCTTTGCGGCATGTCCGTGGAAGTTTAGGTAATGACATCAGATTTGTATTTTTTAAATCCTTACACGTGATTGGGGGAAATACTTGTCTGAAATGTTTAATAAGCTGCTACTTTAACCACTCATAGATTTGAAAATACAGTTAAAATTACATAATCAATGTTGATGAGTCAGTCCATGTGAGCGGTCATTGTTGCTGAAACAACTGTCGCGCTTCACTTACTGTATGTTTCCCCCACTAAATTGAAAGATTTTCTACATCACATCTCGGAAGAGCTAGCCGTTCCGATTAGTTCTTCTGCATTTTGGTTTGGGGGGCGAATCCGAACGTCCTCCAGACCCTCGCGTGAGCTCGCGGACCTGAGTGGAAAGAAACACAGAAGGCTCTGGTAAGAGTCGTGCTAGATTCTCTGTTCTCCATGAACCCCTACAGGTTAAGCCAGGGGCTGCTCATCGAGGCCAACACCTCGCTATGCAACCACACCATCCCAGAGACGCGTCTGATTGGCGACGCCGCGTCCTCGGTGGAGTTCTTCGTGGGCGTGGCAGTGATGGCCTTCTTGTACTGCATGCTGGCGCTCGTGGTCTACCTGGGCTACATGCACGTCTATAAGGACTCAAACTTCGGACCCATGCTGGTGAGTGGTGTGATGACGGAGAGAGAATCGCTCTCTGGCTGTCTTGCTGTCAGTGTAACTTCAGGCTGTTCCTGAGTGAGAGTGACATTGAGGGTGTGTCTGGATGGATGGGTGTCTGTCTCTGTATGTCTGTCTGTCTGTCTCTCTGTGTCAGTGTGTCTGTCTTGTCTTCCTCTCTCTGTCTCGCTCTCTCTCCCTCTCTTTCTCTCTGTCTCTGTGTCTTTCTCTGTGTCTTTCTGTCTGTCTGTATGTCTGATTGTACAATCCTGGTCTCATCGTCCTGATATTGAGTCAGAGAAAGGTGGCATTGTCTCTGATTTCCTCCTTCTTGTCTTCTCTGTCTGTCCAACTTTGGGCCTTTCCTTCGGAGGAAGTGAGAGCGAAGGGGTCTTACTGTTGGCTTATCTGGAGGGTGACCAAGTCTGCTGTCAAAAGACTCCACTGCATGATGTATGGCTGACAAATGTTTTCACCTCTCTCTCTCTCTCTCTCTCTCTCTCTCTCTCTCTCTCTCTCTCTCTCTCTCTCTCTCTCTCTCTCTCTCTCTCTCTCTCTCTCTCTCTCTCTCTCTCTCTCTCTCTCACCCTGAAATCATTCCACTATCTTTCTGTCTCACTCTCTTCTCCCCTCTCACTTTTTTCTGTTCTCACACTCTCCTCCACACCCACTGGACCTCTCTTTCTCTTTCTCTCTCTCTCTCTCTCTCTCTCTCTCTCTCTCTCTCTCTCTCTCTCTCTCTCTATTTCTCTTTCTCTCTCTCTCTCTCCCTCTCTCTTCCACTTTGCCTCTCCTTCTCTTTTGCCATCCTTCTCCCACCTCCCCGCCCCCTCCCCCTGCTCCCATGTTCCTGCTGTGCTGCTTGCAGGACTTCTTGGTGACGGCGTCGTTTGCCTTCCTGTGGCTGGTGAGTTCGTCTGCGTGGGCCCGCGGCCTGGGGGTGGTGAAGGAGTCGGTCAGCCTGGAGGGCATCAGCGGTAGCCTGGGCCTCTGCGATGAGCCCCAGGTCAACTGCCAGATCACGGAGGCTGCCAACACCCGCAGCCTCGACATTTCTGTGGTGGGTTCATGTTGATTTTGTTTCTCTTTTTCTTTTTGGCTCTCTGGATCTGTTTCTTTTTTATTCCTCTTGCAGAAGCAGTGTGCCTCTTCTTTCTCTGTCTCGATTCAGGTCAGTTGAATTCAGTGGAGTTTTAACGGCCTGACGAAATGGCTTTTGGCAAAGTATTAGTAGCAATCTATCTATCCATTTAACGTTTTTAATCTCTGTCTCACGCAAACATACATCTCTGTCTGTCTGTCTGTCTGTCTGTCTGTCTGTCTGTCTGTCTGTCTGTCTGTCTCTCTCTCTCTCTCTCTCTCTCTCTCTCTCTCTCTCTCTCTCTCTCTCTCTCTCTCTCTCTCTCTCTCACACACACACACACACACACACACACACACACACACACACACACACACACACACACACACACACACACACACACACACACACACACACACACACACACACAAACACAGTTCTGTCAGAGATGGTCACTGTGGAGTTCACTCTGTAGTTAGGGATGGGCCATGTTTCCTTTGACGCTACATAACCAATGAAAGAACACTATGCACATATGTCCTTGCAGACAGTATCCTGGTGAGATTTTAGTTGTCCAGTTGTACACCAGAGGCATTTTAGGGACCTTTGATCTCACCTCCGCCTCACTTCCTGTCTGTGAGTTTTCAGCTTATTAGCGAGGACGCAATTGCTCAAAACTGACACAGGATGTGGTGCTAATTAAGTCCAATCCATGCTCAATTATTACAACAAAGTTATTTTTTGTTGGTGTTATTTCTTACACTTGGGAGCTATTTTGGTCAAACCAGCGTAGTTTTTCTGAGAATTTGAATTAGAATGAGGTGCCTTGGTCAAAAAATCTTAATCTTTTTGTACATTGTAGTATATAACTGAGGTGGGGGTACTGCATGTAACATTGTACGTAAGATAACTGAGTATTTCAGAAATTCAGGCTGTGAAACATCAGGAAGGTGCCAGAACATAATTGTAATGGATTTTTGTCTTACTCCTTTGTGGCATTATTCATGTTGTGAGCGAACTGAGTAGAGCAATTAGAATGAAGAGGTGCCTTGTTCTGAGAAACACTCTCTTTAGCCTGTAGCCTACATGATGCACTTTGAAGCTAGTGAACAGAAATAGCAGGTTGTGAACTAACAAGAGAGGGAGATGGCCCATAACATAATTGTGATGGAATGCAGATTTGATATCTACTCTGTGTAAATAACACCATGGGAGTTGTTGTCTCGCAAATATTTACATATTTCACAGATGCCTTTCTGATGTTGCATTCCTTAGATAGAAGCATTGCAGATCAAAAGGTTTGACTTCTTATTATATAACTGGTTACAATTTGGTATTTTTAGTGGACATTTTTTTTTACAGGTAATAAACCACAATTAACAGGAAATTATGATTGACATTTGTACACAGTAAAAATGCCAGTGCTAATTTACTCTGTACAGAATAGATAACATTTGGTCCCACTCACAAATAGTTAATTTTACTCTGTCTGTGTAACATATTCAGAATTAATTCTACTCAGTATTGTAGAGTTTAAATGACACTGGCCACCTGCAGACTTTTTCACTGACTACTATACTCTGTCGGCATTCATATAAGTTTACTCTGGAATATTGGCATTAGTGTGTAATGTGTTTAGTCTAGGTGTACAAAAGTGTCATATTCGTGTCATATTGTATCACGCAACAAATACTTTTTGTTCACTTTTGTATTCTGATTTGTGCACTGAGTACATTCCAAGTGCCAGAAAAAACAGGCCAGAAAACAACAATATGACGAAACAGGAAATATCAATTACGGTAGATTGCAGTCCCTCAGCTGAGATCTACATGTCTTGTATGGTCTTTGATAGTTGATGACTTACTAATGCCAGCCAACTTTCATTTGCAGGTTTTCGGTTTCCTGAATCTCGTCGTGTGGATAGGCAACGCCTGGTTTGTGTACAAAGAGACACAGTGGCATTCCAAGAAGGCTGCAGGACAGCAGGGCCGGGCGAGCCAGGCCGGGATTTAGGCAGGACAGGGGCCCCCTTTACTCACTCCCCCATCACCATACCTGCTCCTCCTCCTCTGGTCAACGGCCCCTGGCCAAGACACCATATGGACAGGATGGGGGCCGTCATGGTCATGTAGATACAGTTTGTCTATGGAGGCCCCCCCTCTACCCTCCCCTGAGCAGGGGCCACTACTCGCCACCTTACCCACACCTCTCTCTCTCTTTTTCTCTCTTTCTCTCTCTCTCTCTCTCTCTCTCTCTCTCTGCTCAGGAACCCTCTCACCACATTCTCTCAACTGACTTCAACATAAATATGTGAAAAAAATCCACAGAGTGTGATGCCAGCTTGGTCAAAACCAGCTCCTCATAGCACACTGCATTTCACACAGCATGCCTGGCTGTGGTTCCGTAGACATGTCCCCAATATTGATATGAGTCTTGCTGGACCAGTCGTTGAACAGGGATAGTGATCAAGAGTTCATAATGCTTACATGTGTGCTATATTTGAATGGTCACTCCCTCTGTTTCGCTGGTTGGTTTTGCAAGTGTCACAGATGCCAACTAGCACAGCTGGACGTGAAACTAGGGCTGTAAATAATTATCGATATGTATCGATGCATCCATCCTACGGCAGACAAACGAATCGAATCATATCGTTAGGCATTCTTAAGTAAAGTAAATAATCGAATCGCTGGCCCCTGCCTAGCTCCATAACATAATAGAAGTGGAAAAGTAATTGGGAAAAAATCGAATCGTATCGTGGGGCATTCTTAAGTATCAAAAATAATCGAATCACTGCCTTAAGAAAACGATATTGAATCGTATCGTTATGGAGGCTGTGATTTACACACCCACATAGAACGTAACCAATAAGAGTAAATTCTAACACATTATGCAACTTTATATGTACTCTCATTGAACGTAATGTAAACTTCCATCCCGACATCAGGTGCACTATTGACTGAGCCAGTAGCACAGTTGCATCAAACATCCCTTGACAATGAATTAGTTGAAAAGTCTCTTCTCTTGCAGTATTGTTCCTTTGCACCACCATAACTTACATGCTAAAGGAAGGATGCAATAAATACACATGAGGGGTTTCAAATCTGGGAAAGTGGAAAGGCAACTGGAGCATTTTTCCAAAGTTTTTTCTAACGTTGGCGTGTTTGATACACCCTACTGGAGGCATGAGGCTCGAGGAACAGGCTAGAGGCATGTTCAAGACAGTGACGTGGTTTAAGCAGAGACGTTTTTTTGGGACTAAGAAAATGTTTGGTTTAGACTTCGGCACCGTCTTTTCTGGCGTAGACCAGTACCAAACTGAGGGAGGCGGGTTAACCATGCCATTTGGGAAACATTATTCATTATCTTCTTGGTCAGACCAACATATTAGTAGGAGATTTGAAAGTCGATGATAACCAGGCTACGCCTGGACTGCGCAAGATCATGTCAATGGAACCGTAGCTACAATGTAGCCAACCATCTGTATGAAATGCTGTATGTAATGAGAGTCTGGTTCTACCAGGCCTGTGCCATGTCACATGCCATTATTACTTTATCATTACATTACACTTATCTGATATTTTAATACAAAGCGGATGCACCATGGACGGAGGTGTAGGTAGAGGTCAGATAGGCTTCGAACCTTGAAACCTTCGAACTCCCAGATTGAAAGACCAACTCCCTAACCACTAGGCCGTGGCTCCCCCATGTTACCCATTTGTATGTGTGGCCCACACAGGTGATTTCGCTAACAGGTTGGTCTACCTGCTTGATGATTTGTGTGCTGATTTACATGAATTGAGTAACTTAAGCAGATAGTTAGATTTCAAAATACCGGTACTGAATGAAGGAAGCAAAGGACAGCACTCTTCAGATTTTTCTGTGTTTATTTGCCCACGAACGTTTTGGGCAGAGCCCTTCAGCGTGTAATGGCGATTGCCAAAAATCTGAAGAGTGCTGTCCTTTGCTTCCTTCATTCATTTATGGTTTAGGCCTATGTGGGATTCAGCACCCTTTTAAGAACTGTGAGAACCATCAGGCGATAGTGTGAGTGTGTCTTCTTCACTTTAAAAAAAAAATACCGGTACTGACATGGTTTTAACGTAAATACGGGATCTTCCCCTCTCTCTCTTTCGTTTGTCCCATCCTCTATGTTTCCCATCCTACTTTTTATTTTATTTTTACTGCTCCTCTGTTCAACAACTTTTAGTTGTTTTCTTGTCCTGAAGTATGGTAATTTCCGGGACATATTATTTTATGCATTTGCTTTTTAAAATCACTACAATTTTTTTTCCAATGATGATGATGATGTTGTGTGTGTGTGTGTGTGTGTGTGTGTGTGTGTGTGTGTGTGTGTGTGTGTGTGTGTGTGTGTGTGTGTCACTGTGTGTGTGTGTGTGTGTGTGTGTGTGTGTGTGTGTGTGTGTGTGTGTGTGTGTGTGTGTGTGTGTGTGTCACTGTGTGTGTGTGTGTGTGTGTGTGTCACTGTGTGTCACTGTGTGTCACTGTGTGTGTGTGTGTTTAATCTATGCAGTTCAGCACTTCAGCTAGAACTGAGTGCTTACAGATCTAATGTAGACTAGTTTTGCTTAATTTTTGATTTGCTTTTGTATTTCATGTCCCTGAACCTTAAGGCGGAAACATGTCTCATATAAATCTTTTGTTTTTTTGTGTCTCCAAGAGTCTGTTTTTTGAGTCTCTCCGATGCTCCTTAGTTTTATAGTAGGCCTATTTGATACTGTTTTAATATTATTATTTTTCAAATGAATGAAAACAATGTCCTTACACTTGATTTTAAATGCTTTGTATCATGATGGTTGATTTTTGTATTGTGTGTGTCAATACACCAATTTTGAAATGCCTTTGAATACAATGAATGTCCATGCCTTAGAAAATTTACACCTCAAACTGTGCATGTTACAAGTTTTATATTTAGATTTTTTTATTGATGTATCGATTGGTTCTGTTGTGCAAAAGGAATAATTTTCTGACAATACCAAACAACAAAAATGGGCCTTGCAAAGTGTAAAACTGAATATTGTCAACATAATATGCTACTGTATGTATGCCATGAAAGATTTGCTTATAGCCTACCATAGGCCCATCCATTTTGTCTTCACAGAATCCTTATAAAGAGTAATTGTGTTTTGTGCAATTTCTTTTAAATAAATGCTATCCTACAAGTAAAAAAGCCCCAACAACTGAGCTGTTCGTTAATTCCCTGTATCAGTAATTTTATCCAAATAAATCCTGAAGCCCCTTGGGCATAATACACAGCTTCTGTGTTCCCGGTCATCCTGTGACTTCACTGGTTGGTTTTTGTCTGGGCCCAGGGGAACAAATGCTACATTATTTCATGAATCCTTTCTGAGGGTTGTGTTTGCAGTTCGAAAAACAGGGGCAGTGGGGCTGTCATTTCAGTAAATAGCTTACCAGCACAATGTGGTGTTATTGTGAGACTCTCCACACAATTCATTGATCTATAGTAGTGTTTCTCAACAGGGGCGCTACAGCCCCCCAGGGGGGATTGGGGAACCATAGGGAGGCGTTGAGAAGGCTAGAACTGGGTGCTTCCCATTGGGGGGCATTAGTCTATTTTATCCTTTAATACTAAGGGGGGCATTGGCATGCTTATGGTGAGGCCAGGGGGGCGTTGGGAGGCTTATGGTGAGGTCAAGTGGGCGTTTTTCCAAAAAAAGGTTGAGAACCACAGCCTAGGCCAGTGGTTTTCAAAGTGGGGGCCGCGGGCCGCGAGGGGGTGCTAGGGGGGGAGCGGAAAGTTGGTAGGAAATAAAAAAAATAAATCGAATAACTAATGTAAACCAAAATAAACCAAAACTGAGCTAAACAATATTCCCATTAGTTCATAATTTTAAATAGTGGGCACTGACTCACAAGCCTAGACTATGGTTGTGAAAGGGGTTCACAGGAAAAGTAGTGCAGCACGACCCAGAGGGAGGCCTTGGCTGGAATCTACCAGGGTAGGCCTATGGGGGGCCTTGGCACGGTTAACTTTGGGATTGGGAACCCCTGGCCTAGGCCTACTGCATATTACCAGGCTTAGAAGTTAGGTATTTTCCTCGGGCCTGTGATCTGAAGAACATACATAGAACGCAACTGCTACTCGAGCAGTCTCGAGCTGCGTTGTTCAGAGAGTTGTTCAGAGCCGTATATACGGCTCTGGAGTTGTTAGTCTGCTACTGACATCTAGTGGTATTTCTGAGGAAAAAGTCCAGGCTTGACCAACAGCTGTGCCATTTTAATCTGGGTGTTATAACGGAATGTCAAAACGTTTAGTGGACTAAAATTAATTATGTTAAGGTATTATATTATGCAATCAAAATCATATTGTGGGAGATGTAGCAGTAATCGATGTTTCAGAAAGCTCCATAAGGTTCAGTCGTTCAGTGAAAGTTACGTAATGCATATTTGCATTATTCCTAACGCCATTTGTCTCATGGACCAAGTTGAGTTTGATTATAAAAAAAAACATGTATGCATTTTACAAAACACGGGGTACAATTGTGGACCCAGAGCTTGAACTTTTGAACTTCGACACACACACCCCCTCAACCTTTCACCTTTCTGTCGCCATGGCACGAAGAGGGGCGGAATTTGTCGAACGTGACGTCAGACGCTTCGCCAGTCTCGTTTTGCTGGCTGCGAAGGAAAGGAAAAAGCAAGCAACAAGAAGGAAGAGCAATGGCGACATTGGATCGCCAACTATCAAGTCTGGATACGTTCCTGTGCAAACCCTGGTCTACCTTCACCGACGCAACCAAATCACTCTACCCCGACAGTAGGTCCACACGCTTGTTCTGTTTTCGCGGTTTAATTCCTGTTTTGCACTTGTTGTCGACAGTGTTTTTTCAACTGAGATTGCGCTGACTAGGTGTCCTCCATGCATCTGTCTGAGCAGAAATAAACAACATATGCAAACATCCAGCGAGATGGGCAAAAATATTCTGTCGCCGGTGCAAAGTGACAGCTCTTCTCTGACAGAGGCGCTTTATTGGTTTTCATTTTGGTGTACTTTGGGCCGTATGTCACTAAGTGTACAAGTTTAGTGTTTGCCGTTTGTGCCTCGCTGGATTTAGACAGCCACCTAGCTACTACTAGTTGTATTTTCACGTTTGCAAGCCACCCCTGCTGATAGTGGTGCCCAAGTGGTGAGACTCACGCTGAACTGCATACCCGTACTTTGCCAGTGTTTACAACTATTGCTGAACCTCCTGTTTCCGTTTGTTTGTATGTTTTATTTGCAACTTGCTTGAAAATAAAAGTTTCTCCTTTTTGTTTATGCAGGCGCACTTATTCCTGAAGATCAAGGGGACATTTATGTTGACAAGAAAGATGCAATGAAACTGAACAGAGAAGGTAAGATTCCTAGAGTTGCTTTGCCATCACTGTCATTTATGCATGCATTTGATGTTGCACTGCATTATTTTCGGCAGGCAGCACGTGCATAAGAGTAGTGCTACTTAAACGTGTACCATGGAACTTTGTTTACAATCTGAGTTCATCTGCATTCTAACAGTCGCACGTACACGTGAAGTTGCACTCTTTTTTTGACACAGTTCTGCAGTTCTTATGCAATTCCGTTTCAGCTTGTGAAGCCAGTTGACCTTTGCAATATTGCAGTATTTCTTTTGGTGATTAGGGTGTGTGTGAGTGTGTGTGGGGGGAGGTGGGGGTACAGATGACCAACTATATCTGGGTTTGTTTACCAAGAGCAAACGGTAAACATTCAAACTGAATAGCCGTGCGTGGCTTTGTTTTGGACAGAGAGCGGTGGACCTTCGACTCCTTTTATTATCTGCTTAGTGACTCACTCTGAGGTCACTTTGCTGGCTCACTCAACCGCCTTTTTTGAATTCCCATTAAAGCTTAACGGTACGGCCTATAGTGTAAAATGTTGACAGGACTAAGGATGCTCAGGAGGAGCATTGGTTGCAGTGCAGGCTACTACCTACCTCACTCCAACTTATTTTATGCTATGACTATGTCCTCGATTGTAATTTGCTTTGGATAAAAAAAAACAAAGCGTCTGTCAAATGAAGTGTAATGGTAGTTACAAGCACACAAGTGGGAGAAGATCTGCGAACAATAAGGGAAGCTTACAGCAATTTGCCCTGATCTATGTTGTCTTTCTGCAAGTGGTAAACCCATGTTTTGTAACTGCCTGATTTCGCCGAACTCCTCACTCAGATGCACTATCACAAAACCAGCCAAACTAGTGGCACAAAACTGCGTTTCATTAAATTTGCAAATGTATAATGCTCACTTTGCAAAATCTACCAAAACTTTTTGCATTAGGGTTGTTGTACTTGTGTGAAGAGTTTTGAAAAATCAGCCAAAGTTACAAAAAAATGAGATTCAGCAATCAGAAAAGAACAGTAATAGCTGTATGGGATACTATTTCACTGATAACAAGGATATTGCCAATCTGTGAATGTCTCCAACCATTTAGACATTATACACTCACGTATTGTACATTTGACACCCATGTCTATTTACTTTCAATGAACTCGATTTTCGTTAAACACAAAATGACCTTCTTGGAATATCCCTATTTGACTGCTGTGCTCTCCAGTCTGTCTGCCTCTGGTTCCACTATCATTACTCTGTGGCTTGGTGTTGTGGTCAGAGCTTGACATTGGCACCGGCCAACTGGCCAAATGCAGGTGAAATATAGCTGTGGCAGCAACTAATAATTTCAGTCTCACCTGCCACTTTGGCAGGTCTAGTGCGTTAGTTGTTTGTGTTTAAGCTCAAGAAAGGAAACTTGTATAATATAATTATATATAATATACACACTACAAAACTGTGACTAGTAGAAAGGCTGAATGGCTACTGACGTGAGAGAACTACTAGCCAAAGTGACTGGCGAGCAAAAAGTTAGGCCAGGGACATGCTTGCTTTGAGCCTTAAATTACGTACATGCAACCGCATGCGAACGAGTGCACTTGCTTGCTTCAGAACGATCAGAGCACAACACACAATACTGGAGGTATCATGGCAGGGGGCTCTCATTTTTCCATATTTGACTCACATCAGCTCAACATTGAGGTTCGGAATATCACCCCTCGCCATTCTGTCAATATTGCACCGTACGCACGTGTCTGCGTACCTCGTTTCTGGTGCTCTACCGCACACAAAATTGACAAAGTATGCATGGCGATGCATTCGTGCTCATGCAGCATGTCAACAATGATGTCAACATGCCCTGGTCCTGGCCTGCTGTATGCTGTGCCACTATACCTTGTGCTTTGCCGGTGACTAAGTCTTAACTGAGAAGGCTTACATTTACTATGTAGGGTGCAAAGTGGATTGAGAAAGTGAGATGTTTGGCTGCAACACTACAATAGACCGGGTCTTTTTTCCTTTGCTTTCTTGCGAGCACTTTTCAAATCCTTTTTTTGGCCCAGGCTGCGAGTCTGTGAGACATTTTTGTAGCACACACGCAGGTTCTACTGTTACACCTCCCCAAAAACCTTATTGCACTTCACATCGACGGTGATATACTCACCAAGTCTCCACGCCAGCTTCTCTCATTCATCACTCGCTATCCGGTAATGAAAAATGTACTACCCGTGCCTGGCAGTGTTTAAAATGCATTCATTCACGGAAGAACAGATTATTGTTTTTAGTACTTGGGCACTGGCACGAGGCCTGTTTTTGGCGGGCCTGTTGCAGCACTAAGCCACGCACGCCGTTAGTATTTCCCCTGGCAGAAAGACGGAGGAAACTGCTGCTGTACTGTGTGCCTTTTTGACGAACAAAAGAAACATTTGTTATTTTCCCAGAGTGAGTGAATTGTGATGATCCCTGTCATGGGTTGGTATTTTCACCATCCATGCATCACTGTATTATTGGTTGAGGAGCTGTCAAACGGGACCGCCCTCCTGTTAGGTTCAAACCCTTAACATTTGTAAATATGAAACACCTGAAATGAAAGACACAGAGAATCCTTAATTAAGTTTCAAACCGGCTTGGAGAGCGGATGGGGAGAACCGTCAGCTACCATTTTCCCCACTCGTTCTACCCGCTGTAATATCTCCAAGCCATATTTATTTAGGAAATGTCCCTGATTACAATTTTATCTCTATCCGCTAAGGGAGAAGGGGGGCGTACCCGGATAGAGATTAATTCATTCACACACACACACACACACACAAACATACGAACAGGCCTTGGCCCAGCTCTTTGTTGTGGTAAAGTGGCAGACAACCTAATCTCAGGAATGCCTGATACAGAGACAGAGACAGAGTCTCCGCACAGTTCAGTAATTTACTCTGAACTCTCAAACAAGTCAAGAAAGGCACATTTGTATAGAAGCAAAATGTTTGAATCATAGCTATAGAATAATTAGGCTATAGGATAACATGTGTTATACAGTTCCAACATTTCCCCCTGTTTATTCTATATAGAGGCAAACATTAACATCATCCAGTGATCACTTCAAATTATTTTTTCTTTAAATAGGTAACACTTAGAGGCCCCGAGCATAATCCCCTGGGTCAGGGAACAGATCAGGGACCTGGATGGTGAATCGTCAGATTGGTGTGGAGGCTCATGGTCTCCACCAACAACATCATCATAGTGTCATCGACATCACTATCCTGTCTAGTTAGAAGAGCATATAGGTTTGACATTTTTTTCTTCCATTTGTGCAATGGCAGTGGTACTAAATCTGGTGCACAACACTCTAATACAAAGAATACAACAACATCCACATAACGTGAGGATCGCCGCAAATATTGCAATAGACATGATTATGGACGCTGCCAACTGTTTGTATTGGCCAAACATGTCAGAGGAACCATCCCACACTGAAGTATCGACCCCGGAGTGGTCTCTCATTTTCTTTTTGGTTGAGGGATCCCAGTCCATCTATCGCCCTGGTGAGACTTCCGTCATCTGCCGTATTGTTCGGTATGAAGGAACAACATTGATAACCAAAAATAGAGCACACACTCCTATCGGCCAAAAGCATATCAACCGCAATACGAGATTGGGAATGCGATTAGGCAGGTTGCCTTCAGTTGTTCATGGATGGCCCTGAACTCGAATTCAGTTTTTGTTGCCCAGCGCCTGCACTTTATAGTGGATGTTGTTCATTCTGTCCATATTTTTGTTTATAGTACACCACCAACATACAAATGATTCAAACCCTGATGCAATTTGATTCCACATTGTAGCTCTCTTATGTTTGTTTTAGGTTAGGTTAAGGGGTGAAGTTTCAGAACAAGGTTTCATTTAACATGTGCCCTATACACATATTTGTTTAATGCACTGATTAATCCTAAAATATCTCTCCTGTTTGAGACATGTGCCATCCACATGACTCAATAAGACTTAAGTAATTTCCGAAACAGACTTTGAGCACAGTAAATGATGAGAAGTAAACATCTTCCAACACCCTCCAGTTCATGGGTGCATGAGTGATTCTACGATTCCCCTACGCTTTTGGCAAAAGCAAAAAGTCAATTATCAGTATTTTTCCCAACTAAAATGACCTAGATGTTTACATAGTGCCAAACAAAACAAATTGCGAAGCTTAATCTTAATAGTTAGTGGAATTGGCAAATCAAATCCACGGACTTAAAAGTGTAGCCGAATCAGAGAATCACTCGCATAGCCTACATCAAGGCAGGCTTTTTCAAACATTTGTTTTAAAAAAATACACAGACATTAGTTTAGAGGAGGTGCACAGATTAGAGAGCATTATAATAGAGAGGAAAACAAAAAATGTTTTGTTAGTTTTAGACAAAACAAAAAACCCAAAGCCGCCCAACCATTCTCTCATAATCTATAATCAAAATAAAAATAGATAGCTCTACATTCCCGGGGAACAACAATTTATCAAGAGCAAAATTATGAAAAAGAAAATGACTCTGGTCGGTAATCTGACTATTTTGGCTCACGTTTACATTACAGTTCCTTACAGAATAGGGCGATAAACGCAAACTGACAACATGTGGTGTTGACCACATAGTTCATCCAATATAGAATGTAGAAGAAAAATTAAGAAAAATTAAGCATGCCGTACAAAATGACTATACCCATAGTATTAGCTGTCTTTACATGATAGTTAGGCCTGCATAAATCACTTTGTAACAGAACTGAAAATATATTGGCATGCAGTCCTCACTGTCCTTTTGTCATGAGGTCATGGTGATATAGGGGCCTAGCCCAACTCCTGCCAATAATGTCAGTACATTCAAAAATGTATTTTGTAAAAATAAAAAATTTGAGTATGAGTAATATTTGAGAATCCAATAATATTTGAGAATCCAATAATGGATTATTATTGAGAATCCAATAATAATCCAATAATCCAATGCATTGTCATCACCCAGACATACAGATCACTAAGATGAACCAATCAAAATGTAAGAGATAAAAAGAAAGAAAAACACAACTGCCATTGTAAAAATACACAACTTTAAAAGAAAAATGAAACAAACAACCAGACAGACCCTTTATCTGGTATAGAGGTCAGACCTTGTCTAACTTTTAGGTCAAACTTTCCATGGTTTGAAAGAAAGAAAAAAAAAATAACAGTTGTCATTTTATCAAGTGTTATAACTAAAATTATTACCCAATTGAAACAAAACAAACTCTGGGAAAATCTTGTGAAACTTATCAAATTTAAAAACAAAATTCACTTAACCTAGCGATCATTGGTATTGTCTAGGTTCCTTCCATTCATATCAGCTGTGTTTCAGCTCGTTTCCATAACACTGGGCCTGTTCCTCAAAGAACAAATATATATATATATATATATATATAGGGAAAACAACTTTCCTTCATGTACACTCAAGCCAGATCAATTTGAAATCATATCAGAGCAAAAAATGGTTGACTTCATGTATCGGTTACATAAAACATTTTGTAACAGAACTAAAACCTTATTGGCAATCAGTTTTCACTTTGATTGCAAGTTGACGACTGAAATGAAAAGACAGAGAGACAACTGTCTCTTTGTTTATAAATCAAACAAATGAAAATATAAGGATCCCAACGTCATCAAATTCAAACTTTTAAAAGCAAATAGAGAACATTGACATGTCTCATCACACACCATGTGAAGCAATGTTCACACTTACAGTATTAAACTAATGACAATGATAGATATTTAACATAACTTTAAGCTTTGGTATTGTTTTATCTAGGTCGGTGTTCAGTTTTTTTTTTTTAGGTCTTATTGTCTTTTCAGTGACAAACAGGTGGTTTAGCATACACTGTTGGAGGTTTCAATATTAAGAGTCTTTCTGTCTCTGCCACAGAAATTTGCATGTTGATAGTTTGGGCCTGCTGTGTCTGATAAGGGTTGCCTGCAGAAGACCTTGGGCTACTTAGAGAGAGCCTCTGAGCCTTTTAATATCTATCCGAGCTAATGTAAACATCTACACATAGGACACTGTTATCTTTGCTGGGGTGATTTTGTCAAGCGCCTCTGTGTATTCAGAGTCTAGTTTTTTTCTGGTTTATCAGAGTCAACATTGTCATTAAAATAAAGTTCCAGATCATAATTGCATTGGAAATGTATTTGAGAACTACTACCCAACTTTTAGGGTTTTTTTTTTTTTTTTAAACCAAACCCATGATCCATTGATCAATAACTCATCAAAATAGAACATAATAAGGCAAGAAATTCGATGAAATAAAACAAAGAAATAAGTCATAGTTAAACGTCAATCAAAACAAAATGACAACCTAAATTTCTAGAAATGTTCAGCACATGTGACCTAACTCTCAGACCAGGTCCAAATTAGGTTTACTCACAGCACCTTTGGGCCATCAAATAACGCCTGCGTTATTTCAAGATCTCAAACCCATTGTTCTTTTTAAAAAAATAAGAACAAGGAGAAAAGCTTCATCTATTCTTTAGAAGAAAAACAAAGACATTTTGGTACTGTAAATCATGAAAGCAAACTCTTTTGCAACTACACTACACTACCATGACAGTGCACGGGGCCTTTAGTAATACATTATGACTTGGTCATTGCCATTCTGGTAACAGCTAATTTATAATGCCGTGTCTTAAAGGCTTAAACATTAACATGTTAACTTTCAATTGAAAATAGTAAAGAAACAACATAACTCCACAACCCTGTTTTCTCCTAATCAAAAATAAATGGGTAAGAATGTGTGGAAAAACAAAATCATGACAAAATCCTACACCTCAAAGTTGAATTTTAGAATAAAATAAAAGGCTTATTCTTATTTTAAAAATGTTGTTTCAACATGTGCACTCCCAAGCTCCAGCTAACTCTGAAACACAATAGAGTACCTTCACTAAAACTCAAAAAAAAATTCTTCCACTCTCAGACATATTTAGGCACTCACTCCACAGATACACACGTACACTCCACAGACACATATACAATCTTTCTCACACACACAGTGGGGTGTCCCACTAGGACAATTCATACAACAAATAGGGCCCACACAGACAGACAAACAGATATCCATATTACTTGCCTTGTATGACACAGTGTTATACAAATACAATTATTATTATTATTACTATTATTATTATTATTATTATTATTATTATTATTATATGGTAGGCTATCTGAGACATTAACTGCTCAGTGAGTAATCCAAATGGCTGTCATTTTCACACTAGTTTTGCTATTTTTGCTATTTTCCTGCATTGCAGTGCGGCTAGCACCAGAGTCACAGAGGAAACGTACGGGGGTCCCCTTTGACCAGAAGGGTAATTTCAGGTCTAATTTTTTTTCTTGGTACAACAATCCCTCTAAGTTTAGAACGACGTCTACCTCTTCCACATCCCCGCCCGTTTTCCTCATAATCATCAAACCAGTCATCGGCCGAGGGGCCATGCCCGTCACGGTCGATAATGGTGCTCTCGGTCTAGTCAGGAATTTTGGTGTTGGCCTCGACGTTGGCCGTGATAGTTTTGGTGTTCATTGTAGTGTTCCTGTTGGCCCTGCTGGCCAGGCCATAAATGTTTAGGTTTGTTGTAGACAAATTTCCATTAAACCCATAGTTTTTTTACCCAGTAACACAGCGGTGCTACTGCACTAGATTTTCTCTATGCACAAATTTTCCAGTCCTTGCATTGCATTTCAGCAAGGAACTTTTCACTTATTTTGCTGTTACTACTGCCCCCCATTTTGTCTCTATGAATTTAGTCCAACGTCACAACACCTACAGTGCCTCTATTGTTGGATACACTTTTCAACAAGATAGCGATCAACGATCGTTTGTGGTAAGATTCACTTCAACCTCACAGGTGGAATCTTCTTGCATACAGGCTTCCACAAAGACTCGCTATTTGAACCTTGTTGTATTGGTATGAAACGTATTACCGAGTGGTAATACGAATCCTTTCACGCACACTTTCTCTCAACGCAGAGAACACAGAATTTAAACTAGTTTCTCGTACTAGGGAGTCTGCCCTCCCTTTACGTTTACCTGATAGAGTCTAGAATTGTCAGGGTTTTGTCTTCTCTTATTTTACCGTCTTTTCATTCAATCCTTTTTAAATAAAAATAAAAATGTAGGCCTACTCACGATTCTCTGGTCTTTTCAAGATTCCCGTCAAACCGTCGGATCCAGCCTGCGAGGGAGAGACCAGTCCCCGGAAACGGGTCTTAGTGCTGTGGCCACAGACTTTCCTGGTTCCCTCCTCGCGTGCTGGAATCGTCGGGTATCTTGGGATCCGGTTCTGAAGGACCAAGTAAATGTTAGGTTCAAACCCTTAACATTTGTAAATATGAAACACCTGAAATGAAAGACACAGAGAATCCTTAATTAAGTTTCAAACCGGCTTGGAGAGCGGATGGGGAGAACCGTCAGCTACCATTTTCCCCACTCGTTCTACCCGCTGTAATATCTCCAAGCCATATTTATTTAGGAAATGTCCCTGATTACAATTTTATCTCTATCCGCTAAGGGAGAAGGGGGGCGTACCCGGATAGAGATTAATTCATTCACACACACACACACACACACAAACATACGAACAGGCCTTGGCCCAGCTCTTTGTTGTGGTAAAGTGGCAGACAACCTAATCTCAGGAATGCCTGATACAGAGACAGAGACAGAGTCTCCGCACAGTTCAGTAATTTACTCTGAACTCTCAAACAAGTCAAGAAAGGCACATTTGTATAGAAGCAAAATGTTTGAATCATAGCTATAGAATAATTAGGCTATAGGATAACATGTTTATACAGTTCCAACACTTCCTCTTCAGTCTGACCTTGCTCCTCCCACCGATTATGATGGCTCAAGTTGTCAGTGAATGGCCCACTGCTACTGATGCAATAGGCTATTACATGGACACACCTGAAGTCTTTGATATGAAGATTCTCATTCATCCAGGTCATCTGAGTGAAAAGGGTTTTGTTGTTTTTCTATGTGGATACTTCTTTTACTTCCCCTCTCGATAGGTGTCCGATACTTTTTGCTATGGGAGCAGCTAATACCATGTCATTTTTGAAATGGGAGAAAATGAAGCTAGATACACTCTTAATTGTTCTATACAGACGTTGTAAGTAAGACTTTTTTTATTTTTTATTTGCATATTTTCACAGCATTCAAGACTTACTACCTCTATAAATACAGCACATTTTGCTTCAAGGACCGTGGGGTTAAATTTTCACACTGTGACGCTCCTGGAGTGGACCTGTTAGTTTCGTGTCTTTTTGCACCTGACAGAGGCCGCGTATCAGGATATGAATTGGCCTGACAGTTGTTGAAGTGGTAACTCATTTAATTCCAGAGTCTACATATTCCAGTTCTCACTCTACAAAAAGAAGTTCAGTTGCCTGTATCCAATATTTGTTTGACTGATTCACCGTTGTCACCTGGGAGTAAACATGGACTGCAGAACTTTTGGAGAACACTTGAGTCCAGAAGCTCGCACGGCTTGCTTCTCTTGTGATTTCAGAAGGGGAAGAGGTGAAACTGCTGTAGGATATTGCAATAGCAAAGTTACAACCGAACTATGAGGAGAAACTGGCAGGGAGCCTGCCATTCATCACATTGATCCAATGACATTTTGAAAAGCGATTGCATCAAATGGAGGATAGACGATATCAAATAAAGTGTATTCATTATGATGGCGTGTTTATTTGCCGAATTCATTTGAACAGTGTTCATTATTCATTACAGGTAGAAAGAGGCAGTCTTTCACAATGGTCAGCTGCTTTGTAGTATTGGTACCCCCCACCCCTCTTACATAGATTGTGTTCTCTCTCTCTCCCATAGATATGCACGTGTTTGGCCAGTTTCCCACTCATGACGAATTCTCGCTCGTCGTATGCAATGTCTGCGATCAAGTCTTCAAACCTCAGGGGATCCTGACGCACTACGGTAAGAGCATGGTCCCACTACGATGCACTAGCCAGCTAGATTTCCACTGAGGAAGAGAGAGGGATGACTCACCCCCTGCCGAGTGTGTAGGCTCTCCTGCCACTGAATGGCGTAATTTGTGTCATTGTTTTGGTGTGTTTTTTTTGCCATTGTTTGTTTTGTCAACTGTAGTATTTTGTTCCCTTCTCCTATGCTCACAATCATGTCCCATCAATTATTTTGTAGATGGATGTTCCACTGTCATAATTTTAGCATTTCATCATTGGTTGTGAGTTGTTTGGTGGTCACAGACCCGTTGAACAGTACCCTACAAAAAAGAAACTCACAACAACTTCTCACAGGCGTTTCTTTTTATTTTTTAAGTCATTGACGAGGCATGAGCTTTTTTTTGTACTTTCAGTGATTCTTCAGAGTTCAGAATTTTACAAGCACCCTTTCAATTATATCATTAAAACGGCATCATACTAACAAAAAACTCCAGAGCCTGGACATTTTATTGACTAGGCGTGTTTTTTTGTAGTTTAAGCGATGGTTAAGGAATTTTTGAGGAATGCTATTGGATTTGAATCCTGTATGCATCCTGCTGTGACTTCGCTATTGGAGGCCTTTAGTAACGGACTTGACGCGACCACACAGTATTATCCCAACAAGACAAACGTCTCACTCTCACACCTCTGACTGGCCTTGTGTGTTAGTTGCTTAGTGTGTGTGTGTGTGTGTGTGTTTGTTTGTTTTTTTGGTGGGGGGCGCATTGTGTGTGTGTGTGTGAGGCGTTCATCACGTTGTGTGTTTGTGTCTGTGTGTGAGCTTTAATTATGCTGTTATGGGGCTTGTGCGCGAGCATGCCTCTGACTACCGTGTCTGTCGATTGGCGAGCATCTCTCGTTGTGACATCTCCCTAAGGGCTGTATCCGTATTGAATTCTTATTGTCCTCTAAGGGCTGTATACGTACTGAATACGTATTGTGGCAATTTTTTAGTCTGTTACCCAGAGAACCGGCTGCATCCATTTTGTTCATGAGCAGAAGTGTGTGTGTGTGTGTGTGTGTGGTGACGGCCATCCGACTGGCGGGCTGTGAGCACACACACACACACACACACACACACACACACACACACACACACACACACACACACACACACACACACACACACACACACACACACACACACACACACACACACACACACACACAAACTCAAAGTCCTCGAGGTCTGCCAGAGGAGGCTGACTTGTTTACTTTCGCTTTTGCTCCAGTGCATTCACATCTGCCTCCATTGCTTTTTTCTGTTTTTGTTTTGTTTTGTTTTTTTCCCATCTTCTGCGTCTGCTGTGCCCTGCCCATGTGCCTTTTGCTGCTGGGTAAAAGGCACAGACAGACGCACATAATAAACATACACAGACACACCCACAGGCAAATTCACACACACACGCATGCCATACACACACACAGTCATGTACACACACATAGTCACATGCATTGCACACAGTCCTGCAGGCACGCACATGTGTACACACTCACGCACACACACAGGAACGTATGCACAGTCGTGCACTTTTTGCGTGCTCCACACGGTTTGCTGCTTCCATGACCAAACAGAGAAGAGGAGACGAGAGGAGACGAGGCTGGCAAAGAGGAGACGGAGGAAGAGGAGGTGCAGGGCCCAGTTGAAGCCTCCTCCTCTTTCTGCATGTCTGTCTGTCAGTTTCTCTCTCTCTCTCTCGTCGGTCTGCCTATGCCCTCTATTTCTCTCTCCCTCTCTCTCTCTCTCTCTCTCTCTCGTCTGTCTGCCTATGGCCTCTATTTCTCTCTCTCTCTCTCTCTCTCTCTCTCTCTCTCTCTCTCTCTCTCTCTCTCTCTCTCTCTCTCGTCTGTCTGCCTATGGCCTCTATTTTTCTCTCTCTGTCTCTCTCTCTCTCTCTCTCTCTCTCGTCTGTCTGCCTATGGCCTCTATTTTTCTCTCTCTCTCTCTCTCTCTCTCTCTCTCTCTCTCTCTCTCTCTCTCTCTCTCTCTCTCTCTCTCTCTCTATCCTGCGGTCTGTCTGCTAGAGAGAGAGGGAGATTCTCCCCGTCCATGCGCGCCACTCTGCAGCTGCGTGGCTGTGTGGGCTTAGCTCAGGGGTCAATGACTCGGGCCTATTCATCTCGCCCAGAGAAGAATGCCTTGGGAAGCTGGGCTGTTCTTTTTCTTCTCTCTCTCTCTCTCTGTCTCTCTTGCTTTCTCTCTTGCGCTCTCTCTGGCTCTCGCTCTCTCGCGCTCTCTTTCTCTCTCTCCCTCGCTCGCTCTCTCTGCCTTACTCGCGCTCTCTCTCTCTTTCTCTCTCTCTCTTTCTCTCTCTCTCTTTCTCTCTCTCTCTTTCTCTCTCTCTCTCTCTCTCTCTCTCTCTCTCTCTCTCTCTCTCTCTCTCTCTCTCTCTCTCTCTCTCTCTCTCTCTCACACGCACTCTCTCTCTTTTCCTTTTATTCCTTTTGCCTTCTCTTTCCCACTTTACTTTTTTCGGTCTACTTCTTCTCCTGCTGTTGCAAACCAGTTTTTTTTTTACGTCCGTGGCAGACTGAATAAGTGTTTTTTTTTTGCCTGTTCTGGATAAAGTATGTGCATTTATGGCGTACATCCATGGGGAGTCGTGCGTTTACCCTCCCAATGGCTCTATGCCCCTCAGAGCTGGAGGTACAGTAACTTTGGTTTGTCTTTCTGTTTTGATTTTGTTGTTTCTTTCTCTTTACTCTTGCTCTTTTGGTTTCGTTTCTCTCTCTCTTGCGCTGGGCCTGGCTAGCGGGTGTCTTCCTGCAGACAGAAGTAAACAAGCTCAGCTGAGGTGTGTGTGTGTGTGTGTGTGTGTGTGTGTGTGTGTGTGTGTGTGTGTGTGTGTGTGTGTGTGTGTGTGTGTGTGTGTGTGTGTGTGTGTGTGTGTGTGTTCCTTTGGCCTCGTTGGTTCTTGTGGCGAGGTGTCGTCTCCTCTCACTGCTTCCTGTCTGCCTGTTGCCTATGGCGATGCCAGGGTGTATTATCGGTTGAGCGGTAGCACCTTTTTGTTAGCTATCGCCTCGCTCAGTCCTGCACGAGCCAAAAAGGCTCCGCTCTGTTTGTTTGCGTTTTATCTGGCTCGTGTGTGTGTGTGTGTGTGTGTGTGTGTGTGTGTGTGTGTGTGTGTGTGTGTGTGTGTGTGTGTGTGTGTGTGTGTGTGTGTGTGTGTGTGTGTGTGTGTGTGTGTGTGTGTGTGTGTGTGTGTGTGTGTGTGTGTGTGTTCGTGCTATGAAGCACATTAGCACTCGTTAGTTAACCCGCCCCACCGCTGCTTTGTTTGTAATCGCTGGTGGTTGGAAGCTGACAGGGCGGCAAGGCAGGGGGTGTGAAGGGGAGGGGTGAGGGGGGTTTCGGGATAGGAGGACTATGGTTTGTATCAAGATAGCTGCATACTTGCGTCTGGTCTGGTTTGGTGTTGTAGTAGTGTGCGCTGAGTGGACTTTGAGCTCCAATCCTAATCCAGCTGCTCTCGTCCAGACCTGATTGGTCTGTTTGCACACCTGCCGCTCGTGTCCCTGTGTGGTGGAGTCGCCACCTGGGCCTGCGGTGTGGACTGGACAGCCCTGCTTTTTCATGACGACGTTGTTATGGTGTTGGAGATTTTACGTGTTGCTTTTAAGCACATTGCATTACTTTACAGTTACACGGTGTGGATCACATTTCTTCTTGTCTTTATATTGACAATGTTTTTTTTCAGGCGATTGACGTTTTCATTGCAATTTACATTTAGATTCCAATTGACTGGTTGTCTTTGGGACTCCTTAAGGAACAATACATTAACAGTTCAATGCATACATGGGTGCTACATTTTTGTTTTCTCCTGGCTGCGCGACTCTAGTTGCGCACAACCCGACCTCTGATTGTTGAAAACCGCTGTCAGTCAAAAAATTAGCTCACGTGGTTGACTGCCAGTGTCTACTCTAGCCCCTCCTCACAACACCGTGTAATCACGGTGAACCCATGTATACAGTAAACAAAAATAAAATGATCGTTCGTAGACGTTACAGCTGATTTGACTTTCACAGCTCATACCTCATATCACATTGTCCCAACGACTCTTACTCAGAGTGATTTCCAGTGAGCGTAGTCGGATCAGGGAGAGTCCCCCTGGAGCTGGTGAAAGGTTAGATGCCTTTTTTCCCTCAAGGGCACTTCAGCCATGGATGAGGCTACAGGAGGCCAACTGGGTATTCTCTCTCGACACCACATTTTTCCTTCTGCTGAAGGAGTTTGTTTTGTACTCACTCGGCAGGTTTTCACACCTCTGCCCACTAGTTTCCTTACTGTCAGTCACAGCAGGGGGGTATTTCCAAGTAGGTGGTGCTGCGGTGACTAACCCAGCTTACTGAACTCAGTAACTGATGGAAGGTGCCGTCACGGCCGGGTTTATTCCCTTCACTACAAAATCAACATGCTCTTATTTTAGTGTAGCAATTTTTGTTAGTAAACAAATCATGGGGTATTCCAACTAGGGGGATCAGGTCGGGATTATCCATAAGGGACAGGGGCACCAACCATTTACAGAGAGTTGGGGGGGGGCAACAAATGAGACAAACTTTACAAGTATTGTTCATAAAGGGGGCACCTGCGAGGTGCAGTGCTCAGGGGCACCACAGTGTCTTTATACGGTCCTGGGGGGATGTCTGACTTAGCCAGCTAGGTGAATGCAGTGAGTGATGTTGGGGCCATCAGGGTTGTATTTATTCACTCGATCACTAAAAAATGAATGGTCTGTTATACTAATGTCCCACTTTCTGTTAGCATACAAATCATGGTGTATTCCTATATAACTTGATGGATATGTGACTAACCCAGCTATGTGTATTCAGTGATGCTGGGTTTATTATCTTGATCACTTCCACATGAATAGGTTCTAATATTAGTATTAAGCACATATTTTTTGTAAACAAATCACGAAGCGTTTAAGCGTCTATAGGATTTTGGTTTTTTTTTGTTTATTTTTGTGTGTGTGCGTGTGCGCGTGCGTGTGTGCGCGTGCGTGTGTGCGCGTGCGCGTGCGTGTGCGTGTGCGTGCGCGTGCGTTTTGAAAAGTTTGTGAAGGGAAGGAGAACAAGAGCAGTACATTTCTCCCCGACGGTGTTCCGACCCCAAATTCACTGCGGTGAACCTCCACAATAAGGATGAAAACCAAACAAGAGTGTGGTGCCGCTCTGCGCGCGCTGAAAAGAGCTAAACCACTAAAAACGGATTTGAGGTTTGCTCTGTTTAGATTGTGGATAACCTTCTCCATGCCCCCTCACACGGAGTGCGCTGTGTTCATGCGAAGGGTATTCCCCCGCTCCACATTTTCTCCACTGGCTCAGAGTTTACTTGGTGGTGACGAAACGTTCAAGTAGAATGGTGAACGACTACTGTCCTACTGTACAGTAGTGCTCATCAACGTGGGCTCCACAGCCCCCCAGGAGGAATTAGGGAGCACTTGGGGGGCGTTGAGAAGAAGACAGCTGAGGGGGGAGCACTCAGTTGCCAATAGGGTGCAATTAGTGTACCTGTATTATATTTTTTAATACGAAAGGGGGCGTTGGCAGGTTTATGATGAGGTTCCAGGGGGCATTTGTTCAAACAAGGTTGAGAACAATTTCATAGCTGCAAAACTCTTATTTTTGGCAATGCAAAAAATAACTAAAATGTTGGATCACAAAAGTAGAATATAGTGAATGACGACTAATATACTACACCATTGTACAGTATATCCGCAAAACTCGGCTCTCTGTTCGTATTGCCAAAGTATTATTTAAAAAGGAAAAATGTTAATCACCAAAGTAGAATTGAGCGATACAAGTGCAATGGAGCGATCCAGTTCTCCTGTCCCGTCTCATGACATTACCCACCCCTACCTGTAGCCTTCACCGTGTCCACTACCTTAATGAAACGCAACGAGCCACATTCGCCCCAGAGATGTCTCCAGCTGTGATGCTGTCCCAGGCTCTCAGGCGGGCCTGCCCAGGCCAAGCTTGCTTCTCCTGGCTGGGTTAGCTTGCTCGCTGGCCTGGCTGGGCTGGCGGGGCTGGAGTGCTTAACACTGCTCTCTATTCTGCAGACGCCAACTCTGTTCAGGGTTCGCTGCCAGAACAAAGATTGTTACTACTACGATTATTGCTGTTATTATTTAGCTCCAGACTGTGCACGACTGTTCTGGCAGGCCTGAACAGCCCCACCTCCACCATCCACTACTACACTCCCTTTCTCTCCTTGCCTCGGCACAACCCACCCCTTGTACTGTGCCTGGTTCAACTGCAGAAGAGAAAGGACCTTCTGATGAAGCCATCCACCATCATTTATTCATTTGTTTTTTTTTTTGTAGTACTCTGTGCTATTTGAATGTCCTTCCATGTGTGCTGTGTCTGTTGTGTCCACCTGAGTTGTGTTGTGTCTCGTCACAGTGCCATTTGAATGAGTGTCCTTCCAATGGGTTTAGCGTCTGTGTGCGTGTGTGTCCACTGTCCATCTGTGTGTTGTCGTGTTGCATTTGCACATGAGTGACTGTGATGTGCCCCTTTGGACTTGCAGGTAGCTGGGGAATAGTTTCACAGTGAGTAGAGAGGACAGCACACCCCCACCCCAACCCTTCCCCACAGCCATGCATAGCAAGAACCGTAAGTCCTTGTGGATGTTTCTCCTCCTCCTCCTTCATCCTCCTCACTGCTTTCCACTCTCTCAAGTGCCTTCTCTTCTCTTCTCTCTCTCTCTCTCTCTCTCTCTCTCTCTCTCTCTCTCTCTCTCTCTCTCTCTCTCTCTCTCTCTCACTCTCTCACTCTCTCACTCTCTCACTCTCACTCTTGCTCATTCACTTGCTTTGCAGCTCTCGCTCTCGCTCTCGCTCTCGCTCTCTCTCTCGCTCGGTCTCTCTCTGTCTCTCTCGCTCTGTCTCTCTCTGTCTCTCTCGCTCTCGCTCTCGCTCTCGCTCTCTCTCTCGCTCGGTCTCTCTCTGTCTCTCTGAAACTCACTCACTCACTCTGAAACTGTCTCTCTTAAACTCTCTGCATGTCATAAATTAGAGCCATACCAAAGCAACACATTAGTCTGGTTAACTGGTGGCAGGCTCATTCAGGGAGCCTAAGACTCCTGAATCATTTTAGTAGTACCGGTAGTACTACAGCAGTACAGCCACTTATACCCACCACAACTGAACATACAGGGAGGAGCCACAATGACACACACACAGACACAGACACAGACACAGACACAGACACAGACACAGACACAGACACACACACAGACACACACACAGATACACACACAGACACACACACAGACACACACACAGACACACACACAGACACACACACAGACACACACACAGACACACACACAGACACACACACACAGACACACACACAGACACACACACAGACACACACACAGACACACACACAGACACACACACAGACACACACACAGACACACACACAGACACACACAGACACACACACAGACACACAGACACACACACACACAGACACACACACACACAGACACACACACACAGACACACACACACAGACACACACACACAGACACACACACACACAGACACACACACACACACACACACACACACACACACACACACAGACACACACACACACACACACACACACAGACACACACACACAGACACAGACACACAGACACAGACACACAGACACAGACACACACACAGACACACACACACACACAGACACACACACACACACAGACACACACACAGACACAGACACAGACACAGACACAGACACACAGACACACACTAGGGCGGCTTGATAATTTGAAATATCTACACCATGATTATTTCAGTCAATATTCATATCACGATGTAATTTTTTTTTTTTTTTTAATTAAGAAAAAAATCGTGCCAAAACATTCACAATCTTCCCTCCCATCAGCAGTGTGAGTGGAGAGCCATAGAGAAACACACAGTGGTGCTCTGCATGAGAAGTTGGTTAGCAAGTCTGCTCTGCACTCGCAATGGCTCAAGTAAAGGGGAATGTATTGCGCATAGTGTAGCCTACCTATTGGCAGTATAGACAAATGACAAAAGATTGTTTCAACTTGATTTCATGAAAGTTGATATCGTTTCACAGCAAAATTGATATTGTGATATAAATTTGATATACTGCATATACAGCATAGCCCACACACACGCATTCATGCATGTGCCCAGAGTTTCCATGTATGTTTTTATTTATTTGTGGGTCTGTTGAAAGATGATCTGACCTGTCTCCTTCTTCTTCTTTTTCTTCTGCTTTGTGCTTGTATGTATTTCTGTGTGTGGGAATGGGGTTGCCTGTGGACGTGTGTGCCTGTCTGTCTGGGTACCGTATGTATGTTTGTGTGTGATTGTTTCCTCTCTTATCTCCTCTGGTTCTTGTGTATGTGTTTGTATGGGTGTGTGGATGTCGCTGTGTAAATGCACGTTTGTTTGTTTGTTTGTTTGTTTGTATGGGTGTGTGAATGGCTGTGTGCATGCATGTGTGTGACCGGATGGGTGTGTGTGTTTGTGCGTGCGTGCGTGTGCGTATGATCCCTGTCTTCTCCAGAGAGGAGACACGGCTCCCCCAGTAGCTCCTCCAAGGCGCCTCTGGTTCCAATGAAGCCCAAAGAATCGGCCAGCCATGGGGGAGCAGCAGCAGCAGCAGCAGCAGGAGGAGGAGGCGGAGGAGGAGGCGCGGGCGCGGAGGGCCTGCCCTTCAGGGTGCCCCGAGACTACCCCCACTCGCGCTTCAACAAGGCCCCGCTCGCCGTCTACCCGCCCAAAGGAGCCCGCGCCAAGGCCTGGTATGTACACCTAACCCTCACCCAGTGTCATCGTAAGCATGAGGGGTCGGGCAGCCCTGGCCTAAGGGTAAGGGGGTTGGTCTTGGGAATCGGAAGGTTGTTGGTTTGAATACCTCACATTGCTCCATGGACTGTATTACAGTATTACAGTCCATGGAGCAATGTGAGGTATTCAAACCGACAACCTTTTATCCAAAGCACCTTGCATTTACTAAGGTTCAGGGTATTGGTTACAGTAACCAATACCCTGAACCTTAGTGAATGCAAGGTGCTTTGGATAAAAGTGTGGAATAAGCATAATGTAATGAGCGTGGCCTGGTACATGCCCACAACACCCTCCAAAACAGTCCATCCAGGAATTGCGACCTTTACGCAACTTCAACCAATCCCCGCGAATTCTGTGCAGTGGTGCAATTTTAACCAACTAAACTTTCTGCAACTAAATGCCTTCCACGTCTATTTTGGTGCTTTATTTACATGCGTGACTTCAGATATTTAGTTGTATCATGGAAAGATTAGATAAGACTTGTGTTTTCTCCCTCTCTTTTGGCTGTGAACTGTGGATAATAAAGCCCTCCTTGAACATGTTTGTAGCGACACATGTCAGTCTATCCTGGTGCAGAGGGCAAACTGGTGTGAGTAACGGAGGCAGGGTTGCCAGATGTAGTTGACGAATGCTCACAAAATGGAAGCTGGAACCTGGAAGCAAGAATTGTGTCCGGTTTGAACTGTCATGTATGGATTTGTATTTCTATAGTCATTAGTCACACATTGAAAGAAAAACCTACCCAATATATTTTTTTTCACTGCACATGGCCATCCTAAACATCCAAATTGGTCTGGAAACCACCCAATCTGTGTTTTCGGGGTACGTTGTCCGTCATCGCACCAAATGGAATTTGATTGTCACTGTATTGGGAGCACGGGCTGAGCACCTTTCTGGCGGGGCTTTTCTTCTTTTTCTCCTTCTCTCCCCAAATGCCTTGATGATGACTGCTGTTGCTCATATCTTTTTCACTGTCACATTTTTTTCTGGTACAGACCTTGATTACAGTAGCGCTCTATCACAGTCGCAGTGACACACACACACACACACACTCACCCTCTCATCAGCATGAGGAGTAAGGACTTTTCCCAGGTTCTTCTAGAATTTTACTTGGACACTCTACAGCTCCCATAGGAGTCTGTGTTAAAAATCTTGCTAAGTCCTTATGACATCAAAATGAGAGCTCAAAATTTGGTACTCCTCAAAGGGTTAGCCATTAGGCCGGCCGCACATTGGCTCCGACAGCACTGCGGCACATTTTTGCTTCCGACAGAATTCGGACCCCCCCAATTTCACACGAACAGAGCATTGATAGTCAATGGGCGGCGCCGACAAAATAGAACTTGTCTCTAATTGCTATCCGACATCGGCGAATGTCCGCGGACTTCGGCGCCAGTGTGCGGGGTTCTATTGAAAATAAAGAAATTTAACTTTTGCAGAGCAGTGCGCAGCACTTTGTCGGAGCCTATGTGCGGAAGCCCTTAGGCTACAGCAGTGTTCTCAACCCTTTTTTTTAAAGGACCTTATCCTAAGCCTCTCAACGCCCACTTTACCTCATCATAAGCCTGCCAACGCCCCCCCTCCCCCTTAGTACTAAAAGAAATAAACGGACTCATGCCCCAATGACAACTAATCACCGGCCCCCCCTCAACTGTATCCTTCTCAACGCCCCCCTAGGGCTCCTCAACGTCCCCTGAGAAACACTAGGCTACAGCTACTAAATCTCATATGAATTGTGATAAATTAGGAATATTCTAGTTTGTCAAACACCATCCCCAATGTAACTGATAGACTGATTTGTTGTCTTGTATGATTTCCTGTGTTTGTGCAGCGTGTCCATGCCGGTGGTGAGTTTGGAGAAGATGACGTGTTTTGGCCGGACGGAAGGAGGCAGCCACGTCAAACTCTCCTCCTCCTCTGCTGGCACCTCCTCCTTCCACCTCTCCTCCTCCTCCTCCTCCTCCTCCTCCTCCCAGTCACCTGCTTCCTCTCTCAAGTCCTCCCTCTCCTCCTCCTCTTCCTCTTCCCACAAGCCTCAGATGAACGGGCGAGGTCCCGCTACACCACGCTCCGCCACCCCTCCTACGGCTCCCGATGGCCGCAGCCGCAGCCCCTCGTCACGGTCCCCGTTGGGCAAACGCACCGCCCCTTCGCCCTCGCCTTCCCATTCTTCCTCCTCCTCCTCCTCCGTTCAGGACAGGAGGCCCAGCGCGTCCCCCTCTCCGTCCTCGTTGGATAGGAGGCCCAGCGCCTCTCCTTCCCCTGCTGTCTCGTTGGATAGGAGAGCTAGTGCCCCGCCCTCTCCGCTGGACAGGAAGCATCAGAATGGCAGCACGAAGAGTGTTCGGCATAAGAGAGTGTCAGGTAAAATGCCAGTTTTTGCCTTTGCACACAGGCTCCTAAAACCGGAGCATTGATTTTCAGAGAAATTGAACGGAATTGTCAACGCTTACTTAAACCTTCATTTCTCACTCAATGTACCAGGTAGAGAGATGGAAAAAAAGGTCTTTTGTACAGCATCTTTGCACGAGGGTTTACTCTTGTCCATGCATCTTAGAAGCCTACAAACTCTGTAGCCCAAGTCTTCCTGCTCATCTTCAGACATCACTTGAATCCACTGACATCTGTCTATGGGATTGTCAGATATCTGTATCTCAACTTCCTCATTTTCAATCAAATCTGAGTCATGTCCGCAATATCTCTACCATCACCCATGTCAGCCATGGTCACTAACGTGTTATTTTTTTTACTCTCTGACTGAGTGTAGAACTGCACAGTCAAATGAACATGGGTGGTTTTTTTGTAGGCTAAGGCTATGCATTTAGACCAACTATGAAACATTTTGTTTGTCACACTCCCCCTAGATTTTAAGATAGGCATGCCGTGGGTACCACGCACACTCGTGCAGACTCGCACAAACTGCAGAGGGCGACTTTAGGACTAGGTTAATAGGTAAATGTGTCTTTTTAATCTTTCAAACAAGAGGTTTGCATTAAGGAGTACTGTTGTTTCATTATGAGGAAAATTAGGACAACCCTTTAATGTTTCCATGCCCAGGGCAACCATTTTTACTCCCCTAGTATGCAGACCAGTGATTGGGTGTATGCATAGTATGCATACTTGTGCTTATTTGTGAAGGAACTGCTCAATTATGCTTAGAATAAATCTGTCCAATAACACTGGCACGTTAACATATGTGTACTAATATCCTTACAAAGACATAAATAAGTAATTGCATTAATATTGCTTTTGGAACTTCTCTCAAATTCAGTGCTGTCCTTAAGCGTCTCTGTGATGGTATCAGCTGAATTGCTTCTATAAGCGTGACTTCTGTGCACACTTCTACAGCCCGTAGATTGTGATCATGTGTCTCCATTGTGGTCTGGACACACTCAGTAGATGGATTTGTTTTGGGTATGGGGCGTCGAATTGATCATCAATCAAAACTGAAGCTGACACTTACTGGATCTGTCTCCAGCTTTGGTTGCGAAAGCAGAGCCGAAGGATCTACACCAGCACGCCAAGATAAGCAGGGCTTTTAGTCCGTCACCCAAAAGTCAGCCTTTTAGGGGAAAGCTCTTCACTGTGCTCTTTCTATCCAACGGCCCCTGAGATGTTGCAGTTGTGCATAGTTGGATGCTTTTTATTATGGGGATTCATTTTGACTTCTTTATGAAAGATATGTGCTAGATTCCAGTGCTTCCTCTTTGTTGGCTTAAACCAAACGGTTGTCAAACTGGGGTAGCTGTGCCCACAGGGCTACGTGGATCCTCAAATCTCCAAGATGATTGCCCTGCTTTTTATGTCACTCATGTACCCCTTTGTCACTCTCATAACCCTAGTATTGCCCATGTTTCTATGTCTGTTGTCTTGTTTTCCCTCTTTTTACGTCTAGGTCTTTTGTTATGTACTTTTATTGAAATGCTGTGGTGCAAGGAATGAGCCATACCTTGATTGCCATGAGGGCGTATCGTATGCAAAATCATTTATTCTGCCCCAAACTTGTGGATGCAGACTATTGTATATACAAGCCTATCTTTTTTAATGTAATCTTTCCCCTGGGGTTAGTGTGATGTAATATGCTTGTTTATTTTTGGTTATACAGTATTAATTATGCAGACTCATTCAAAGAAGGTTGTTCACTATACTGGGGATTTTTGTTGGGACACAGAGTCTCATCAGATGCACAGACAGGGCTATTAAAGTCGGGAAACCACTCACACTAACTTGATTAGTGGTGTTAGGATTTTCCTCTCCATCTGGGATTTGTCAATTTGACGATTTGTGACGGTATGGTTTCAAGTCGTGGTATATCGTGCTGTCCGTCAGTGCCTCCTAAAAGTTAGATTCAGCCATTATGTTAATAATAATAATAACAACAACAACAACAACAATAATAATAATAGTAATAATAATAATAACTTTGGATGTTTTGAAAGACACAAAAACAAAGTTGCATCTTTGTAGGTGTGTATGAATGAATGACGGTGTGTGTGCTTATGGAAACAAGCAGCCAACGGCCTCGGAGAAAAGATGATGTCATGTATGATGCAAAAGCACCACGCACGACACACTGATCTAAAAAAGAAAAAAAAACCATGCGCGTGTGTTCATAATGCTTAGGATATTGTTTAGAGATCAGATATATATGCCGTGTGAACAAAGCTTCTGGTGGCCGCACAGAGCTACAGTTACTTTTGAAACGCAACGATTTTGACACTTGTCAGTTGAGTTTTTTTAAGTTGGCATTCATCCAAAAGTCAGTAATTCGCAAGATGATGATTTTTTTTTTCTTTTCGATGTCTGAGACGGGCAAAAGTTGCTAAATTGGAATAACTGGTGGTTGTGTTCACCCAGGGCGTTGTTTGGGCCTGAAAATTAGCAGGGCCAAGACCATAGGTTGGGCCCACCGAGACCATTCCTCTGGTCCAACCTTCACCCCTCTCTTCCACCACTGCTGTCTATCGCTTTCCCCTTCCCCTTCCCCTTCTCTCTTCTCTCTTCTTCCCTCCTGTCCTCTCACCCCTCCATGTGGTGTTTTTGCACCGTCACTCGTAAGTGCTTGATTTAGTGAACGTACTTTCCACATGCCACTTGTCTGCCAAAATCCTCTGCCTCTAATAAAAGAGGAAAAAAGAGCAAAAAGTGCAAAAATGAGAAGAAGCTGTGGTTTCCAACAGCAGCAGAGTCTGTTCCCCTCTCTCTCGCTCTCGCTCCCTTGCGCGCTCTCTTTCTCTCCCTCTCTCTCTCTCTCTCTGCACCCTGTGCGGGAACAATCGCAGCTCGCGTCCACGCGACTAGATTATAGAGATTAGTGAATTGAGATTATAGGGGACATCTGGGTCACAGCCAGTTGATATGAAATGATTGGGTCACAGGGAGAGTAGCAGTTGTGGTTTCCAGTGGCGTGGAGCGCAGATTTGCACCGAAAGAGAGAGAGAGAAAAAAAGACCAAACCATTGCCACTCCACATTACTAAAGTAAGCAAGACCACATGCTCAACAACTTCTGTTGGAGTTGGCCAGTTGTGAAAAACCAGACACCTACCACTGAAAAAAAAGATCCTGCTCTTTAACACACACATGGTTTTGAATAACATTTTATTTTCTCTCATTCTTTTGTTTTTTTTTGTCCCTCAAGGTAGGATCTTTGATCCCAATAAGCACTGTGGAGTTCTGGACCCTGAAACCAAGAGGGCCTGCACGAGGTCTCTCACTTGCAAGGTTGGCAGTTGCTGTACCTCTCTATAATTTTGCTTATAGTAGTGCAACGCTCTTCCAGTTCTACATTCTGCTCCTGCATTCTTTTGTTGCTAATTGTCTAGGGAGCCGTTTTGGCATAAAACGTATTTCTATTCAGCTTTTTGTCTTGTATTATTATTATTATTATTATTATTATTATTATTATTATTATTAGACTCTGATGTGTGTGTGTGTGTGTGTGTGTGTGTGTGTGTGTGTGTGTGTGTGTGTGTGTGTGTGTGTGTGTGTGTGTGTGTGTGTGTGTGTGTGTGTGTGTGTGTGTGTGTGTGTGTGTGTGTGTGTGTGTGTGCGTGTGTGTGTGTGTGCACAAATGCGTGCTTACCTGTGATTCACAGACTCACTCCCTGACCGCTCGGCGTGCCGTACCTGGGAGGAAGAGAGACTTTGACTTCCTGCTGGCGGAGCACAAGGGGCGGGCCAAGGAGAAGGAGGTGGTGGGTGCACCCAAGGGGGACGCCCAGACGGGCAGCCAGCCCAGCCAATCAAACGACACTACTCCCAGCAGGGCCGCCGCCCACTGTTCCAATGGCAAAACCACTTCCACTCTGCGGCTACGGCTGGCAAATGCACACATGCACAGGTGAGATGCTTTAAGTGTGCTTTAATTATTGTGGTTCCAGTTTATTTTCCTGTACCTGTTTCATTAACTGGGCACATATAACAGTGTGTAAGATTATGTACATGCACTGTAGCCTGATTATCATCGACTTTCAAATCTCTTCGAGACTTGGTCTGACCAAGAGCATAACAATTAACATTTCCCAAACGGCATTTCCCAAACGGCCTGCCTTGTTTTGCTAATTATTGTTGGCTTCCCAACATAGTGGGAGGAGTTCCCGATTTTGCGGGAACTCAGTATAGTACTTGCATTGCTCTTGACCTGACTGGTAGCAACATTGAAGCTGTATATACTGTATGTACACTATGCAATATTACCTGCTGGTGCATGTAGATCAGGGGTGCCCAACCAGTCGATCGCGAGCTACCAGTCGATCTCGAGGGGAGTGGCAGTCGATCGCGACACATGTAATGTGACAGGGAAAATACTGTCTTTCAAAAGTAGGCTATGTAGTAAGCTGCTGGTACTGTATTGGTTAGATAATTAGTCCCACTGTAACACAGAATGAGGGGAAAGCATTAGGAAGTGACCGTGAGGGTATTGAAGTTGATTCATGTGTGCAGACATGTAACATCGGGTGACAGAACATGTGCGCAACGATGCGTTATGACGCGGCGAGATGCGAGGATCTTCGTCCAAATCGCTAGTCGCATGCATCATCGCTAACTGCGTTTACATCGCGTGCCGCGTGTAAGGGAAATGTTAGTTGTTGACATGTATGGAATTCACTTCAATTTGTGCTGTTTCCTGCTCCAGTTGTGGACAGAACGATTGGCCAATGCTGTGCCTATGCTGTGCTACTGTCCCAGAGCAGGAAAAAAAACCTTCATAGAAGAAGACTCTTAACAGGGGTGTTAACCAATTCAATGAGTTCTCTCATTGCTCTCTCTCTCTCTCTCTCTCTCTCTCTCTCTCTCTCTCTCTCTCTCTCTCTCTCTCTCTCTCTCTCTCTCTCTCTCTCTCATAGCAAAGTGAACTTAACTAGCCTACTATTTACCCACAACAAATGGTGAATTTCTGAGCCCTTTTTTAATGTGGACCACTGAAGGCATGATAATGCTTCATCATATTTTAGAAATAGGGCCTATGTGTCTACATTTGCCTTTTATATACCAAATGTGTATCATTTTGAAATTGTTTCAGTTGTTTATGACTTGTATAGGACTGAAATTATCTCTGCATACTATCAGTGCTGTATTGCTTTGTAAACATCGGCTATTCAACACACTTTAAAAACATACTGAAAAGATACGGCCATAGTAGCCTACTAAAAACATTTTGTTCATAATAATGGTGATTAATAAATGGTGATCTTAAATTTTCATACTGACATTCTTAAATTTGACTTGGTAGATCACGACAGACCATCAACTTCAAAAGTAGATCTTGGTTAAAAAAAGGTTGGGCACCCCTGATGTAGATACAGTAAATTAGGCACGTTACGATACAGTTATAACGATTAATCCTTTTTTGCTGATGACACTGAGCTCTTGTGAATGTCTTAAGATAGCAGTGTCAAATTACAATGTGCAGTACGATTGTTGAAGATTGTTACAATAAATGTATGTCTGGCCCTTGCTTTACTAAGCTATTTTCTTATTTATTTGTACTGCCTTGAAGGGGGAGTTAATATTTTATGCTCGCAAACAAAATGCATTAAGGATGCCATTTTTATTTTTATTTGATCATGTTCTGTTGAAACGGATCATCTAAAATATTTAGAAGCTGACAGAACTAACGGAAGCCATTCAAATTTGAAATTATATATCAAGCTATATGAAAATATACACACAAACAGTAGTCCTGTATTGGAAAACTGAAACAAGGTCATACCAGTCACCTGCCAAAAACACTCATTAAAGGGATGGGTGAGCAGATTCATGTTATATTGTGGATAAATGGGTATGGTGGTAAATATTGATTTATCTTTTCTGTCTGCACGTTGTGCTGGAATCATTCAAAAAGGAAAATCATTTTCTTGTTTGTGTTGACCATGACAATTATTGTTTCCCTGCGTTTTTTCACAAATGCTTTGAATCTTCTGTACTGTGTGTAGTCATTTCAATGACAGAAATGTGTAGCATTTAGAGTCATTTCATTGCTTGGTGCACAAGTTGTAAAAACACAGATTTTAGGTACTTTCTGTGATATAAGATCCTTGGCTTGGTCAAAGTATTATTGTAACATTCTCTTCTCAATTTCCCAAGTCAAGATCAGTTCTCACTGGCAATGCTGTAGCGCAGGGGTGGGGAACCTTTTTCAATCGAGGGGCAACTTCAAATTCATCCGAGGGCCGTAAAAGTCCTCCGAGGGCTGTACTATGAACACAAATCAGGATTTCCCCCTGCACTTTAGACCTATATTGAAGGCAGCCATCTTAAAAACAATAATATGAATATGAATATAACTTACTTTTATTGCAAATGCAATTTCTAAGATTGCTTTACAAAATATGTCCTATCTATCTTATGTGAAGCTGCGATGTAACATTAAAATTACATCTGGGGCCGGGGGGGGGGGCCGTAAACGGCCCTCAAGACATAGGTTCCCCACCCCTGCTGTGGAGGCATATCCATTCATGACTCTTAAAGGAACACATGGTTGGATTGAAAGGTTAATTAATTACTGTCCCGAGTTAGCTGATACTTAAATAAGTCATTACTAAGTGAATGGTGACTCTCGATGGCAATGAGTTATGACTTGATTCGGCAAAAAACGATGGCAGTGTTGATATCTTTGAATGTCCCAGGTTGACAAAACGGAGGTGTTTGTTGATAAGCTAATTGAATCATGTCACGTCGAAAGCGAACTGCTTGACTGCTGCACTTTGATCGGGCCTGGATCATATGAAACCAGGTGATGTCACCTTTTTACAGCAATGGCAGCTGAAGAGCGAATTGATTTTGCAAACTGTCAACAAGACAAAAAAAACGTGTTTAATGATATGTCTGCCCTTCCATGGCTTAACGGTAGGGCACTAGGCCACTACACCGGCGACCCGGGTTCGATTCCCGCCCGGGTGCTTTGCCGACCCTTCCCCGTCTCTCTCTCTCTCCCCCACTCGCTTCCTGTCCATATCTTCACTATCCTGTCACACAAAAAAAATATTTAACAATAAGATTTCTGTGTGTCTGTGTCCAACTCAGGTCGGGGGGCAGCGGGGCTGCAGCGATGCTGAGCTCCGTCCCAGACCCCGTGCCCAGCAGCTGGCAGAGGGCAGGCGGAGTGGCAGCAGCATCATCATCATCATCAGCAGCAGTAGCAGCGGCATCAACAGCAGCAGCAGCAGCGGCGGCGTCAACAGTAGGCGGGGGAGGGGCGGAGAGCCGGCTGTCCAGCGATGAGGGGGAGCCAGAGGCCCCCGAGGAACCCGACAAGCCAACCTGCCATTACTCACCTCGCCACCCGCACCCCATGAGCGTAAGGACACACAAACACGCGCACGCACGCTCACAAAATACAACCTGCTATTACTCTCCTTGCCCCAAGAGCATAAGGGACACACACACACACACACACACACACACACACACACACACACACACACACACACACACACACACACACACACACACACACATACACATACACACAACCTCGGCCTAGATGCCAACCTGCCCATTACTCTACTCCCGTGCATACACCACATGATTGTAAGGGCCACAAATGTACACGCAATCGTGTGCACACACACAAACCACCTTGTTTGAGATGTGCCAACCTGCCATTACTCTCCTTGCCATCCATACACCATGAGCATGGGGGCCACAATAGGGCTCTCTCTCTCTCTCTCTCTCTCTCTCTCTCTCTCTCTCTCTCTCTCTCTCTCTCTCTATCTCTCTCTCTCTCTCTCTCTGTGAATCTCTCTCTATTTCTCTCGCTCTCACACAAACACACACACACACAGCCAGTCTCTCTCTTGTTCTGTCCCCAGGACCTCTGCCAGCTGTCTGTGGGATTGCAGTCCAGCAGAGGCCTGAATCAGACATGACTTTGAAATGGTCGTTTTTCAGTTTGAAATTGTGCAACCACAGTACTTGTCAGGTCGCCTGCCCCCCGTCTCTTGCACATAGCTGTTTTGGTTTAGATCTCAACATACACACATTTGATCCTATTTTTAGACATTGTCCTGTCTTGTGTGCTAGATAGTCACACTGGGTAATGATGAGGAATTGATAGTAGTTCATTTTGTATTATTCAGAATTGCTTGCAAAGGTGTGTGCGTGTGCGTGTGCGTGTGTGTGTTCATTCATGTCATAAATGTTTACGTTGTTCATCACATATCTCCATGGACGAAATTCACCCTCCTCTCTGGAAATCCTCCAAACAAAGTCTGACCATTTTTCAACCTTCTTTTCCCCCAGTGTTGTGCCTTCAACAGTCGGTTGATGGGAAGAGGTCATTATGTGTTTGACCGACGCTGGGACAAGATACGACTGGTGTTGCACTCCATGGTTGAGAAGCACGTCAACTCCCAAATGTGGAAGTAAGCCTGAGTGAAATAAGTGTCTAAAATTATGGCTAGGACATGGGTATTGCGATTGGGAGGTCAGGGGTTCAAATCCCATACCCTGTAAAAAATATATATGGGGGCTCTCCTTCTCCCTTCAGAGGTGGCTGAAGTGCCCCTTGGGCTAGACATCCAATCCCACCATTGAACTTTGCACTTACAGGGTTTAGGCAATGAAACTGAAACACTTGGCTTTAGACAGGTTTGGCCATAACAGCTTGGCCGGAGAATTTAGGTGCACATTTAGTTCCGTCATGATTTGGGCAGATGTGGTTTTATGTTTTTTGGATACAATTCGGGTTGGCACCCGAACATCCCCTTCAGACAGCGTCCTCTTGTGTCCACTCTTAATACTGTTGGATGTGGTTCGTCCTTCTTGGTGATATGCTGACATTACCATTTATTTAAAAAAAAAAAAAGAACTCCATTGCAACAGGTGCTTTTTAGCCCCCTAAATGGGATATTTTTAAATCCAGATTTTTGATATTAGGGTTTTGAAACTCTGTTTACGTGTAAACGGAAGGCCATAACCATTGCGTTTTCAAACATCCATCCATACCGATATGGGTTCCAAATGTTGTTTATACTGCGCGAACCTAGCTGCGCACAACTCAACCTCTGATTGTTGGAAACCGCTGTCGGTTAAAAAATTAGCTCACGTGGTTGGCTGCCAGTGTCTTGCCCCTCCTCATAACATCTTGTTGGTAAACACTGAGAACCCATGTATACGTGTAAACCGCTTCCTACTGTTGCAATGTGCAATTAATGAAGATTGGCCATCAGGCTGGTCCAATTTAGCCATGAAACCTCCCACGCTAAGGTGCTGTTTCCACGTAGCAGGATATTTTTTAGCAGGGTATTTTTTTCTCCTGTTGAGGTGTAAACGCAACATGTGGATAAAAATAAATCCTCCATTGTAACAAATGTGTTTCAGCCCCCTAAACAGGATATTTTTTTCTCCTGCTTTTTATACCTGGATTTTTAAATATCTGCTACGTGGAAACGGCAGGCCAAAACCAATGCAAAACCAATGCAACCAGGAGAAAAAAATATCCAGCTACGTGGAAACAGCACCTGAATGTGGATATTTTTTTTTCCTGGTTACATTGGTTTTGGCCTTCCATTTCCACATAAGCAGATTTTTGAAACCCACATATCAAAAATCCTGCTTTAAAAATATCCCAGTTAGGGGGCTAAAATGCACAAGAGTTTTTATTTTTATCCCCATGTTGCGTTTCCACCTAAACAGGAGAAAAAAATACCCACATATAAAAAATATCCTGCTAATGTGGATTCGGCACCTTAAATGACAGGTGTTTCACCTTCATTCAATGATTATAGATAGGATGGCTTACTTACATGTACGTCATTAGAGCGTAGTACGCCATGGCCGCAAGGGGAGTCACTTTCTTCTTCTACGGTCAGTACTGGCGGCATGGTAAAGAACAATGCCAGTACCGCCAGGGTTTGAGTGTGGATCAGGTCATAGGACAGTTTCTTGGTAGTTGTCCTTAATTATCCCCTGCAATTAATGCTGACCGACAGCTGCAGTTAATTTGGCCACAAACTGAACATGAACAACTGGACATCCTCTTTTGACCGATTTGGAGTTTCTGGTATCACAATTTTTATCCATCATGGCGTCCCACCCACTGCCCATGTGCACCGTTTCCTCAAGCTACACCCCCGCACTACACCGTGGCCAGTGCATTTTCCAGCGAGTGATAGTTTTTATCCATTCTACGTTCTTTGGTTTCATTGTCCAACTTTGTAAATCCTGGTAGCCATGGGTCACTTTGGACAAAAGCCCCCTCTGATTATAATGTACTGTTCTGTATTTATAGGGAAGATTTTATAATTGTCTCCTACAAGTTCTTCTGCACTTAATTTAAACTTCTTATGGACTTTATTTAAAGATTGCTCCCCATGCCAGTAAACTTGCGCTTTGTATTTATTGGTTATATATTTGTTCTATTTTTTCATGTTTTCTAATATTTGTTTGATTGTTAAACGGCTTTTCCTTCACTTCATACATCACATCTGATTTTCTCCTTTAATGTGCCTTACTGGTTTAGTGATGATAATGAAGCTTCTACTTACCCTTAGTGTTTAAAGGTGCACTGTGTTGGATGGTGCTCAGAGTAGGTATTGCAACTATGCTGAAATAAATGATGGAAGTCTTTAACACTGTTAATGCTCCCAGTGATTTATTTGCACAGCGTTTCGGACCTCCGTCCTTTTTCAAGTGCAACAATTGCAACTATGCTGCTCATTGAGCATGGGCTGCTTATTGCCAAATTCAATCTTTTCATGAATATTTACGAAGTAATAAACTAATATTTACGAGTATGACCAAAGTACAGCATGTTTTGCAGCTAAAAATGTCTATTTCTGGAAATTCAAAATGGCAGCCAATGGAGAAGATCCCCCTTTTTATGTATGAAAAGTGCAATTTTCCCTGTCATAATAAATTGTTAGAATTTGATGGTGGTGGTAAATATTCGTGGAAATGTAACATTTGTGAATGGGCGTATGAATTTTAGAAATGCATTACTAAAAATATTACACAGTGCACCTTCAATGAGATGTTCTTGATTGTATTTCCATAGGAAGGTACCGTTGGCCGCGGAGAGCCTAGCCAACAGCAACTCCCCCAGCCCCTCAGACTTCCCCTCTCCCGGCTCGGGCATCCTCTCGCCACCCCCTTCTCTGTTCGCCTCGCCCGCCACCCCTCCTCCTCCATCCCTGGACGGCGTCTCAGTGGTCTCCTACTCCACGGCCTTCCTCCACAACCACAACGGAGGAGGCATCTTCTGCATCAGGGACCCTGACCCACCCACTCCCTCCTCCTCCTCTTCGTCGTCATCCTCGTCTTCGTCCTCCTCTTCTGCCAAATCGTGTCGGACTAAGCCCTCCAAATCTCCAAGGGCCCAGAGCAGTGAGGGCCCCGGAGCCAAGAGGCGAAAGCCTTCCGAGGGAGGCGGTAGCTCGCATCGGAAGACCGGGAACGGCTACCACCCGCCTCTGCCTCCACCTCCTCTTCCTCCTCCTCCTCCGACAACGACAACGACCGCTTCGATACAGGCCTCACCTAACCCGGCCCTTATCAGCAACGGCACAGCTGACCTGTCCGTCAAGAGCAAGGGGTCCGGCAGGATAGTGCAGGGAAACAGGGACTCGAGTGGCAGGTACTCGGTCAGTGGTGGTGGTGGTGGTGGTGGTGGTGGTAGTGGCGGGGTGGTGGGCACAGGACTCCTGGGGGACCACCCACTGTCACAGCACAGCCCCGCACCCTACGGCACCGCAGCAGTGGCAGGGGACAGCCGCAAACGGAAGTCGTCGTCCGCCTCGGCAACGACCCGACCCGGGAAGGTGGCCAAGACGTCGGGGCTGGACAACATCTTCAGGAAGAGCAGCCTGAGCCTTCTGGCTCCCTTGCCCGAGTCGCCGCACAATCCTCACCTCCGACAGGTACACTTCAGCACTTTTCCTTAAAGTGTCAATGTGCACAATTTCTCTACCCGAAAAAGGTGATAATGATATACAGCAGGGACGGGCAACTTTCATGGTGAGGAGCAGGGCTTGACACTGGCACCTGCCAACCAGCCAAATGCTGGTAAAACTTGGCTGTGGCTAGTAACAATTACAGTGCCACTAGCCAATTTGGCAGGTAGCTTATTCAATGGTATGACATATCAGAATAGCATATACTGTATTCTGCGTTTTACTCCTTGTGTATCAATTGTTTCTATTTAAGTTCAAGAAAAAGCTCAGTTACTCAGTTTCTATTTGTTTGATTTATTTCCATGTAGAAAGCTATGCACTCATCTGATTGCTTTAACACCTCCTCTTCTGAGGCTAGATGAACAGTGTCATGATAAAGGAAAAAATGGCTAGTAGAATAGCTGGAAGGCTAGTGATTAAGGAAAACCATTAGCCACATGGCAGGAGTTAGTAAAGTTAGTGTCAAGCCCTGGTGAGGAGGGCCACATGTTTTCTTCGCCTCCCTCTGAGGGCCTTGTGACCACGGATCTGACTGCAACTCGCAGACTGCCGATTATTGTTTGAAAGGTATAGGTGTTCTCCTTCGGTTAACACTATAATTACAATAGATTGATTCAGTACTGTTTTTTTTTTATCTTGGCATTTTTTAAATATATTTTATCTATGGGTCGCACTGAGTGAGGGCGCGGGCCACATGTGGCCCCCGGGCCTCCAGTTGCCCATCCCTTTTTGAGCAAAAATGCCCCGTAGCAACATGATCGGATCTTTATTTTCTAATGGAATGGTTAACATACACTCGCCTCCAAAAGAGTTGTCGCCTATCCATCTGTTTGGAATAACAGCTAATAACCTGACTTTCAATGAATCACTTGGCTTCAGAAGTCACTCATATGAAAGCTACAACCCTCCCGAATGAAAATGTGTGTACAAAGATAAATTTCATGCAGCAACTAAAGATGGACCCTTTATTGAACACAGGCAGGGCAGATTTTCACAAGACAAAACTTTTGTCGCCTATCGAACATAATGTGAAAATGAGCAGATAAGTCACTTCAAAACACTTCAAATACGCAGATTGGGTGTCATACTTAATCACTGAATCACTCTCACCTCTCCAGAAAATCAACTTTGGCCTTAGGTGTATGTTTAGGGTCATTGTAATCATGGAAAGCAACACAATGAAAATCAATGGAGTTCAATGATAGATGGTGACATATTCGCTATTCGTAGAGCAATACATTTTAACTTCATGATTTAATCAATGATAAAAGCCCTCAATCACCTGCCGCATGCATACAGCTGCTCATAAGAGCTGTATCTGTACCATGTTTCACTTTATGCACCATTTATCTTTTTTCATATTCTTCATCTTCAACACCATATAGTTTTCATGCTATCAGTTCTAAAATGGTTAATCTTGGGATCTTGACTTCAGAGTATGAGTCCCATTAGCCTTCATTTTTGTCAGAATTAGGCCTGACATACTCTTGGTTGGCTTTTTTGAGACAGGACAGTGGGAGAGACTTCTTTGGTGTTAAAGGTGAAGAATTTGGAAACAATAAATGTTGCCTAAAGTCAAACATGGGAGGGATACAGCTCTTATGTGGAGCTGCATGCATGCTGCTGGTGTGTGAGGGCTTTTATCATTGATTACATCATGAAGTTAAAAATGTATTGCTCTACGAATAGCAAATATGTCACCATCTCTCATTGAACTCCATTGATTTTCATTGTGTTGCTTTCCATGATTACAATGACCCTAAACATACACCTAAGGCCAAAGTTGATTTTCTGGAGAGGTGTGAGTGAATCAGTGATTAAGTATGACACCCGATCTGTGTATTTGAAGTGTTTTGAAGTGACCTATCTGCTCATTTTCACATTATGTTCGATAGGCGACAAAACTTTTGTCTTCTCAAAATCTGCCCAGTCTGTGTTCATTAAAGGGACAATCTTTCTTTGGTGCATGAAATTTATTTTTGTACATTCATTTTCATTCGAGAGGGTTGTAGCTTTCATATGAGTGACTTCTGAAGCCAAGTGATTAATTGAAAGTCAGGTTATTAGCTGATTTTCCAAACAGATGGATAGGCGACAACTCTTTTGGAGGCGAGTGTAGTTACCTGCTGCTGAGTTTTCTTTGGGTGTATTCAAACCAGGAAAGTTTGATAAGCTTAGTTCACTTGCTTTGGTCTGGACCAATTTTTTTCTCCACTTTGGTGCGGTTCGCTTTCACACTGTAAATTTATGTACACGTAAGTGGACCAAAATCTGTCCATAACGCTTTTGGTCAGAAATGAAACGTGCACTAAGTGCTAAATCCAAAGTGAAGTCTTTACTTTACATTACATTACATTTACTTTACTTTACATTACATTACATTTAGAAGACGCCTTTGACCAAAGTGACTTACAAAGGAGGAAATTTAAGCAGAAACAGGGTAAGGGGTCAGCGCAGGGTACAGCAGTATACAAGTAATTAGTAACAAAATATAGTGAAAGCGAAAAGTGAAAGCCCATTGGGAAACTCCAACTCCCATTGTCATTGTGACACAGCACTCCACAGCACACAAGTGAACACTGCACACTGCACACAACGAAATTGCATTTATGCCTCACCCGTGCAAGGGGGCAGCCCTCAGTGGCGACCCATGGGGAGCAGTGCGGTGGGACGGTACCATGCTCAGGGTACCTCAGTCATGGAGGAGGATGGGGGAGAGCACTGGTTGATTACTCCCCCCACCAACCTGGCGGGTCGGGAGTCGAACCGGCAACCTCTGGGATGCAAGTCTGACGCCCTAACCGCTCACCCATGACTGCCCAGATAGATAATAAACAAAGACATCTAGGCGCAGTTTACAATTGCAACACTGACAGCATTGTCCACAAGGTAAAATAAGATGTAGCATAGCAAAATAAAAGGCATAAAAAAGTGGTCTGAAGCAAAATGTAGAGAATAAACAAAGACATTTGGGCGGCGGCGCAGTATACAGTTGCAACACTGACGGCATTGTCCAACTACTGCACAATTATTTTTATCCATGACAACAACGGAGGAAAGCACATCATGTTGTGACATTTTCTTGCTCTTCACGCAAGATGTAGGCTAAAAGACATGGCATATTAGTCCCATCTGTTATAGCAGTCTTACGGCTCACTTCAACTCACATTGTGGTTAACTAGTATAGCTAAGCATCACCATCCTCTTTGGCTGGGAAACATCTGACTCAAACGAAAATACCTCCAAAAGATCTACACCAGGGTCCTTCGTCCGGATCGAGTCCGACCTTTTAGACCGGTCTGGCCACTTGTTTGATCCGGACCACTGTTTGATGGTTTGGAGTCAGACCAGCCCAAAAGGTTGCCCTCAATTAAAGTGTTATAATTAGGGCTGTCATTTTAACGCGTTAATTCGATTAATTAATTACAAGGCGCATTAACGCGTTGTAAAAATTAATGGCATTAATTATTTATGGGTAGACATACGTTCTAAGCGCATGGCGTGGCAACTGAATTCACTCTCTCACGCCGTGATAAATACAAGCCGTCCGTCAACTTCTAAAGCTAAAATACAATAAATACAACAAATACAGACACTTTTCTGTCTTTTTTCATGAACAAAGGCATATGTTTGTATTTAATTATTTTTAGATATTTTTGAATTATTACGAGATGTGCCAGTTGACGCTGCATTGCTGTGAACAACTGTTCAGTTAAAAAATAGCTGTGGACCAACGACGTTTTCCTTCAATTAACACAAGCAATCAGACAATCTCTACAGCTTAAATAGGCTACAACTAATGACATGTCAGACCCAATGTGGTGTTTTTCCCATTATCGGTTTGTCTATATTTGATAACTTTTAGAAAGCATTTTATCACGAGATGTAAGCTACCAGTCTGCGCTCGGCAGCTGGTTCATCTGATATGAATACAGGCGCATTTCAAGACAGTTTATCATTTGATTTGGCCATGGCAGTTGTATAATAGTTGGACTTGTGGTAGGCCTACTTAAATCTTTCATACAACTATAGCCCCGCATACGAATGAATTGACTGTTCAGGCTTTGAAACACACGACGCAAATATTTGTGCTCATGATGTGTGACCGCGGTAGCCAAGCTACTACCTAGAGCCTACCGCAATTTCAGCAGAGGTTTCTGCTCATCTGCAGAACAACACTTGTCTATTCACCACAACATCAAACCACTTGATAGATAATTGCTACCTTGTCCACGCTGCACGTAAGAATCAAAATATTACAGGCTCCGAAATTACCCCATGACACAAGCTACAGTGCAAGTGTCAACAGCGCAGAGTAGCCTTGGGATTTCAATTTGACAGCACAAAGTCATCGCAAGTGCTGGAAGATGATCTTCTCAAGTTGGGTTGTGATTACAGCGATTTTAGTGATACATGCCACGTTCAGAATAAAATAATACCACTGTGAATCTTTGCCACAGATGTCAAGTTGACAACTTTGATCGCTAACTAATATCCATAGAATATTTTGGTGTAGAATCAATGTTTAGTCCAAGCAAGGGTTATTGGCTAGCTCAGTGCAGTTATCATTCCTGGCTAATCCAGCTCCCCAAAATGTAAACAAAACGTGAATGAATGCACGTCATCTGTTTCATCAGGGGGTGTTCCCATTTCCTTGAACTCTGACCTTTTCTGATAGATAGAGAGATAGATAGATAGATAGATAGATAGATAGATAGATAGATAGATAGATAGATAGATAGATAGATAGATAGATAGATAGATAGATAGATAGATAGATAGATAGATAGATAGATAGATAGATACTGTAGACTCATTTTTTGTGTTGGCTAATGTAGCCTATTTATTCACTAACTCTGTTTACCAGGCCTATTTTAACATATTAGTACATCATAGGGCTTATAGGCCTATTGTAGGCCTAATTATTATTATTATTATTATTATTATTATTATTATTATTATTATTATTGTTGTTGTTGTTTCGCGTCATGAAAAGAACATACGAGTAAGTGTGATTAATTAGATTAATTAATTACAAATTCTGTAATTAATTAGATTATTTTTTTTTATCTACTGACAGCCCTAGTTATAATGATAAATATTCCAAGCATTGTCCAGATCTTAAGTTGATGATAAACAGGGCAACTTTTTGAGCAATGTTTCGGGTAATGATGCTATAAAATGCTGTTTGGACATCAATCAACAATGACACTTTGAATAAGAGAACTTGAATCAGCAGACAAATATGCATCAGAGAATTAGGAGCCAGCCATGTTATTGTTTGCCAACATTGCTCAAAAAGTTGCCATGTGCATCATCACCTTTTATATTTTAACTTGCCAGGGTGCAGAACTTGGAATACAACACCCATAGCTGTTGGGAGCATAACAGATGGAAATTAGCTATTAGCTATAATCTGGTGCAGGTCATCTTTTTACTATGTAACTAGTGTACCTTGCACATGTTCCCTGATGAAATAAACCAATAAACTAAACTAAACTAGTCATTGTGAGCAAGTAGTATACATGCAAAATGACAAGTCAATAAGAACACTGATGGTGATGAAGATTGTGATCAAGCAACATCACTCTACCCACCGGACCTTTTCAATTCGATGTCTTCTTGCTACTCTTTGTTCACATGTGTCCATATTGTATCAAGTTCATAAAGGTTGGAGCAGGCTTCACCCAACAATTTTTTCTTATTTTAGGGGTGCTGACCAAAATATTGTAAAACTAAAAAATGAGAAAAGGTCGCACCATGCATAGGTTTCTTTATTACACAGACGCGTTTCAGCGTTCTGCACACTGAGGAAGGCAGAACGCCGAAATACGTCTGTGTAATAAAGAAACATATGCATGGTGCAACCTTTTCTCATTTTTCCATATTGTATCAACCAATACATCCTTCTCTCTCTTTCTCAGTCCAAGGTGCACCACTGACTCCACTGATCACCATAGGAGAACAGGAGGATGCTCTGCTCTGTTCTGCAGATAGACTGTTAACTGCCATCTGCCATCTTCTTCCAAGGCTCCCCATCTTCCTCCTCCTCCTCTGTCTACATCTTAAGGCTTTACTGGAATTGTCACTCACAAACCAGAGAGGTAAAACTGAGGCCGTTTGGGGTCAGGTTGGCCCAAGGAGGTTGTCGGGCAGGGTTGGGAATCCTGTCAGTCCACACTGGCAGTCATAAAAAAAGGAATTAGAGGGTCTATCTTCCTCCTCTTTTGGTACTAAACGACGCTCTCTTAACCTTGTCAGCCTTTTGTGCTGCACATCTAAATGGGATATCTCTTTTCTCCGTAGACAGTTTGTCTACTGGTGTACAGGAAGACTCTGTGAGGACATACCGTCTATAACACGGCGGGCCCATCAGAGCTGGACTGGCTTTGTTCTGCTCAACACCACTCTCGATGCCGCTGAACTTTTTTTTTTCTGTTTTTGTTTTGTTTGGCTCATGTTGTTGTTGTTATTATATAGCAATGCATTCTATCGATCCGATTGATCATGTCGCCTTGTTGAAGATGCCAGGACAAAAGGAAAAAAAGGATTGAAGAGGAGAAGAGGGGCACCTAGTGGTGATGTGGGGTGGCCGCTGATTTTCTTCCGTGAGCTGTGACGAAACGTGGGGAGACCATAATGCCTGAGGCCTGTCCACCATGTATCATATTGCACATCCATACACATGTACATGTACATGGATGTACACACACACACACACACACACACACACACACACACACACACACACACACACACACACACACACACACACACACACACACACACACACACACACACACACACACACACACAGACAGACAGACAGACAGACACACAGACAGACACACAGACACACAGACACACACACACAAAACAAGGCTCTGGAATTGGAAAAGCCTCTACACCATGCCTATCTAAAGTGCACTTAAATCTCTTCCCACCTGGACCGTTGAGCAGGTGATGGAGACAAACAGGAACTTTTCAACCAAGGGAATTCTTTACTTACTGACACTGTTTGGCAAGATTTATTTTTTAAATGAAATGGGTTGAATTCAGGTTTTTCTTTCCTCCAAGTATTTCAGTTCTGTTGCAAGGATCGCAAGAACAACAACAACAAAAAAACTGTCAGGACTTGCACCTCAAATGGAAAACAACATAAGGAAGTGTTGGGTTTTTTTGTATGATAATTTATCATTTCTATATTAATTTTTCTAACTGACTAGTGTAGGGCTAAAGATGAGCAAAAGTATATTTGTATGTCGTTTTAAAAAAAAAGTTGAAAGTATTATTATTATAGAGTTTGTATTGTTGGACAAAGTGTACATATCTTTCTATTATTTTTTGTATTTATTATCAATCTTGCAGAGCTACATGAAAAATAGTCCCACCACCCCTAATCCCTGCCACCCATCCAATCAATGTGTGTTAAAAGACTATACCCCCCCACACCCCAAAGAAACCTATCTTGCCTTCTTTTGCAAGGGTATTTTATTTTCCCTCCAATAGTCCCACTGTTTATTGAAGAACAGTTCTATGCCGTGTCAGCTTTACCTTGTGGTTAAAAATCCCAAGTATTATACTGCTGTTTGTGAGCATGTATATTATTGAATAATTATTTGGTTAAAGGTATAGACACAGGCACACTAAAACCAACCATAGTCGTGTAGATTACTTTGGTGTGGATTTGATTTCGATCAGCATGATCACCTTAAATAGTTAACATTTGCATAGTACATGCCCCTTTGCACTTTGTCATATACCAGGAATTTCATCTGGTTTTATTTATAGAGAAAAGATGTTTCAATCATATATAAAAATATATATTGCATAGGAAGACAAAATGTTTGTAAAGATTTTTTTTTCTTGTTTCCTTTCTGATTACCCTGCGTTTTAGAATATTCAGTGTGCATCTCGCTCATTGATGTGTTTTGGCCAGAAAATGTTATTTTGCCTTGCTCAAGATGGAGACTTCACGTACCACAAGAGATGAAGCCTGGCTTTTCAAAGGCTCTGTGAACTCCATGTAAAAGTGCTTCCACCCATAGTCCTTAGGTGTTGGTACGTAGTGCGCTTGGAGAGATTGCTGTCTTACAGTAAACTCTTTCCAAACTTTTGCTTTCTAATCTAAAGAACGCTGTGCTAGTATTGTCTCTCATACTTGAGAGGTCCCTTTCATAAACCCACAAAAATTGGATGTTTTCCCTGCAGTCTTGTTCATTTTGCTAGGCATACGCTCATGCATAACAGCCTGTTTTGTGCAAAGAAAAATACGTCCAAAGCCCAGGTATCCGTTGTTAAAAGCAATTTTAATGTAACAGTGACGTTCCTTTTTGAGGCACGCTAATGCACTGTTCCATTTGATAGTCTAAATTCTTAATTAACCCTAACCACTTCAGTAAATGTGGTTAATTGGAAAATTGAATGTTCGCAAAAGACTGTCTCTGAAAGCTCTGTCATTGTCCTTATTTACAGGTTTGGATTGTCATTTGATTAGATAACTGTTTTGTCTGCTATTTGAACTTTTCTCCGATATTGTCAAGAATGTTTTCTCTTTAATTTTCAGTTGACTGCCTCTTATTTCAAATATAGAGTAGGCCTATATAGATCTGTGGGGTTTGAAAGTGTATATTTGGTTGTAATAAACGACAGCAATTTTTATAGGCCATGCTTCTATGGCATGTCCACTGTGATCTATTTTTATTCTGCTTTCATATATTTGAACCAACTATATTTGACAAAAGTATCCACTTGTAACACTTGTCACCATGCAATGTCTTCGGTAACAATGCCATACGTTTTTGTTGTCATTTACGCACCTCCTTACCTTAAAAAAAAGCCTCGAGGTATAATACAAAAAGTGGATGATTCACACATGCATGGTAGCCTGGCGACGTTATCCTACGCACTTCCACCCAAAGATTTTAGTTTCGTACATAGTCTGACCCAACCCTCCTAGCTCAGTTCGCTCATGGTTCTGCCAATCAGCAAACACATGAGAGTGGTGATGCAGAACTCGCCCACGGAGTCTTTTACTGATTGGTTAAGGTAACACTATTGACACTTTTGGCTTGTTATTCGTATGCTTTGGCAACACTATATCGTAACAGTCGTGCTAATAAAACACAATTTTAAATTTAATTTGAATTCAGAACTCCAATGAATTAAAATTGCAGTTAGGTCAGACCATCTCTCACCTTCCACGTAAACGGATTCCTCTTGACTTGGTCCAGACTGTTTGACGGAGTCAACAGTCGGCTTTCGCCCAGGCTACATGCATGGAGGTTCATACATGGTTTTAAAACCACTTTCATCCTTCCTAACCTTAAAAAATGGTTATCATCTGACAAGTTTGCCAGAGACCGTCTGACCACCTCAGACTCACCTTCCATCAGACAAATTCAGGTTAAAGTGTCATGTAACTGTGTATACTAATTGTATTAAATTATATGAAATGTTATACTTACTGTCCTTTTGCTCAGTTATGTAACTTTTACACATTGTCGCCCCTATGTTATTAATGGAAAAATGTGATGCCCCTGCCCCAAAATCTGGTCAGCCATATAGAGCTGTTTTATTTTTTTTATTGTAAGGCCTTATTTTATATGGTTGTTTAAACTCTATCCAACTTAATGTATTTGAAAGGAAGTTACAACTTCAATGGCAAAACCTCAGTGGAATGGTGTTCCTATATATGTGCTTTTTACTCTGGCCCAAGGCATTTTCAGAAAGGAAATTGAGTATGTGTATTTTTCAGGGTTTGATCATGTTTTGGAATTCAACTGTTACACAAATACATTTTTTACCTGTCTCTCTGTGTCACCTTGTAATCTGTGTGTGTGTGTGTGTGCGTGTGTGTGTGTGTGTGTGTGTGTGTGTGTGTGTGTGTGTGTGTGTGTGTGTGTGTGTGTGTGTGTGTGTGTGTGCGTGTGTGTGTGCGTGCGTGCGTGCGTGCGTCAGATCTTAAACATTAACACTAAAATGACAGGGCAGTTGCAGATGATATAAAGTTTTCAACCTCCTCGCTTGTCTATGAAAGGCATTGCATAGACTGATACAATTAAGACAGGCACAATCACAGTAGACATCCAAACCGGTAGGCTAAAGCAGAGTAAGTATATAATAATGACAATAAATAGAAAAGTTTTTATTCTCAAAATTCTGTCTGGCAATTCAAGGGAAGGGTATACCCCCCACACTCCACCCCATCCAGCATTCTTATGGTAATGGTTTAGTCCAGGCCCTTCAGTTAGGAGTCTGGGGGAAAGCAATGGCTATCTTTTGTTGTGTTTTCTGTGGAGTTGAGGCATGGTTTGCCGGATTATAACTACAGGAGAACTCCTAGACTCCCCTCTTTTTTTATTTGGGTGCACACAATGGCACTACCAGTTTTTTTTCTTAGTCTCCAGCTGGAGGAGAGAGAGAATGAAAAAAAAACCTCCTGAAATTCACACATTAAAAAGCAGTCAGCAGTGAGGTGGAATCTGGGTGAACTCTGTTCGGAATTGATTTGTCATATACTGACGAAGAATTCGCGTGCGCAATGCTGGCTAACCAAGCTGCGGCTCGTGGGAACAATGCTGTCAGACAAATTTATACATCATGCACGTGTTTAGATTGCAAGCACTTTGGCGCGCTATCCCAGCTTACAGTATCATAGCAACCAAGTTTTCCCCAGCACCTGCGCAAGGGAGGCAGTTAAGTTTCTTCAGACATAAGAATTGCGTCTTCTTTACTTGATAGGATAAGTTCACGTGGTGGTTATATTGGCATCATTGGATAATTGCGTGAGGAAAATGTGTGAACATCGTTTGATTAGAAAGAAGATTCGAGGAGAAATGACTAACATTTCGCGAATTGCAAGCGAAGGTGCTGCTGCTGGCACACTGCTCCGTGAGGATGCTAGCAGGCTAGCATGAAAGAGGCTAATGTGGGGTGGGCTAGCCTGCTAGCCAGGATGACACTGCCACACTTCAGCAGTAAACTAATTTTATGAACACTGCCATTCGTTGGTGGATGATTCAAAAGCGCTTGCATTGAAGACCATGAATCCCTGACATGCTGTATCTCCCAATCACTTTGATAAAGCAGCAATCAGTCACTATTATTAGAGAAAGGAGTTATTTCAAACTATTAGAAACCAATTATTATGCCAGTTTATTACGCCATTGGCGTGCCCTTCCCAGTGACCACAAACCCACATGGTCTGTAGTTATTTTTTTTCTCCTGACCACTAATTAAATTGAACCAAACAAATGTTGCCAGTTGTTTGGGACGATACCTTATTTATTTTTTCTGTAAATGTAATGCCATTATTGGTGATACGTGGAGACCTAATTTCATGACGCAAATGTGCAACACGCCAATATTTAGGTGTAACCTGTTTTTTCCCCCCGAATTAGTTTTGATGTGCATGCAATAGTGCCCAGAAACTTAAAATAATAATAATGATAATGATAACAATAATAATACATTGATTTGCCTTTTTTGGGTGTTTTCCACGAACACTGCGCCTTATGGCAAAGTGCCTTGCTAATTTAGGATATCTATCTAAATCGACCTGAGAATTAAATAGGATCAGTTACTCATATTAACACAATAAAATGTTGACCCATTGTTCTGAAACTTTTTGACAGACGACAGTTTTAGTTTGGAGAAAAAAAACACCTTCGTTTCATTGATTTGGAGTGGGCGCGCGCCGCCACAGATGCACAAAAACATCTGTCAGAATCGGACATTATACACATTTTCAAATTTCAGTTGATGTCAGCTCTCGTGGAGTCCTCTGTTGCGTCGCCTGTCACTGTATATATAAAGTTTAAATGTAGCACCTTTTGCGCAGCGGCCGCACGACTGGAGCCTCTCCATAGTGTGCACAAAGGCTGCTGGCGAGGGAACTGCCGAGCGAGAACTCGGCACTGAGAGGCGTAATAAACAATCCCCAGCTAGCCCGAGAGGACGCACAGTCGAAGTAGCTCACCGGCCGAAACGCTTTTGTGGTACGTAACAAAAACTGATTCAATCTTCTCTTTTGGCAGGCAATTGACTAAGAAGTAATACAACGATATCTACATCCAAAGTGAACCTTTCAACCTTGGTCTGAAGTGGTTTTGGAAGCTAAAAATGCCTTCGTACCTCACCGAACGTGGTTGTTTTGCAGAAAATGGCGTCATCGTTCTCTTGTTCGGTCCATTCATGGAGGGGCGAATGTTTGGTTTCAGTGGCTAATAATGTCTGTTGACAGCGTTTATGAGGGTAAATCTAATGTGTATGTGTGGTATTTACCACATTTTACAATACAACTTCGTTATTTTACGCATTTGGGGCTGAATGAAGGCTGTAGGAAGACGCGCAAAGCCGGAAGGGTCACCGGACCTGTGCGCCAAGCTACTTCTTGGAAAAGGTGCCACCGAGCCGCATAGCGTAGCATCTAATCTTTACCATCATCGACCATTTTGTTGTTTCTTTCGGCTGTAGTAGCAAACATATAACCGTTTCAGGTCATTCGTAATTTAGTTTTGGGTCTAGTGTGGACGTATTCAACACTCCCTTTGTATATCTTTTGGGTCAGCCCGCTTTTACGCTGCACTCTCGGCCATGCTGCAATCTGTGGAGGGGGCCTCTTTTCTTGCGACTTGAAAGGTGCATTTTGTACGTAGCTCACCCTTTGATCAAGTTAATCTGGTCTTTTGTGATATGGAATGGTTGCTTTTTGGAGTTGACAATATAAGCGTGTAAAAGAGATTTCAGGGGCATAATAGGGCAATACAACGGTGCCATGAGAACGGAGAAGTGCATTGCGCTTCGTGTTGCGAAAAGACGGCTAGGAGAGGCTGTGACCAAACTAATGCTAGACTCCCAAACAATCGGGGAGTTGGCGCACATAAATTGGGTAGGTTAGTCCAAAGCTGCGCAACGATTGTGCCCCTTTGCGCATATCGGTGGTAGCCTAGCTCTTGCATTCTTGCTAAGTTATATTCGCTAACCTATTAGGATAGAATAACATTTATTGCCATCTATCCGTCTAACATCGAGGCACGGTTTCAGTTCATCATCTTATCACCGAATGGCTGGAAGACGAAGGGAAACCATCGATGTCTAGTAGGCTACCCTGTGCTCTGTCGGCCGCTACGTGTATGCGTCCTAGCCGTCCACCACGATAAAGCGAACAGATTCATATGGCCATGAACTCTTTCTCTGTGCGTCATAGACGGTTAAGATGGCACAAAATGACTAAAACATTAGTCATTATTTTTCAGTGAGATTGATTTTGAGGAACCACACCGCTGTTTTGTGGAGCTTGGTCCTTCTTGTAGGGGGTGATGTGGCGCTTTGGTGCACAATTCGTTAAGTTTTTTCGATGGAAGTTACGCAACTGATCTTTCCTTACGCGATGGTTCAAGTGGTCTTCGCCCTCCGTGCAGGGATGCACACTGATGGCGCGAATGCGAAATTCTGTCATTATCATTATCCACAGAATACTTGCTATTAGAAACAGACTCGGTGCCATTTGCGTCACATCCCGCGTTTCACGTATGTCCCTAGCACGCATTCGATTGCCCTTTCACTTGCTGAATGGTTAGTTTGCGCCGAATTAGTTTAACCTGCATCGCTTTTTGGGAAAAGTACTTGATTTGCACATGTGTGGCGTTGTCACTCTTCGCGACATAATTTGAAGAATGTACTTGATTTGCCACATGTTTAAGTGCTTCCTGTTTTCTCGTGCGCAAGGAAGTGGTGCACATGGTTGTTGCTGTTGGTGTCGTGACCCTAAACTACTCAGTAGCTTTGCGTCACAAGTGGGGTACTTCTTTTTGGTGAAACATTACCTGAACAATCATTGTGTATCGTTACCTGCGATGGAGGTAACATGCTTAACCTGATGAGTGACCTTTGAGCAAAGCTCATCAACTGCCCAATATACCAACTAAATCAATGGGTGTAAATAAAAAAAGTGCTGATTTAGCGTTTTTGTTTTTGGCTTTGTTTTGCTTATTTTACCTTGACATGCTGTTTTATAAACATTTGGTGCCGTTAGTTTTAATTAGTTCACACAGAACCAAATGACATCAAATGTATATGGATGCCATATGCGGACCATGGGTGAATAGTTGCAAGTGAATGATTTTGGGTAGGCTATTCACATTGTGACTACAGTTCTCTATGGAACGCAGTCACTGCACATCATGAATTCGTCAAATGTATGTTAAACCCAGTAAATACTAAGTATTTTTCTTTTGGGATTTCTGCTGTATGGACATTGCACCTGTGACTGTCAAGATGGTTTTAGATCAGTGTAGCCACATATCTATGACATCTGGTGGTCAGTTATTAGTACAAAGGTATCTTAAAAGGGCATACCAAAATTCCACCTGTTCTATGGCATACTCTTCTTTCTCCCTGATGTCAGTGATCATCTGGTTTAGCCTCCAAGTTCTATGATCCGTGTGGAGACAAGGATGTGCTGGTCCAGAAAAAGCTTGGTTGACGTGTGTGGCAGGGTTTTGACACAAGGGTCTTCACCTCTGGCAACAGAGATGGATGTACGGTGCATATTGTTTAAAAACATCACAAAACTGAACTATTTCTCCAACTTTCCCTGGTTAAGGACCACCCCCATTGAACCACTGTGTGTGCCTGAAGAAACATTACGAATATAATACTTTAGAGGGAAAATGCATTTTTTAATGTGTTAAATGTGTGTGATTTTCATAATCATGTCACCCTTTTCATGAGTAGAAAAGTGATGATTGATTAATGTTCAACAGAGACCTCAAATAGAGCGCTTGCCTATTAGTGTATCCTCAGGCCTAATGCTACTTAGGCAACCTGTGACTGCCTGCTTTCGGTTAACTAATAAGGCAAAGTGATTGATAAGGCCCAGCTGAGATGCTATTTACACAGGCATGCCTGGTACACAGAACTAGCTAGCACACACACTGCTTGGTGCCATAATGTCTCTAAAGTTGGATATACCCCATCACTCGCACACATGCAAACACACACGCACACGCACACACACACACACACACACACACACACACACACACACACTCTCCCTCTCTCTAACGCAGTTCTTGGTCTGAGGAGGCAGGGGCAGTTCTTAATCTGAGGGGGATAACAAACTTCACCTGGTCTTGAAATTGAAACATGAAATGGGCATGTATGCCAAAAGTCGTCAAAATTATCGACCTAAAACAGCATGATATGGAGAACTTTTATGCTATTTATATCATTTTTGATCTTATCTTTTGTTGCCATACAATTGCATAACTTCTTCCACTGTCAACAATCAGTGACACTAGCCCCAGGGAATAACTAAATTATTACATTATCCCGACCCATCACCAATCATGATCACTGTGAATGGTCTCTATTCTCAACCACGAGTCTCCTGGCCACCTTCTTAGACAAACAGCACCTTCACACCGCCCGTGTTCTTCCCGGGTTTCTCCATAATCCTTTTGTCCCCACCCCCTCCAATCCCAGTATGTTTAGGGAGCGCACACAGTTTATGATAGTTTATGGCTGTCCCGTAGTTTCTGACGCCCACCACGGCCAATGTCAGCCTCTCCCGTCCTTGTGCTACTCCAATGTTGACAGGTATGGACACACCACCTTGACTAACCAATTCCTCATGGGAGCCACAGCTCTGTCCTGTGACTGCTCCTCCTCCTCCTCCAGCTCCTGGTCTTGGAACAGCTGGTGAGTGTGAGTGTGAGAGAGGGAGGGTTCACTGCGGCTTGCAGGTCCCAGATCAGTGACTTTTCTTCTGAATCCTGGGGCTTCCTCAGCCTGTGGTAGCTGCATGCCAATTAACACCAGATTGGGTGGATGGCGAGCAACAGCTTCGCCAGCAGTCAGCATCTGTAGGTGAGCCAGAATTAGAGAAATGACAGCCGGTTCTACTGCAGCTGCTGGTTTGCGTATGTGTGTGTGCGTGCGCGCGTGTTTGCGTCAAACCACCGTGGACATCTCTCCTGCTGCGAGCTCTAGGATTAAGAGCGTGGGCAACGTGTGGGAAACGTTATTTTTTATGTCCTGCGCTACCCAGTTTTCAGTTCAGCATTCTGTCTCTCGTTCTCTCTCTCTCCGATGCCGTTTGGCTCCTTTTGTGTTTTTTTGAAGCTTCTCTTGTGTCTCCATGCAGTAGGCTACTTTCCCCCTCAAGTGTTGTTAAAGAGTCTCACACACTCTACTTTAGCTTGTCTGTAACCATGGCGACCAAGACACACATTGCTGTGAGGTTCAGCATCAGTGGCGTACCTCACGTACCTCAACCTGAATCACACACTACGCCCCTCTTATTTCCTGTGTTGTTGACTAATCTGCCAGGCGTTACGTTATGGCCAAGTTCTGTCGTTCTCATTCGTGATGGTCTCTTGGCTGCTCACTCTCTCACTCTCATTCTCACTCGCTCCCTCTCTTTTAAGTCATCCTCATGTTTTGAGGGATGGCAAATCGCCTTTCTCTTTTTGTGGAGGTGTGAGTCACATATCTATTCACTTAAAAATATCTTCCTTCCCTACAATTATGTTTGATAATTGGACCCTCTCCTTCTCATGCCTCCGTGCCATCTGCAGCAGTGAAATCTAAGCATAGTCTTTTATCTGGCCGTCACGATTCCAGTAGTATATATGTCTTGTCTTGGATGTCCATGATTTGTGTTAACTCTGAGTCCAGGTTGGATTAAATTTGATGACAGCTGTATGTTAGGAGTCTGATTCAACATTTCATCTCTCATAATGTAACCTTTGAGTCAATAATCAAAGTTTCTCTTCATTTGGTTCCCTGGTTAAGAATGTTGATATTTTATGATGCAGGGAGTGCAACCACATCCAGTAGAGAGCATTTATAATTCTGTGCCCCACTTTGCGTAACTGCTGGCAAATTCCTGAACAGATGTTGCATTAGAGGTCAAGCATTTGACTGACAGATCGTTCCTGGAGATGCTGATGTTAAAGTGGGTGGGGTGAATACAGAACATGCAAGAAGAAAATTGTAATCTGATTTGATTTCAGTAAATTAGGGCAAACTTGTTGCCTTTTCACCTTGAGCTCGCTGAGGGCAACGTTCTGACTGCACCTGTCCTGTGTCACGCCCCTCTCAACAAGCATCAGCCAAGAAACCACACCATGACTAGTTATAGACAGGTTGAAAAGTTAGTGTGTCATTATGGAATTTTACAGAATTTATCACTTTTCTGTGTCAGAGCCAGTTCAGATGGAACTATGTGTCTTTGGGCTCGTTTTGTTTAAAACAATGCCATTTAGTGGAATTTGAGGAAGGAAACTCCTTGGCACGTTCTTGTGCCAATGATTTATTGGCTGTAATGCATGGATGCTGTCTCCCCCTTGTGGTAGGTTTTGGTATTGACTGTTATTGGCTTGAGTGCAGGATAATACTCTCAGTATATCATACACATTAGAATATTGTATTAGGGACATGCAGCCCTATATAGATTCGTATATGCTGATGAAATGCATTTTTGAATGGAATACCTGTCTACTGAGGTTGTATTGTTGTCTTGGTTTGAATAAACTCAGGTGTGCCGTGCTTCCCTCTGTAGAACAGTGAGAGGATGTTCTAATGCAGAAGTCACTGTAATTCTATCAGTTTCAAATTGCTCAGATGGCATTTCATTCCTCACAGTAGCGATGGCAGTCACACCACCTTGTCAAGTTTTCTCTCCTTCCATTCTACCACAATCATGTCATTTGTCAACCAAAGCATCCTGTTTTGCATGCTTATTTGTTTATTTATCTGGCTTTATTGATTTGTTCATTTATTGTTTCGAGTATTGTGTACATCAAAATACTATTAGGGGGAGAAGGAGTCTTTATTAGGGTATGGAAAGTAAGCGCATGATAAATTCACAGCAGATTTACAAATGTGTTATTTTACCACAGTCCATGTTATGCGCTTAACTTTTTACATTTGTTTGCATAAAGCATAGTTATGTAATTTATGTGTTTAGACCGACATACACCAAGGTTATTGCGTGAGTGAAGAGGCTTGGAGACAGTTAAGGGGCAGACAGGATTAAATCACACTGCTGTGTCAAATTTGTGGCATTTTTTTCCAGTTTTCACTTGACCACAGTCAACCAATGCATCCGGTCGGTCAGTCAGTTGGTTGTTAGAACTGTTGGACAGCGGTTTGCTTTTTTTTTTAAAGCATTTGCACGTGATGTACAGTAGGTCTATGGACCTTGTCATACTGCGTATTTGTATTGTTTACATGCTCCAAGGTCAGTGTGTGGGATAAGGAAGCTGGTGACAGGGGTCCGGAGGGAGACAGGGAGGGCGGGCGGGATTAATCCACCCAGAAAGTGGCACTTATCTGTGGCAGGCTATAGTCGGCTGTGTCCCCCTCGCTTTGTTGGAGCGGAGGAGGGCCGACAGAGGCCCAGGACAGGGCCAGAGGAGGGTGATGCTCTATCTTCTGCAAGGACTCACAGAGTTCTCGCTGAAGGCAGTCGGGCAGGCAGGGGTGCATGGGTGTGTGCGTGCGTGCGTCTCTGCCGTGATCTAATGACCATGCAGCACCTCACATGCGTAGTGGACAAGCCTATAAATCAGAGAGAGAGAGAGAGAGACGCTGAACTGATCCCATTTAGATGGCAGTGTTTTTGTTTTGTTTGCTTTTGAACTTCCTGTGGTTGGAGATTTGAGAAGTGAGAATTTCTCAGCACATGCTAGCTCACAATAACTTTGTGTTCCTATGAATATGAATGTTCACCTTGTAGCACATAAAAGGTCACATACAGGTTGGTCAGATGTCAAAAATTGTATTCTAATGATTCGAATGAGAATTCTGAATATTTACTGAATGCCCCCACAGTGACTCCAACACAGACAGAGCCTCCTCCTTTACAAATGGCCTGAACTTGACTATTGACTTGGGCCATTGTTTGCGTCCTAGTCAGTGGCACTGGCAGCAAATTGGGCATTGACCCTTTGACCCTGGCACTAAACTCACCTCGCCGGGCTGTAAAATGAAGTGAGAAAGTGAGTGTGTAGGGGTGTTAAGTGTCTGTTAGTTGCGCCCTCCCTTCTGAAGAGGTCCTAGTACTGTGAAATCCAGAAGGCATGCGCCCTTGAATTCGCCCCCCTTTGCAGGACAAGCACTGCAAATAGGCCGCGCTACAGGCCTAGATGCCTGGGAGGATGGTGCAAGAAAGGGTGTTTTTTTTCTTCTGCATAGGCTTCTGCGCAGATAGTCATTCCAGTTTTATTGATGCTTCATTTTTCTATTAAACTAGGTCAAGCTCATTACTCTGCAATAGAGTGTGTATTACGCTTCACTTTGAATCGATAAGGACAGTGAAAAGTTATTCTTATAAAAGTGTTATAAACAATATAACTAAGCTGCGTGGGCCAAAATATCGATATGCCGTGCAGAGAGGGAATTCTCATCTTGCAATGGAAATCCTGACTTTCTAGTCAGTTTTTGAATGGTTGTTTGTTTACATGTTGTTGTTAAACATACAAGTGGTTCTTTGTGGTTGTTCTGCAGAGTGCTGTCTGCTGTTCCATTTCAAATGTGTCAGTGAGCGTAATAGATGTTCACATGATCTTCTTGCATTGCATGGAGGGGGAGGGGGAGGGTTCATACCTTTATTAACAGGACAGTACATGTATTAGGAGAGAGAGATGGGGATGGATCGTGAAATGGCCTCAGGTTGGTATGACTTGTGTGGCACCTTAAGGGCGGGTTATGCTTCCTACTTGTGCCACAGAGTGAGCTTGTCGCAGCCATGATGCAGTTAATTTTGGTTTATGCCCTGTTTTGAAGCACGGTCTGCGCGATGTCATTCCACGCTGAAACTGCCTTCAATACAAAGAGTAAACTAGACGTGTCGGTTGTTTTTTAGCATCACAGACTCGACGAGAATGAAAATGAAACATTAAATCTTTATATCACGTGCATGTTTGATCGCACTGGCAGCCACAGTGGTAGTTTGGAACAAAGAAGTGGCTCATTTGTCGAAGCGGAATGTTTCCTCGACCTCGGAACCACTGTTCAACTGTCCAAATAACTTCAGCGTCGTAACTTGCAAGCGCATGTGTTGTCTTTGGTTCGTGTAAATAAATCAAACAACAAAGCACGGGCAACTTATTTAATGAAGAGCTCACAGTCCGTAGACCGACGAAGGTTAGAACAAGGAAGTAGCGCTTGTTCTCGACTCGAGGACAGAGCAGGCTGGTCGAGAGGACCACCTATTTTCGCCCTTTCACGCCGTCGCTCCCTGCGTCGAGACACAATTTTGGGGAGGTGCCCCAGAGTACCTGCGTGATGGGGGGGGGCTTCACTACGTTAACTGCGCGGCTCACTGCATTACGACGCAGGGACGCTGGACTGGAGGCATAAACCACCCTTTAGCCCAATGAGACACAGCCCCCCCCCCCCCCCCCCCCCCCCCCCCCCCCCCCCCTCACACTTGTCTGATTGTTTAATAACTGGTTCTCTGGTGTGGGAATGTCACGTTGTGTGTGTGTGTGTGTGTGTGTGTGTGTGTGTGTGTGTGTGTGTGTGTGTGTGTGTGTGTGTGTGTGTGTCAGGCTTGTACGAAATTCAGAATTTCTGAATTAAATTCAATTCAGGAAGTGGAATTGAATTTGAATTGAATTGACTCCACCCCTACAGGATGTTGAATTGAACTGAATTTGAATTACAGGAAATGGAATTCAAAATGGAATTGAAACTCACTGCAATTCAGGAAGTGGATGAACACACAACTTTTGTGTTTTCAAAATAATAAAATACAACAATAACAGTGTAACTAAGTACAATAGCATTAACAAAAATATATATTGCTAATGAATTTAACTACAAATGTATTCAGCATTCAAAATGATAAGTAAATGTTGTATAAACCATGCAGGCCCCCATTGTGATTTTCAGTAGTTGCATGTATAATAATTAGTGTTATGCAAGGCCTACAGATGACTTTCACACTTCTTATTTGTTATGTACAAAATGTATAATGCATGTAGCCAGTATTTAATAAAGGCTTTTTAAACTTTAGTAAGGAGTGCCTCAAATAGTGTTTTTTTTTATCTTTTCATGGAAGTTTGGACGCCCAAGTTCTTTTTGATGAGCACCCTTTTTTACTAACTGGATACAGGACCCAGTGAAGGATTCCCTTTTCTCTTTTTTGTACCAAAATGTATGTAAATATTACCATCTAAGGTCTACAGCAAATAGATAATGGCATTGTACTAACTCAAAATGGAAGTTAAAAAAACCCGAAAGTCAAATAATTACCTACCCAAATCCTAAAGCACTGCTAGGAAGCAGCCCAACAGGTGACCTAAGGGGGCTATAATTCACTCTTCCCACCCACCTCGCAGTGCCGGGAATAGACACATGCTTATAAATATACAGCACCATCTAGTGTTCTTATTTTGTCATTACTTTGAGTTTCTTTGAATTTCACACCACCATCCAGGGATGGGCAAAGACACAACTAAATGTATTTCAAAATACAATGCAAAACACCCAGCTCTAAGATGTTACAAATACGTTACAAAATACATAACAGTAAATGTATAAATAATCAAAATACTGTATTTTGCATTTTCAAATACACAAAATACAACAGAAACTAGGTATGTGGGTGTGTCCTGACTTTCAAGCTAATGAGTCTGGCTATTTGGTGTAGCGGTTAGAGCCCCAGTTTTGCATGCCAGAAGTTTAAGGTTCAAGTCTCAGCAAGGAAACTCAATTTCCCTTCGCTACTCAATCGCTTGTATGGCATCACCAAAAATAACAATTCAATTCACTTACACAATAAAAGGTAGGCCTACTTTAAACCACAAAAAACTCCTGTGTAACCATCATTAATCAGTCATTGAACAAAGAATAATGTTAAGTTCTTGTAATTATGGAGAAGGCTATATAAACAATGGGCTACTTGGCACAACTAGCATTTTAAAAATGGTACAGATATGTCAAGGTCTGTATGTGAGTTCAATAAACAAAAAAGCGTATCTTGCAAATGATGTTCACATATCTTGCAAAGCGTCACTAATGCACCATTTGTGGCCTTAGAGCGCCATCTTGTGTGTGATGCATGGTGCAGTATTAGTAATGATCACGGTTACACCTTTGGTGCTAAGCATGGCAATTTCAATTATTGATGATATTTTATCAAGAGTGGCGTTTTTTGATCCAACAGTATATATTCAATAATTCAGAATTTTGAGGCTGGTTATTCGTTAGTAACTCGTAGTCAGGTAGTCACCTGCCAATGTTACCTGGGAATTGAACTGTCAATCTTTGGAGTCCTTCACCCCTTTCCCAGGCAAACACTTTTACATTCCAATATAGCTACAAGCATCACTTACATACTATTTGATCCGTGTTCCTACTATGTAATTGCATTGTTCAGGAGAAAGTAGGATATTGTATTTTCTCTTATTTTGAAAATTCAAAATACAGGGGGGAAAGTATTTATACAAACTTCAAATACTTGTAATTCACTGACACGAACTACAAAATTCAAAATACTATCTTCTATTTCAAAATGTATTTTAATTGAAGTATTCGAGATACTGACCATCCCTGCCACCACCTAGTGTCAGTATTATAACATTGCTTTGAATTTCTTAGAATTTAAATTCCGTGAAATTCAGTTTCCTGCCATTCCAATTCGAATTGCAATTCCATTTCCTGTTTGGAATTTCAATTCAATTCATATTGAAATTCAAGAATTTAATTTGAATTTTGGGGTCATTCTCAATTCAATTCGGAATTTCGTACAAGCCTGGTGTGTGTGTGTGTGTGTGTGTGGCGTGGACCGAGAGACGGCAACTATTCCGATTCAAGCATTCTGTCCTTACTTTTTGGGGTGAAGGGGGAATATACAATGTTTCGATCTTTGTTTTTGTTTGTGTTAGTTGTTTGTTTGATTGACCATTTGTGTAAGAAGAGGTTCTCTGTGACGAAGTGTATACAATGTTTCAATCAGTGTATTTGTTTATTTGTGTAATAAGCGGTTCTGTGGCGTGTGATTGCTCCGTAGTGTGTGTGTGCTGCCTGGTCGGGCAGATGGAGATGGAGAGGGAGATGGAGATCGAGAAGGAGGGACCTATGGAGGAGCCCACAGCCCAGGATCAGCAGCAGGAGCAGCAGCAGCAGCAGGAGCAGCAGCAGGAGGAGGAGGAGGAGCAGCAGGAGGAGATGCTGTCCACCACCACCACCACCACCACTACCAGTACCACCTGCACCACCAGTAACACCACCACATGTGACAAGGGATGCCAGACAGAGGACATCTGCAACGGCACAGCAGAACACCACACCACTGCTGCCGGCACAGACCACGCACAAGGTGAGACTGCTGCTAGGCCAGGGAAAACACACACACACACACACACACACACACACACACACACACACACACACACACACGGCCATGCATGCGTTTAAACTGACGAGGTGGGCCAGTACACACACACACACACACACACACACACACACACACACACACACACACACACACACACACACACACACACACACACACACACGCAGAACGCCACCATCCTAACCAGAGTGCCAGGTATGGTACCAGACAGCCCATCAGTGCATACACACACACACACACACACACACACACACACACACACACACACACACACACACACACACACACACACACACACATATGTACACAGACGCCATTTAGCATTTCCGCCTGGAGGTTTGGGATATTAGGGTTACCTTGTGTTCTTTCTAGTGTGTTTCCTAATAACCCCCATCCTCTCCCAAAGGGAGGAGCTCCCCAGAGAGGGAGGTCACGGGGGATTACGGGAAATGCGCTCTCTCGCGCGCGCGCGCACACACACACACACACACCTCTATCTCTTGCTCTCTCACACACATGCTCAAACCTTCAAGACACACACACCCCTAGTCACACCCCCTAGTCACAATGTGGACACACACACACACACACACACACACACACACACACACACACACACACACACACACAGCCCCCTAGGCACAATGTGGGCACACACACACACAAACACACACGCACCCCCCCACACATACACTCACACACACACTCACACAGCCCCCTAGTCACAATGTGGGCACACACACACACACACACCCACACACACACATTCCACCTCTGTACCCCTTACCAGCAAGGAGCAGAGTTAGTGGTGACCCCTTCCCCAGGCAGGTCGCATCACACAGCACCGCGGGCCCAGCAGGGGAGCCAGGCAGCCACATTTTTCGCAGTCCCTCTTCCGCCCACAAAAGTGGGTCAGGTACTACTGACTTTCTCTCTCTCACACACACACACAGTCACAGTTGTACAGTAGGCCTACATAGTAAATGTGCCATATGTGTCATGTGACATGAGCAGGGGACTGGGATACACATCTAAATCTCTGGCTGTGACACCGGTGATGCACTGAAGATAGAGGAGAGAGAGAGAGAGAGAGAGAGAGAGAGAGAGAGAGAGAGAGAGAGAGAGAGAGAGAGAGAGAGAGAGAGAGAGAGAGAGAGAGAGAGAGAGAGAGAGAGAGAGAGAGAGAGATAGAGAGAGAGAGAGAGAGAGAGAGAGAGACTATAAATACACTCCAATTAACTAGAGTCCTTGTGAGATGCCTGTTGCGTAAACCGACTGAGCGTGCAACTGGGCCGGGAGACCAGCACGGTGAAGAAGAACATGGCAGTTCCTGGTGTGTGTGTCTCTCTCTCACTCTCTCTCTCTCTCTCTCTCTCTCTCTCTCTCTCTCTCTCTCTCTCTCTGCATTCCCTCAGCTCTTTTGAGTGTTGGTGTTAATTTTGCAGGCCTCAGCTGGCTGCTTGTCTTTGGGAGTTTGCTTCAAATGACGCCTCCTCTTCTCATTCATAATGAACTCCAAATCCTGCAGTTCTGTTTTTTTGTTTTGTTTTTTTTTGTTTACACGTTGAACCGACTACACAGTACTCTCATGCAGGAAACCCTGCTAGGGTAGGCAGTTGTGATTGGTATTGCAGGGCTTTTTCTAGGAGTTTTTGGCATGAGGGAGCATCATGGCAGGTTGCGGGGGGTGAAGCGGGGAATTTACTAGGGGCGCTCAAAAAAAGTAACCCGCGGAGGTATGAGGGTGGAGCGCCCCTATTTCCCCGTTCAGAAAAAGACCTGTATTGCATTGTATCCATCGAGCAGGTGTCAAAGATAAAAGTAAAATGGAAAAAAAAACCACCCCCAACATGGGTGACTTTGCTGAGTAACTGGTCTACAGTAGACTACAGTACCTCTCTTATGATCAGCTGATTCTAGGTAGGGTGTTTGGTGTTTTTTCTGTAACAACGCAGTCTGTTCACCTACATAGTAACATCGGAGTAACTGGTGTAACACACTAGTAGGAGAGTGGAGTAGAGTACTTTTCTTAATCCCAAGGGAAATTAAGGTGTCTGACAGCTTACAGAAATACACAAATAAAAACATGCACAAAGACCCAATACAAATGATTACACATTGTAAATGTATAGCACCCACTTGAGAACTATGCAGTATGTCATGCTGGTGTTGTACTTCCACCACGACTTCACTTCTACTTATTTACTTTTGACCCCAGCAAGTGCTCCCATCCAGACACCTCGACTCATGTGTTCCCAACTGCCACTTGACCTCAGTCTATTTTCCTTCTTCTTATCTGATGGGCCGTAGCAGGAGAAAGTGTGAGCCTGGTGAGATAGGAACTTTTCTTCTCTGCCAAGAGAGAAAAAAAGGATGGCATGCTTGGATAGCTTCCCTCTTTGTGGGTCTCTGGCTGTGCTCTCTGCCAGCAGGAAAGGGTTAATCGCGCAGCTTTGCCCAGTTCTGAAGGCTCGCGCCTGATTGGCTGAACTTTGACCCTTGACGGCAGGGAGATCAGAAAGGACCTGCCCCTGCTGATTAGTCCCAGCGTGGAGAGGAGGGCGATGGGGGAGGGGCTGGACTGGCCTCAGGGGTGTGTGTGTGTGTGTGTTTGTGTGTATGTGATTTCCTATGATTGTGTGTGTGTGTGTGTGTGTGTGTGTGTGTGTGTGTGTGTGTGTGTGTGTGTGTGTGTGTGTGTGTGTGTGTGTGTGTGTGTGTGTGTGTGTGTGTGTGTGTGTTAATGTCTATGTGCTTGTAAGTTGTATGTGCGACAGAGAGAGGGAAGAGGCGGGAGTGGAATTTATTCCTGAATGAAATCTGTGTATTAAGCAGGGGTTTAAGCATATTAGCCAGCTTGTAGTCCCAGCAGCTGTTTTAATCAGGCGTTTATTGAATGCACTGAAACTTGAAAACTTAAGAGCGCATTAGCGCCCACTGCCAAGATTCCACTTAATGCTACTTTGATGGAGAGGCCTGTGTGGGTAAGCGATGTTAAACTGCAAATTGGTGAGCGTTTTGAATTGCAAATATCTACGCCGGACCAAAGATGTGGGCGTGCCACCTTTTATCCTGCACGAGACAAGCTGAGGTTCTACTGATTCATGGTTTTTAAAAGCAAAGTTCTTCATCTACCTTTTGAAGTCGCAGAAGTACAATGTCAACTAGCAGTTATCTAGCATCGACGTGTGTCTTAACATTTATCTTGTCACGTCAAGTCAGGTTTATTTATTATGCACTTCAAAAACTGAGGCTCAAACCCCTGGTTCAGAAAGAAAGAACCCTGGCTGCCACATATTTTCAACAGTTGATCCACACCCCTTTAGCCAGGTAGACAAGCTTTATTGGTCAAATCACAAGCAAAAGGAATACCTGGCAGGACTCTTACTTTCTCAAGCCTTGGCTACGTGTATGCATATTTTGACCCCGTTCACATGGCATGTGTATTGAAAAAAAAAAAACACCATTGTGGCTGATGTGTTTTAGAAAAAATATCAACAGGTACAGCAGATATCTGTTGATTACTGAAAAAGGTGTCTTGCAGAAAGCTCTCTAGCATCTTTTGTACCTGATCACAGTAAATCGAGACCAAGACATTGTGATAGTACTGCGACTAATAAATACAGTAGTTGTGTTGGCAGTTCTCATTGGAAAGTTGCTGTGAAATCATATTTTGCACACTTGTAAAGGGGAGCAGCATGTTTGGAAATGATCGCACTCTAGAAATAGACACTCTTGCATTCCACCCATTCTGCAACCGAGATTTCTTTTGTAGCATGATTTTCATTGCTGCATGGACATTTTTTTTCTCTGGCATGTTTTACCATGTCTGCAATATATTTTTAAGACCTTTTATGTTTGCCAGTAACTGTGCCCTTGCCGATTAATCTTAGATTTCATAGCAGCTTAATATTATACTGTACGTAAGCTATTGCATGAGTCTCTCTTTTCAATTGAATGCTGTGGAATGGACGTATGGTGCACAGAAAAGCTTTTCCAGGTATTAAGGTATTTCAGGATGTAGAGTGGTATTAAATTGTTGTGTTGTGACTGAAATATACCCTGGTGTGCGTGTGTGTGCTCGTGTGTGTGCCTGCATACATTGTAGCGTAACTTAGCCTGTGTACTATGCACATGCTCATGTAAGTAGTAGTGTATTACAGGGGTTGGACAAAATAATGGAAACACCTGTCATTTTAGAGTGATAAGTTTCATGGCTCAAATGGACCAGCCTGGCTAATCTTCATTAATTGCACATTACACCAATAAGGTGAGGTGTGAAAATTCAATTAGCAGGGTAAGAGCACAGTTTTGCTCAAAATCTTGCAATGCACACAAGGTTATGGGTGACATACAGTATCAGAGTTCAAAAAGGAGAAATTCTTGGTGTGCATGTAACTGTTGCATCTTTGACCAAGACAGCAAGTCTTTGTGATCACAAGCTGCGGTATCCAAGGTAATGTCTGCATACCACCAATAAGGATGAACCACATCCAACAGGATTAACTGTGGATGCAAAATGACAGATGCAAAATAGCTGCGGATGCGAAATAACAGGTGTTTCCATTATTTTCTCCAACCCCTGTATGTACTGTACCACCTCTTGTGGCCTAGCAGTAGATGTATATGGTTGTGGTCACATGGTATCTTAAAGGAAAGGAGAGGAGAGGAGAGTATGGGAGGAGTGGAGCGGAGAGGTGAGGTAAGGTTTGGTGAAGAGAGGAGAGGAGAGGAGGGGAGGGGAGGGGGAGAAGAAGAGAGGAGAGGAAATGACACGACTCGAGCCATAAATGTCTGAGCACAATGAGGTCTACCAGAACCTGCCCCCCTTCTAAACCAAACACACATCAATCCAGATGAAGCACGGGACCGCAAAGCCCGTAAATCCTGCCGTCTAGCGAAAAATCAATCTCCAGTTACCCGGCCTCTGATTATTCTGCCTCTATTCTTTTCTTTTTTTTCTCCTGTTATTGCGTTTTGGTATTTGGTTTAGGGCCGATGATGGCAATTTGTTATCATGTGGAACTGACATGGTCCCTCTTGTTGGATAACTCTGCAACGATGTCACTGTGCCACTTTACTTAAATTTTTATAGTTTTAATCCTTTGCAGAGGTTTCCACCCCTTGTTCAGAAAGTAAACCCTGCCATATCTTTGCTCTTGCCGATTCAATAAACCATCTGATCTTTATTGCCACACCCCTTCAGTCAGGTAGATGACCTAATTAGGAAAGAACACCTGGCAGAACTTTTGGTACCGCTTGATTTTACATTAGAGTTACCATACATAATTACTGTGTACTTTCTAACAACAGGGTAACAGAGAGAAGTGACATGATATCTAACGGGTAAAAAGGGGGTAATTACAAAGCAAATACCATTAATTAGGTAACAACAGAGTAACACAGAGAATTTAGATGATTAAGTTAGATGGTTAAAAACTCTGCAGTAGTTTCAGAGTAATTCTTGAGATATGTGTATTAGATGGTATTTACTTTGTAATTACCCCCTTTTACCCGCTAGATACCATGTAACTTCTCTCTGTTACCCTGTTGTTGCCCAGAAAGTACACAGTAATTACTGTACCGTAAAGTAAAGTACATTGAGACCAGTTTTGTGTGGAGAAATTGCATGAAACAGTTGCCCTGTTTTATCCCACCCCAGCAATATCTGGCTCCTCTGCTATTGTTAAAAGTGCTTATGTCACTAAGGGCTGCGCGTGCGTGTGTGTTGGGTTGTTTTTGGAGGGCTTGCAAAAGAGATTCTTCGACAGTGTTTGCAATCTGGGTGCCCAAAAAAATGGAGCGCTGGCCAGCCAATCTCTGACTCGACACAATCTGATGGTGAACACTCAGCTTTTACTGGAGAACGATCCCTAAAAAGCAGCAAGGAGAGAGGGAGAGAGATGGAAAGAGAGAGAGAGGTCCATAAAAAGTAAAATGGGGGTGTGGTATCAGAGACAGAAAGTGTGTGTGTGTGTGTGTGTGTCTGTCTCTGTGTCTGTCTCTGTGTCTGTGTCTGTGTCTGTGTGTGTCTGTGTGTCTGTCTGAGTGTCTTTGGCCTCTGCTGCTCAGTCCTGCCAGAGCTGTGTGACTCTGATAAGGCTGGTGGGAGGTTTCTAAATAGATGAGGTGAAAGTCAGAGAAGATGCACGCACGCACGCACGCACACACACACACACACACACACACACACACACACACACACACACACACACACACACACACACACACACAGCGTCACCAGAGACCTGGAGAAAACATGGCCTCCTTTTCCCTATGGACAAGACTGAAGGAGAAGACTTCCCTATCTGTTCTCCTCTCTTTGGCTCGGTTGTCCTTTCATCCCTGCTCTCAAGAATCCACTGCAAGACTAAAGGAATGACATGACATCACACACACACACACACTTTGTCCCTCTCTCTCTGATACCCAGTCCTACGGATATTGTAGACCTGCTTTTTTGTAAGTAGCAACAAATTGGTCCAACAAGGGAGCACAAAGGGTTTTGAGATTTTGTCCTGACTCTCGACTCGCCACTCTGACGTGTGTTGCGCTTGATCTCTCTTTGTCACACGTCTGCCTTGATGTGCGTCTGCCAAGCAGATAAAAGCCTGTATCAAGGCTGGCTTTTCGAGGGTGAAGAATGGGTAACGTCGTCAGAGGCAGCAGAAAGAGGCTCTTCAAATAGGAGGACACTGTGACACTGTGACGTTTGATCAGGGCAGGGCTATTGGATCTTGGACAATGCTATGGATGTTGATCATCAATTCCTGTACAGCATTTTTAACTGTGTGTGTGTGTGTGTGTGTGTGTGTGTGTGTGTGTGTGTGTGTGTGTGTGTGTGTGTGTGTGTGTGTGTGTGTGTGTGTGTGTGTGTGTGTGTGTGTGTGTGTGTGTGTGTGTGTGTGTTTTGCAGAATGCTGTGTTGAACCAGGAGACCCTCCTCTGCTGCAGAAGCAGATTCAGACCTCCAAGTCCGGTATCCAGCAGATCATCGAGTGTTTCCGATCAGGTATGGACCCATCACCAAGTCTGTCTGTCTCTGTCTCTCTCTCTCTCTCTCTCTCTCTCTCTCTCTCTCTCTCTCTCTCTCTCTCTCTCTCTCTCTCTCTCTCTCTCTCTCTCTCTCTCTCTCTCTCTCTCTCTGTCTCTCAAAGTAGAGCTTATGTCCATGTGTAAAGAGCCTGTAGTAGGGTTTCTCTATAGCAGGGTTTGCAAGACACATTCAGATTTTGTCAGAGCATGGCTTTTTGGTCTCTTGATATAAGACAAGAATAGCTAGACACACTCATGATGCATCTGCAAGTTTCCTCGGAAGAACAAGGTAAAACATCCGTCAGATGCAAATCCTTCAAAATCCAAACTGGCTTGCGACAGACTGACTGACCGATGTAGGGACATATAGCGTCATTGCATACGCTGATCAACTATAAATATCACTGGGTGGCTTCACAGCTTCTCTGCTTGGGCCCCCACTGAGAAAAAGTGAGATATGGGGAGAGGGTAGAAGAGAGAGAGAGGGAAGGCGCTCCTCCTGTCTGCTTGGTGAAGTGGGTCAGATCTTATTCTTAGCCCTCCCTGTAACCTTCTGAAGGGATGAGGAGACACTGGGCCCTCAGGCTTTTCTCGCTACCGCACAAATATAGCAGGAATCATAACAATATCATCTCCAGGATTGACATTGTGCTGGAATTAACATGCCTGTCATTTCCAACTGAGCTGATACAAAGCACCTTTTGTTAGGAGATCTCTGCAGGTGTCAAATCAACTGATTAATTCATAAAAGCATCCCAAATAAAATCATAATAGATGTAAAACAAATGTTATAATGTATTTCTCCACTGGATGCACTGGATGGTGTATGGTGGCCAGTCTTACTTCTGACAGGTTCCAAAAAACATTTATCCTTAATGTCTGAACATGCATCACATCCGTTCTATGATGGTATTGCACAATGGTTTACATAAAGCACCCTCAAAACATCTGGAGTAGTGTGCATTTTCACTTGCTTTTTCAGGGGCTGTGGTGAATAGCTGTAACCCCACCCCTCCGGTCACTTCTTCACTGTCTTATCCCACAGCCATAAAATGGCTACACATATACAAATTAATAAATATATAAATGTAACCGTGCTGCACTTGGATGGATAATATAGAGCACAGTACATCGAGGTATGCTATGCTCTGCTCTGGTAAATGACTCTACCCTGCTCTGCTCTGCTATGCTCACAACTGAACGGATGATAGAGTTGACAGTAGGCCTACACTGTGCTACGCTATGCTATTCTCTTGTAAATAACCCTACCTCTGCTATGCCCACAATTGAATGGATAATGTAAATTATAGCACACTGTACTCTGTGGTATGCTATGCTATGCCTTGGGAAATACCGGTAACCCTACCCCTGCTGTGCTCACAACTGAATGAACAATGTAAATTATACGTAGCACACTGTTACGCTATGCCATGCATAGATGCCTCCCCGTCCTGTGTAATTTCATTACACGTTACCGCTGGCACCGACACGAGCTTCTGTGTCCCAGCGCCAAAGAGGATTTCACGCTCGCTCGCTCCGTAACACCTCGCAGATGGTGCCAGTGGCTATTCCTTAATTATGGTCATTCTCACCGCACCGCTGTGGAACGGCCAGCGCCAAGGTCTCGGCTTTCACATGCTAAGGTGCCGTTCCTAAGGGACTATGTGGTGTCAGTCAACATTGAAATGAGTAGAGTAGAATGCAGTAGAATGGAATAGACAGGGATGCCTTTCATTATGTACAATGTGTGCAGGGCTCTAAATTAACCCCAGCCAACTGGCCAAATGCTGGTGAAATTTCAGTTTGGCTGGTAGAATCGACCAACTTCCTCACCACTTCGACCCATTAGTCAATATGTGTTTGGCTAGTAAGAGTATCATCTTCTAGCCATTTTGACTGGTGGTGAAAAAAGTTAATTTACAGCCGTACGGTATACATGCAGTCCAATGAGATGGCCAATAAACAATACCGCCTGAATTCAACACTGCAAGTGCCCTGGACCAAATACAATCTAGAAGATTGAACGAAGAGAAGACACCGGAGCAGCTCAGATGGGATGCTTTTTCTTTTTAATTCAAGTGCACAACATGTTTGGGATTAACGTTTCGATGGCAAGCCATCTTCATCATAGTCCATGAGTACTGAAGAGAGAGGAACCCAGTTATCTGGTATCTCCTGATTTGACAGGTGCAGGCCTATGCGGTATGGCAATAGGTGATTGGTCCTTCTCATCGGTTACTCATTAAGTCCACACCCAGGGAAAACTATGTGTATTTACAAAGAAAAAAACATTACGCAAGTGAGAGTGCATATAAATACAGAATAGAAAATACAAGAAAATATATGTACATGGAAAGCCATTTTAGAAGGCTAGGTGGATACTTATTAGTCATAGAAGCCTATGTAAAAAAAGGTATACAGGTACATGATCCCAACATCATATTATGATAAACTTGCTCAGACTTTACAAAAAGCAGGATAGACTCAGCTCAGCTCAGTGTAAAAGTTTCTTAATGACGTCACCACCTCTAGGTGAAGAGACAACCCGTTCAATGCCCCAGAACTTAAGCGAGGCCGGTGATCCATGCTTGGCTTCCATGTAATGCCTTGCCATAGCATATGAGGTGTTATTTGTGCGTATAGCAGTTTTATACTCAGCTATCCTCAATTTTAATTGACGTTTAGTTTGGCCTACGTAAACGAGACCACATGGGCATTTCAGTAGGTAAACTACGTGTGTGCTATTATAATTGATAAAAGATTAAATTGCATAGCGTTTTGGGGAACACCACATATGCTATGGCAAGACATTACATGGAAGCCAAGCATGGATCACCGGCCTCGCTTAAGTTCTGGGGCATTGAACACCTCCGGTGTCTTCGTTCAAGATTACCTGCCTCCCTCCCGTTGATGCACCAGATGTAAAAGCAGAAGCGCACGGAGCCCCTTTTTTTGACAATCTAGAAGATGTTAAATCAACACTCCAGGTTTTTAATTAACTCTGCAAAACTAGAAAACTAGTCTAGAAAGCATTCTCGCTCTCTCGCTCTCTCTCTCTCTCTCTCTCTCTCTCTCTCTCTCTCTCTCTCTCTCTCTCTCTCTCTTTCTCTGTCTGTCTCTCTCTCTCTCTCTCTCTCTCTCTCTCTCTCTCTCTCTCTCTCTCTCTCTCTCTCTCTCTCTCTCTCTCTCTCTCTCAGTGCACCAATAGGGTGGTGGAAGCTGGAATGAGGCTTGGTTATAGAACGTCTCTGGTTTCATCATAATGAGACTTGGTTATAGAACATCTCTGGTTTCCCAATATAAGGTGTTGACATTTTAAAGTAGCTGCTAGTCTGATTTTATTGTGTCTCAATGGCAGTGGTTCCCAACCACCATGGTTTAAGTGCCCATAAGCAAGGCATCTAACCCTACCACCCATCTGCATTGCTCCAGGTTGCCAATTCACTGTCAGTCGTTCTGGACAACAGTGTAATCTAAATGCAATGTAATATGATATCATGATCTCATATGATGATGGGATATTCTGAAGGGATTTCTCTGACGTCCCTGAAATAAAGGGCTGGGGAAGCAACACGTTCATGTGCAGTAAGTGTCAGTAACTGGTTTCTAAATTGAGTTATATCTGCTTACTTGAACAGACTTTCTTCTTCCATCAAAGACGAAAGCATGAAAGAATCGCAGTGTTGGGTGTCAAGTGCAAATGACTTGGAGCCAGAGCAAGAGGAAGGGAGTTAGAAATAATTAAATTCAAAACCAGTTACTGAGGATCGAATAATCTTTTTTTAACTTTTGAAGAATATATTATTTATAAGTTGAAGAATACCTTAGCGATAATGATGTACTCCATATTGCACTTGGCACTTTGGTAATTCTGTACCTTTGTGTTGATTTATGGCTTCGCTGTCGTTTTCCAAAATACTTAATTGTAAAATGGCAGTGTTCTTCTCATTCATTCATTCATTCATTCATTCATTCATTCATTCATTCATTCATTCATTCAGTCAGTCAGTCAGTCATTCCCAGTTTTAAAGTAATGAGTATTCCTGTGAATGGCAAGGTGTTGATGCTGCCCTCTTGTGGTGTGTTCCAGGCACTACACAGCTTCGCCACATCCTGCTGAAGGAGGTAGACACCATCTTCGAGTGTAAGCTGTGCCGCAGCCTGTTCCGGGGCCTGCCCAACCTCATCACACACAAGGAGTACTACTGCCTACCGCGCCTGCCTGATCCCGACGGTCAGTGATCTGACACACTTAAACGTACACACACACACACACACACACACACACACACACACACACACACACACACACACACACACACACACACACACACACACACACACACATACACCTCATCATGCACAAGGAATACTACTGTCTACAGCGCCTCCCTGATCCTGATGTTTAGTGATCAGACTGACACACACACACACTTTCTCTCTCTCTCTCTCTCTCTCTCTCTCTCTCTCTCTCTCGCTCTCGCTCTCGCTCCACAACATTTCTTTTCAAACTAATACACAAGCATGCGTGCGCGCACACACACACACTCTCCTACACTACACAGTCAGGCAAACACAACTCATTTCAGTTCAAGAATATCTACACACACACACAAGCACACACACACACACATTCACACACACAACACTGCATTAGCGGCAGTGCCACCTCATTAACCTCTCTGAGCAGCCAGCGTGCTTGTGTTTTTTACCCAAATTTGTCTTTCACGCGCCGAAGTTGATGAGGTGTTTGACTTTGAGACGAGATGCATTATACCCTGCGGTGTAGACATAATGACGTCATGACCTTTATGCATGCAATTCAGACTCCATTCACTCTAGAAGTTTGGAGTGTTTATCCTAAACATGAAGCCTGGATAGTGCTTGATCGCACGCACACATTACTCCCAACCTATCCACCACCACTAGCACCAATGTGTGCATTTAAGTGCACACACACACACACACACACACACACACACACACACACACACACACACACACACACACACACACACACACACACACACACACACACACACACACACACACACACACACACACACACACACAAAGTTTATCAACTTATTGTTTTTAGGCCTCCCACTGGACAACTGAGCACTTCAGTTTGTTCCTTGATTGGTTGCTGATCAAAAGGAATATGTAGTTGACATAATACAAATACTTTTTGTTACATATTGTATAATATAATATGATATAATTATATTATCTGATATTATATTATATTATATTATATTATATTATATCATATTATATTACAATTCTAATTAATTTATATTTAAATATAATATAATTATAGCAATTATACCACAATATGTAAATAAATTAAAATCAAATCATGACTCATGTCTTCCTCCTCACCCACAGGTCCTCAGAGAGACTCCAAGCAGAGTGTGGCCTTCAAGGAGCTACTGGACGCCATCTACCCTCCCAAGGAGCCCCACGTCGTTCTCCTGGAGCCCATCTCCTCCAATCCCAACGCTGTGTTCCAGCACGTCACCCGAGAAGACCAGCAACGCGCCAACAGCCAGCCTCCCTCCACCACGCCGCACGAGACGCGCAAGGAGAAGGAGAGAGAAACGAAGAGCAGACGAGCGGAGGAGAAGGAGAGGGAGAGGGAGGCGAGGAGCCGGAGAGAACAAGAGGCGAAACTCGCGGCTGCTGCAGCAGCTGCCGCCGCCGCCGCCGCCCAGGCCGAAAAGTCCACCGAGGTCAACGTGGAGGGTGACCTTGAGAACCAGGAGGAGATGGAGGAGGACGAGGAGGAGGAGGAGATGAAGAGCAGAGGCGAGGAAGGAGCAGGGGAGGTGGACGAGGACGAGTTGGAGGAATCTCGGAACACAGAAGACGGCGAGGAAGAGGAAGAAGACGAGGAGGTGGAGGGCGAGGAAGAAGAGGAGGAGGAGGAGGAAGAGGAGGATGAAGGAGAGGAGTGCACGGAGGACGAGGCGGAGGAGGCGGGGGAGCAGCGGGAAGAGGACAGCCCGGGGAAAGAGTCGGCCGACGACGTCGACGAAGGTGCGGGCGGCGACGGCTACGTGCCCGGCGTGGCCATCACCTGCTGCATGTGCGGCAAGGACTTCAACTCTCGCCAGAGCATCCGCCGCCACTGCCGCAAGATGCACCAGCCCTGGCTGGAGGAGCTGCGCAAGTTCACCAAGCTGCGCACCGTGCCCATCAGCCTGCTCTCCATGGTCAAGCCCGCGCCCTCCGTGCCCCCCGGCGGCGGGGCCAACGGGGCCGGCGCCAGTGCCGGCACCCCAGGCTCGCCCGTCAAGACCCCTCACGGCAAGAGCTGCCCCGTCTGCTTCAAGTCCTTCGCCACCAAGGCCAACGTCCGGAGGCACTTTGACGAGGTGCACAGAGGGCTGCGGAGAGAGCTCATCACGCCTGACATCGCCACCAAACCCGGGGAGCCCTTGTCGCTGGACACCAAGCCCAGCCCGGCGGCGAGCGCGACACCGGGGACGCCGGCCCCTTACAACATGGCGGCGGGCAAGTGTCTGATCTGCAAGAGGAAATACAGCAGCCAGACCCGGCTGAGGAGGCACCTGCGCATCGTGCACAAGATCCGATCCAAGCACATTTCCACCACCGCCGCCACCACCCCCGTCAGCCTGCCACCCCAGACGCCCAACTCCTCGGCAGCCCAGCAGACGCCTCTGTCTGCGGGGAAGAAGGCGGTCAAGCGCCCCGCCTCTCCCCCACCACCGCCGGAGTCCCACAAGCGCGGCAGGCCCAAGAAGCACAAGCGCGACGACCCCAAGAAAGCGGCCAAGGAGGAAGAGGAGGAGGAGGACGACGGGGGGAGTGACGGGAACGGTGGACAGACTGGCATCAGCGGAAGCCCCAACACGTTGCGTCGCCCGCCCAAGCTGACCCTGGGCTTCGACTTCAAGCTGCTCTACTGCAAGCTGTGCAAGCGACAGTTCAGCTCGCGGCAGAACCTGGACAAGCACATCGAGCTGCACACGGACAACGACAACGAGATCTTCATCAAGTTCTACCGCTGCCCGCTCTGCAGCTACGAGACGCGGCGCAAGCGCGACGTGCTGCGCCACATCACGGTAGTGCACAAGAAGCCCTCCGCCTACCTCAGCAAGATCATGGCCACCATCGAGAGCCGCGCCGTCAAGAAGCCCGCCGAGGTGGTGCTGAAGAGCAACGCGGTCGGCAACACCGGCGGCAACGGCAAACGCAACCAGACGCTGTTGTCGTCGTCGTTGTCGTCGTCGAACTCGTCATCCACATCGCAGCACATCAAGGAGGAAATAAACGGCCGGCACGAGCCAACTTCCACTGGCGCCACGACAACGGGCACCTCGGGTCAGCACGGCATGCGCAAGCACAACTCGGCGGACGGCACGCCCACCAACACCACAACCAACAACGCCTCCTCGTCCAGCAGCAGCTCCACCCACTCGGCACCCTCCACCCCGGTCACGCGTCGGCACGAGTACCCGCCCCCCTCGCCGCCCGTCACGCGCAAGCACGCCCTGGCCATCTTCCACTCCACTTCGCCCATCACCCGCAAGTCCGACTACCATCACACGCGCAAACAAGAGACGCCCCAATCGCTGAAGCAAGAATCCAATGATTCGTCGTCGTCGTCGTCGTCGACCACGTCACACAGCACGGAGGTGCGGGTCACCAAGAACTTCTCGCTGCACGCGTGCGACATGTGCGGCCGTGCCTTCGCCAAGAAGCTCTACCTGGAGACGCACAAGCGGAGTCACCGCAACGCGCAAGCTGCTGCGGCCGCCGCCGCCGCCGGCTCAGATGAGCATCACCGGTCGCAAGGGGTCAGCACTCGCTCCAAGGCCATGTTGTGGTAGGGTAAGTTTCCCATTTTTAGTAGATGAAACCAATAGATCACACTCAAGTTCTTCTTGGTCTTTGCAGTTTTTTGTGTTGTGTTGTGTTTTTGCTAGTCTTCACCAGTTCAATGTTTCCTACCTGCGTCTTGAACTTGAAACGACAACTCCTTTCAATCTATGCATCTTTATACTTTTCTGAGATTTCCTTTTTTCTCTTCTGTTTTTCAAAATCATTCTGCAGTGTAAGTCATTACAATTAGTTATTCATGGACTGCCTCTTCTTTGCTATTTTCTTCAGTAGTTTTAGCAGAGATTCTTTAAGATTCTCTCTACTCTCTCTGGTTTTAGTGCACTTCCTTCTGTTCTTTCTCTTTTAACTTTTTAAAACTGTGAGTCACTTCTGATGTACACATACCTCCACTTACCACACTGTCAAGCATGGATTTCTTCCTTCCTCTCTCCTCTTATTTCCTCTCCTCTCCTCTTCTTTCCTCTCCTCTCCTCTCCTCTCCTCTTCCTTCCTTTCCACTCCTCTGCTCGTCACACTGTCAAGTATGGAAAGGATTTCACAGCAGGGCCAGAAAATGATACAGAGGCCCCAATCCCTTTACTCTCTTCTCCTCTCCTCCTGTCTTCAGAAGGAGTTTGCAATGAGCTAGTTGTTGCAGTGAAGTGTGTGTGCGCGCGCGTGCATGTGTGTGTTTTCATGTCTCTCTGAGGGATGGTATGATTGATCTGGTCGTCTTAAGGGTCTTAAGCGAGGCCCCCCTCTTAAAAGAAAGCAATTAAAGGAGCTGAGCCGTGTCCCCGGGACAACTAAAGCCCCCCCCCTACAGCGTGTCACCCTGCCGTCGTGTCCAACAGGCCCTCCGAGATCAGACTTCTAGGCTTCTAACTGAGGCCACCAGGGATCTGTGGCAGCTTGGCCTTTTCTGCTCTCTCTCTCTCTCTCTCTCTCTCTCTCTCTCTCTCTCTCTCTCTCTCTCTCTCTCTCTCTCTCTCTCTCTCTCTCTCTCTCTCTCTCTCTCTCTCTCTCTTCATCTCCAGTCCCCCTTGTCTCTCCCTGCCTGTCCATGTTTCTGTCTATCTGTCTATATCTACTGGAGGCCTTAAGACTGCAGGATAGGTCACTTACCTGCAAGAAGTCTCACGAGAGCTGTTCATTTTGTGGAACATGAGACTTTTGCCTTGTCAGTCAAAATGTTCTATGTGATCAGCCTTGGAGCTTGAACTCTCTGCATAGCCACTCTGACTGTAAAGGATGGAGCTCATGCACGTGTGTGCAGTGCACATGCACCTGTGTGTGATTGGGCATGTGTGTGAATGCACTTGCTTTGGGGTGTATTTTCATTTGCGTACGTGATATCTGCAGTGTGGCTGTGTACCCTTTGTATGTGTATAGCTACTTGTATGTATGTATTTGTCTGCTTCAAACACATTTTAATAGACCGCAGAACTTACATCTGTTATTTTTTTCTCTCTTCATCGCTCTCTTTTACTCTCTCTCTCTCTCTCTTCCTCATCGCTTTCTCTCTCCCTCTGTGTCTCGCCTTCTCTCCCTCAGATCTCTTCAAAAGGACGCATCTCATGATCTCACACTGGATGCCTCAATGTCACGCCAGACGTGAAGAGGAGAAGACGGGGAGAAGGGGAGCTTTGAAAAAGCTGCCAGCTATCGGACGTTAGAAAGTGCTGGCGCCACTGTGCTGTAAATAGAACGAAGGAGACACAAAAAAGGAGAGGAAGGGGGGAACGCCTTTGTTGATGTTTATGTGCAGAAAAAAGAGAGAGAGGGGGGGACCGTCTTCTCAGCTTTTCCCGGATTTCAGAAGAAGTCTGTACCCCCCCAGCCAGCCAACACTCTCCTACCCCCCGAGTTTGGTTCCCTTTTCTCTTGTTTTGTTTTGTTTGTTTGCTTGTTTACTGATGTTCCACAGGACTTTACATCTCAAAAGTCCCACTAGTACTACTACATGTACCACCCAGTTTGAATGTTCGTTAAAGCGTCTGTATGAAGCCAGACGCTGTTTTTTTGCCAGTTCTTCTTTCCGACTACTCCATACCTCAGATAACACAGGCCTACACATCCTTCTCTCTCCTGTTCCATGCCAGCTACCCACCAACACCCCTCCCCATTCCCCACCCCTTTCCCCCCTCTCCCCCCTCAGCATATTAGGACTCTGTGAGTCAGCAAAGGCTGTTGCTTTCTTCTGTTCACTTGTCTGTGTGTTTTATAATGTCTAGGACCACAGTCAGTCAAGTCAGTCATCTTTTTTGTCTTCAGTTGTTATTGAGTTGTTGGTTTTTTTCCTTCTTCTGTGAATTAACTTGAAATTCATTCCACAATCGGCCAGCCATATCAGAAGCCATCATCACGCCTTGTGCCTTCCCTTTCTCAACTCTTCTACTGTACACGCCCACTTGAGGTATGAGTCAGTCTTTGTCCTCCCGTCCTTTCCTGTGGACTCATCTGTGAGCGAAGTCTGTATTTAATATCTCACAAACACATAGGTCAAAGGTCTACTTTTATTTTGAAAATTGGTGTGTTGAATGAGGTAAAGCCCCCTAAGCTCTATGTTGGTTGACAGTTGGGAAACTTTATTGCCTTCTCCACCAAGGTAAGAGGCTAGAAGGCTCAAGAAAGGATGGGAGGCCAAAGGTTGACGTGCACCCTTGGTATCGTATATTGGACTGCAGATTCATCTGTAATGTCACATATTCCTCCACTTGAGGGCAGCAGAGTGCAAATGAAGTCCATGGGAGAGGTTCCTCTCACACCCAACGTGTTGACCAAGCCTTGATACATGATGTCAAAGGTTCAGATCATGATGATGCAATGGGCAAAGCATGTGACGAAGCATGTTTCAGTGGCTGTTATGCTAAAAGGAAGGTTTCTGTCTAGGCCATCTGGCCTCTTCTGTCATCATGCAACTTAAAGTGGCCTCGTTCAGTATATTGAGGCTTTGGCGTCAATTTACCTTTGGCGTCATATATCAGAGCCTTGGGTGTGAGACTGGGTTGGAAATAGAGGAAGAGGGACATTGCTGGATGGGGTTGCTGATCTTGGCACAGTTTTGCCGTCACAGATGTACTTCATTCTTTCCAGTACTTTTTTTTGCTCAGCTGTGAGCATGCGCAAGTACCAGAAAACAAAAATCCTGTTTTATAGGATCGACCAGGAGGAAACACATGTCTTTCTTTCATTAATTTCAAAACATTGACTACTTTAAGATATTGAAAGGTTTTTGTTTTCTTTACTTTTTCGTATTGACCTCAACTGCCGACCAGGAGCAAATCTCTTATTTCCTTTAAATCCAAAACATTGGCTACTTCCTGATATTGGAAAGTTTTAGTTCCTTTTTTATGTATATGACATCAAAGATGATTAACTGGGAGCACATTTCTGTTCTTTTTACTTTAATCAAATCCAAAACATTGTCATTTGACTACTTCCAGATACTGGAAAGGTTTTTTGTTTTGCTTTTTTGTGTTTTCTTTGATGTTCATCATTTCAACATTACTGACCAGGAGTAAATCTCTGTTTTTTGTACTTTCGGTAATTCAAAACATTGACTTCTTTAAGATTCTGTGAAGATTTTTTCAAGATTTTTTCTTTCAAAAAGTGAGCATGAGCTGATATCATCAGAGAGGTGGGTTGTTCATCTGCTAAAGGGTAGGGGTCGTAGACCAAGGTCATGAGGAGAGATTATTACACGTGTGTATAGTTAACAGAAGTAACACATGCATAGGTTCTACTGACAAGTCAACAATTCATCTTCTGCTTCCAGTGTTGGACAGAGTATTTTAGTTGTATTTCTGACAGGAAGTTTTATGTTATCAATTAATTTGATTTATTAGTTTTGGCTAATCGTTTGCCTTCCATCCAACACGGCCACTTTCAGCAGGTAGGCTACACGTACAGTAGGTGATTCCCATGTTTTCATTGAAGAAATGAATGTATTCTCTCAAAGCTAAATCCACACCTGCTTTTCCCCAATAAACAAAACCACAAAAAAGTAATGTGTATGCATTGATGATTTCAGACTTGTGCGGTGCATGATCAATGTAGTGGTAAATGTTAGGGTATAATAACACAACGGACATTTAGCAGTAATGTCAAGATCCTCCCTCGTTTCTCCCGGCTGTAACCTGTCACTCTCAAATTGCCCTGTATGACAGGCATAAAAGCAAGAAGATCTTCATAAAGAAATCAAAATAAGTCTAGTTATGTGGGGGGTGGCAGATAGTCGACAAGTGTAGGGCCTACAAAATGTGTTCCTCGTGTGTCCATGTTTAGATCTTTCAGATAAATAATGCACTGTATAGCAGGAGTTCATGTCATGTGTCATCAACCCAAGGTGTACACGTGAAAAACCTTGTAGCTGTTACAGTAGCCTACGTTTTTGTTTACAAATTCGTTTCGTTTACAATTCTGATTGAAGCTATATAGGAGTAGGGCTATTCCTCATCTCTTGATGCAACTTAAGAACTTGATCTCCAAATTGAAATACCATAATCTTTATGCAACACCCCCTTGAATAATTATTTCATTCATGAGCAATGAAAATTCTTTGCTTAAAAAAAGTCCACAAAACAAAAAAATTGATGTGTGCGTGTGCGAGAGAGCGAAAGAGAGAGAGAGAGTTGTGAAGAATTCTGTGATTCCAGTGGCTGTCTATGACATTTCATGACAGTTAATATGCATCATTATGGCCTGTGAAGGAGCAGTGCCTTAGTCAACTGGCTGCACCTGTGGCCACATGGTAGGTGAAGAATGTGTGATGGAAGATGTAAGCTCTGAAGATGCAAAATAAAAACAGGAGACGCCACCATGAAGGCGGACAAAAACTTAGTCATTTTACATACAGGATATGGTTTACAATCCCTGTATCAGTGTGGGCTTAGGTGCCTTGCTCTAGGGCACTTCAGAGGCATGGAGTGAGTTAGGGGAACGGAGAGCTGGGATTCGAACTCGTGCCAGCATCTCCCTTCTCCACGGCTGACCCCTGTTTAAACTCTGGAGAGGCCGACTAGGAAATTGAAACTGCAATGTGTGTGGCTGTAATCCTTCTGTGTAAGACTGAAGTTTTTAAGCTATAAAATGAAATAATGATGGTGCTGTTAGCTGCCTCTGACACTAGAGTGCAGTGTTGCACTATGTTTAGACGCTTGGAACGTCCGATTTGTTCATGGTAAATGTATCAGTTAAAAGGTACTGACATTTCGGTGACGAACACGTGACATTAATCAGAATGATGTGACTGATTCAGACAGTGTTGTGGAAATCAAATCACCTATGTAGGTTACATTGTAATGATGAAATAAGCCTATCAATCAAACAACTTTCAGTGGTTTCATTAGTGGGGTCGTCAAATAGCTTGGGCTATTTAATAGAGGGAAAATATGTGTAGCCAACGTCTGTCATAAAATGGTAGTTTCCTTTAATGACTTAGCCTACAATTTATCTAACTGAAAGCGCCATTAAAGCTTAACATAGCACATCTCTCTTAACAAAATAAAAATAATAATAGGGCCTATCCCAGTTGTGATTTAATTGCAATTAATTACAAAGGCGTGCATACCTATATCAACAAAATCTAGATTACTATAGATACCAATAAACTGCAGAGAGAGAGAGAGAGAGAGAGAGAGAGAGAGAGAGAGAGAGAGAGAGAGAGAGATGGAAGACCAATCAGGGTCGGTGGGAGTATTTTTGTGATTCATTTGGCGGAGACGCGCTCGAGCTCCCTGAATGCGCTGTTCTTTTCAGCACCGTACACCCAAGGCGCGTGCGTCCGCGAGCTTTTGGGGAGCTAAAAATCTGCAGGACTGCAAAAAAGGTATGTTAGACCTGATTTTGTTCGTGTTTAGTTATATTGATTGAAAATTGCTTCTCTGAAACTAAAGGTTGATTGAGTGTTTCCAGTGTGGTCCCGCCTGTGTTTTTTCCTTCCACATCTCGTGCGCACTGCTGATAAAAAGTATGATAATATGATATAGCACGCCATCCATCCATGGACATATTAACTGGAGTTACCCTTAATGGAATTTTGCTGAAGACTCCTAGCCTACCGAGACGGGAAGATTTGGGGCAAACGGGGGATCTCCTTTGGAAGTTGTGGATCACTACAGAATTCACGGGAATACTCCAGCGTCTATATGTCCACGTCTGGGCGTGCAGCTGTGCGCTCCTGTCCCTGAAACGATTAGCACCACATTCTTGCAGTCTGATTGTAGCCTACAACCTGAGGATCTATATCTGTTCAACTGCTTGCATTAAATAATGGAACATTTCTCCCCGTTTCGGAAACACAATTTGGATTTTACGCGCCAGTGTGTTTATAAGGATGTGTTTTTTTATTACCTAGCCTACTACAATGTTTTGTTCTGTTGAACTGCGTGACTCACAGGTTCGTTACACTTATTCAGCAGGGCAGCACGAACTGCGCACCGTAAGTGATGATGCATAGGAATGCAGCTGTTTGTTCGAGAGAAAGAAAGCAAATAACACACGCGCGAATGGATACATACTGCATCTTTACTCAGCGAGAACATAACGCGCCAGTCGCGTGATACAGTTAACTCAGAGAAATTGACTTTTGTGTCAACACTTGTAAGAGTAGAGTCCAGAGAGAGAGAGAGAGAGAGAGAGAGAGAGAGAGAGAGAGAGAGAGAGAGAGAGAGAGAGAGAGAGAGAGAGAGAGAGAGAGAGAGAGAGAGAGAGAGAGAGAGAGACCCCTAGGAGTTTGGGGCCGATATAGAATTGTAACAGGATCATCAGCAGATGATGGTAGAGCTTGACACGTACCCACACTTGCAAATTTAAAAAAGGAGAATTTGGCTAGACAATGCCTGCCAGGGTGTTAACCCAGTCATTTTCTTAGTCTGCCATGATGACGAATCCTGGGTGCTTCTACTTCATCAGGAATTTGAGAACATTCTCTCTCTCTCTCTCTCCCTCATTCTCTCTCTCTCTCTCTCTCTCTCTCTCTCTCTCTCTCTCTCTCTCTCTCTCTCACACACACACACACACACACACACACACGCACACGCACACACACACCTCTATATGTAGTAGGCGACATTTGTGTTTTACTGTAGCCCATTGGATAGTGTAGAGACTTTAACCAATGAACAGGTGTACCAAATCACTATGTGTGAATAATGGGGGGTAGAGTCCATCACATAGACTAACACAAGCCGACAGACAGACCAACGTTAGAAGTTCAACCATGTGTTATGCTGTAATGTTGGCTAATGCAAAACTCTTGATGCAATTTGTGGCTGGCTGACGAGGTTATTAACTCCTGGCCATATTGTTTGAAAGGAACTGCCTCCATAAAAAAGAGCTAGTGCCACTCTTTTGTATTGTGGTGGCGAGGTGCCAAAAAAGTGGAATTACCAGCAGAGTGGATGGGCGGTAATCAATTATTTGACAATAAACTGTTGAGTGAAAAGGATGGTACTGTGTTGTTGCGAGGGTGTTTTGTCTCGTGCAGCCTTCCTCCCGAAAAGAATCCAACGCATTGAGAGTATGAAACAGAAGTTATAATATAGGCCTATAGGTCTAGCATAAATGATCCAACGTCTAAAATATTACCCACTGAACTATACAACTTAATTGTAGGTCCAAGGCTACTTACAGTATAATCGTACCATCACTGACAATAAATTGGTGTAATGTGACATACTGTACTCTTTATATTTAGTCGAGTGCTCTGCTCATTAGGGATATTTTTCTCTCTAGTTGTGTGTTTGACGCTGGTGTGTAGACCCATAGAGGTGCTCATTATCCTCCACTGTTTGCCGTATAGCTTTCTATCTTTCTCCTCGCTGAGAGACTTAATGAGACGTAAGGGGAATGTATCCAAGTGATCAGACTGTAATTTCTGAGCTGTCAAAATGTTTATGTCAGCATTGCTTGCCATCTGTGCTTTATTTCTTGACGACAGATGCCCTTGTGTCTGTCTGTTGGCCACGTTTGTACTGTATTGCCTGTGTGAAGTGCAGGCCGATGCAGCTCTGGCTGACGCTCTCTCTCTCTCTCTCTCTCTCTCTCTCTCTCTCTCTCTCTCTCTCTCTCTCTCTCTCTCTCTCTCCCCTCTCTCTATCTCTGTGTGTGTCTCTCTCTCTCTTTCTCTCTCTCTCTCTCTGTGTGTGTGTGTGTGTGTGTGTGTGTGTGTGTGTGTGTGTGTGTGTGTGTGTGTGTGTGTGTGTGTGTGTGTGTGTGTGTGTGTGTGTGTTTCCCTCTCTTCTGTATGTCCTGCAGGGCTCGACTGAAGATGTGAAATCCCTGCTGCAGCCCACCCGAACGCAAGATCCCTGTTTACTCTGGCTCTGCTCCTCCGTCTGTGTGCCCCTGACTCTTCTTCCTCCTGGCCCTCTTCCTCTTCCTCTTCCCCATCTTCACCTTTCTTCCTCCTCCTCCACTATTCTTCACTGAAATGTGTGCCGAGAGAATCTGAGCCATGGTTACATCTGACGTCCGCTCCCCATTGGAATTAGGGGCTCTCCCCCACCACTGAGAGAGGCAAGGGTTTTTTTTTGGGAGGGGGAACACCTATGGTCCAGCCCACCGACCAGCCCTCTCACCTCTATTCCAAGCAGCCCGGAATCCTCTACCTTTCCCTCGATTTACTACCTTGAGTCAATCCAAAACATCCACCCTTTGTTAACAATGGCGGTAGTGGAGATAGCGAGAGCATCCGTGATGCGATGCAGCGACTGGGTGAAGCGGCAGAGCCTCCTCTTCCTCCTGACAGCTGGTTGTTGGTGCTGGCTGCTGGCTGGCGAGCAAGCGCAGGCCCAGGCCCAGATCCCGTCCCAGCGCACCGACATCCCCTCGGAGTACGCCCACTCCATCCGCATCGACGGAGACATCATCCTGGGCGGCCTGTTCCCCGTGCACGCCCGGGGCGAACGCGGCGTAGCCTGCGGCGAGCTGAAGAAGGAGAAAGGGATTCACCGTCTGGAGGCCATGTTGTTCGCCATCGATCTCATCAATAAGGACCCGGAGTTGCTTCCTAACGTGACGCTAGGTGCGCGTATCCTGGACACGTGCTCGCGTGACACCTACGCCCTGGAGCAATCGCTTACCTTCGTGCAGGCCTTGATCGAGCGGGACGGTTCGGACGTGCGCTGCGCCAATGGAGATGCGCCCATCTTTACAAAGCCTGATAAGATTGTCGGAGTGATCGGTGCTGCGGCTAGCTCGGTGTCCATCATGGTTGCTAACATACTGCGCCTCTTCAAGGTAAGGACATGAAAACTTTGTACTTGTGCTGCTGTGACTACTAGGGATGTGATTGAGTTCTTTTGCTGACATACCAATTACATTTTCTCGGTTTGTCTGACCCCATTGATGTGTCCTTGAGCAAGACACTTGACCCCAAGTTGCTCCTGGTGGCAGGGCGGCACTTACCTTGCGTGGCAGCCACTGCCATCGGTGTGTGAATGTGAGTGTTAATGGATGAATGTGATGTGCAATGTAAAAGTGCTTTGAGTGCTCGAAAGAGTGGAAAGGCGCTATATAAATGCAGTCCAGTCCATTCTAGAGCCAGGAAGTTTGTAATGAATCACACTCTGGACTCATGAACACATGTTGGGGACCAAGGCATGGCTTGAACTGCTCTTAATGGTTATAATACTAGTGCTGGAACTGCATATTGCATAACATGCATGGTGAAACTGATTGTTCAAACTGAAAAGTCATGGGTGCTGGTGGCAAAAAGCTGGCATGGCAGGTGCCACAATGACCGCTTTGTGTGAATGTTCACAGGTGTTACTAGGTCAGGACTGCTTATCCCCCATTCAGACGTTGGTGTTGTGAAACGCCAGGTCTGACCAGATTGGTTGGTCATGTGCTTTGTATTAGCCTACTGCCTGACACGGATGCATTGATTAAAACTAAAAGTAACAATTTCGCAAGGCTTTGCCCCAAATGGTTCTGCACCCATATTTAGGTTACAATGGGGGGATTTCGGGTGAAAGGCAAGCAAACCCTATTACCCAATCTGGGAGTTTTGCCATGTGGCCTGTGTGCATGTGGGCAGTGCAGTGGTGGCCTGGCAGATAAGGAAGCAGACTTGACAAGGATCCAGGTTCAAATCCACTACCCTGCCAGTTAGTTACGTGTCATTGCGGTACCTTTGAGTAAGGTCATTTCTTTTTTTAAGATTAAGTTTTTGGACGTTTTTGCCTTTATTTTTGGACTGGAGTAGAACCAGGTATTGCCAGCATAACAACACAGTGCCTTAGCTGTTTGAGTTACAGCCAAGGCCAGCAAGGTTATATCTACACACTGACCCTTGGTCTCAGTCGATAGCGACCCCTTGTGACCTTCTGAAATATTAAGCTGCTGTGTGATTGGTTGCTTGGCATGCTTCAAGAAAATAATTTGTCTCGCACAGCATCGAAAGTAGCCGGATGTTACCTCTTTAGTTGCTTGCCACGTGTGTGCCGGGTCAAAATCAGGTTTCTATTTCACCGCTTGTGCTGAGATATGCTGCGTCATCACAATGGCGAATGGGGGAATCACGTTCACTCTTCACACACAGATGCCACAATGACATGACTTTGACACAATGTAAATGAGAATGGCTCGCTTGAAAAACGGATGCTTTCAATGACAAGGCTCTTCCTCAGGGTACCCTCCGCGAGAGCTGTGTCAATGTGCTGTACTTTGTAGGTCTGTATCAGGTCTTTGTTGGGCAATACATATAACTAGAACGGCACTTCTGGGGGCATCCAGGTGCCCCATTAAAGGTCTATCTGTCCCAACATTGGCCCCAAATTGGCAGCCTATCTGTTACTGTTTTCCCGTCAGGATACTGCTGTAAAATGAGCCTTTCTTTCTGCATCCCTTGCTCTTTCTTTCTTTCTATCTCTCTCTCTCTCTCTCCCTCTCTCTCTCCCTCTCTCTCTCTCTCTCTCTCTCTCTCTCATTGCATCTCTCCATCTCTCTCTTGTTCTCCCTTTATCCAACTTTCTCA
>NC_085871.1:13469445-13481945 GCF_034702125.1 Engraulis encrasicolus
GGTTTTCAATGACCACCCTTACCTCTCCCTACACCTCCATCCTTGGCTGAAGTGCCCTTGAGCAAGGCACCTAATCCCACATTGCTCCAGGGACTGTATCCAATACCCTTTAAAATAAAAAATAGCTAAGTGTACTGTAATGTAATGTAATGCAACGACGAGAGTGAATTGTGTCACAATTACAGGGATTTTCCCAGTGTGTGTGTGTGTGTGTGTGTGTGTGTGTGTGTGTGTGTGTGTGTGTGTGTGTGTGTGTGTGTGTGTGTGTGTGTGTGTGTGTGTGTGTGTGTGTGTGTGTGTGTGTGTGTGTGTGTCATTATCAACTCGACAGGGGAGTGATAAAGACATGCCATTATCCTTTAACACAATCACACAGTGCTAACAGGTCAATAAGGGAACGGGTAGTTGGTCGTAATGGCTATGACGCCATATATGCACAGCTTGTTGGCTACAATGTGTGAACTTTAAATGAGTCTTAATATGACAGTGTTGGTTTGTAAAGGTTGTAGATTGTGAATGTGTTAAGGCCAGCAACTGGGTCTCTGCATCATACATATAATATAATATAATATAATATAATATAATATAATATAATATAATATAATATAATATAATATAATATAATATAATATAATATTATATAATATAATATAATATAATATAATATAATATAATATAATATAATATAATATAATATAATATAATATAATATAATATAATATTGTCATAACGGCATACAGAGGACACGACATTGATGATTTTAACCAGCTGGTGTAGTTTCCTGTGATGCTGAATGGGCTCATGAGAGCTATAGTTGGCTAAGTGTTACGAATGTCTCTGTCAGGGGTCATTTTAATTTAGCGAGAACTTCCCACACCTGCAATTGGATCTGTTCTCTCACAACACCTGGTATGTGAACCTAGCCTCCAGCAGGTAGCCTATATTTCTTTGTTGCAATAATTTGAATGTGTTCATGAAAAGCTAAGGTTGGCTTAGTGTCAGTGTCTCAGTCAGGGGTCTTTTAAAGTGAGAACTCTCTGGACTTGGGAGGGATACATTTGGATGAGTTATGCCTTGAAATATAAACCTTCCAGTGCAGTGCAGTGCAGAGATATGCTATTACCCAAGTCCCATATCAACACAAATGTAAATATGTAGAAAGGAGACTAGTCCTTATTCATTAAGTTTTAGAGCCACTGGTATCTTCATTTTGCACATAGACTATGTATATTTACCCAGGCTCCACTCTCCCTTTGATCTTGAACCTTGCCTCTCTTCCTCTTCTTCTGCTTCTCCTCCTCTCCCCCTCTCCTCTCTCTTTGCCTTTGCACTCCACTCCTCTCTTCTCATCTCCTCTCTACAAGCACTGTAGAACATCTTAACATTTTAATCTCCTCTCCTCTTTACTTTTTCCCCTCACACCCCCTCTTCTCTTCTCTTCTCTTCTCTTCTCTTCTCTTCTCTACTCTTCTCTACTCTTCTCTTCTCTTCTCTTCTCTTCTCTTCTCTTCTCTTCTCTTCTCTTCTCTTCTCTTCTCTTCTCTTCTCTTCTCTTCTCTTCTCTTGTCTTCTCTTCTCTTCTCTTCTCTTCTCTTCTCTTCTCTTCTCTTCTCCTGTCTTGTCTTCTCTTGTCTTCTCTTCTCTTTTCCCCCTCACATCCCCTCTTCTCTTCTCTTCTCTTCTCTTCTCTTCTCTTCTCTTCTCTTCTCTTCTCTTCTCTTCTCTTCTCTTCTCTTCTCTTCTCTTCTCTTCTCTTGTCTTCTCTTCTCTTCTCTTCTCTTCTCTTCTCTTCTCTTCTCTTGTCTTGTCTTCTCTTCTCTTCTCTTTTCTTTTCCCCCTCACACCCCCTCTTCTCTTCTCTTCTCTTCTCTTCTCTTCTCTTCTCTTCTCTTCTCTTCTCTTCTCTTCTCTTCTCTTCTCTTCTCTTCTCTTCTCTCTTTTCCTCTGCGAGTCTCTCAGGTCAGTGTCGTCTCCTCTTCAGCTTTGCCCACTTCATCCCTGTCGAGCTCCTCCACCCCCACCCCACCCCCATCCACTCCTCTCCTCCCCTCTTCCATCTCTCCATCTCGCCGCTCATCTTTTCTCCTCCCTTCCTCATGCTGCCCTGAATGGTAATAGCTCTCTCTCTCTCTCTCTCTCTCTCTCTCTCTCTCTCTCTCTCTCTCTCTCTCTCTCTCTCTCTCTCTCTCTCTCTCTCTCTCTCTCTCTCTCTCTCTCTCTCCGCATCTCGTTCTCTGAACCCTTCTGAGCCAGACAGTGGATGACAGTGACAGGACTTATGTGACCTGACGGAGCGCAGCGTGCCTCTACTGGCTCAGTGGCAGTGGAGGGGGACGAAGACGAAGACGGGAGGGGGAGGGGGGATGCAGGGGGTAAGAGTTTTGGTGTGCTGAAGGGTGGACGTGCAGGCTTGATGACAGAGGAGGAGGAAGAGGGGGAAGAGGAGGAGGAGGGAGAGGAGGAGGAGGAGGAGGGAGGAGAGGAGGAGTGTTGGCTTGATGAAAGAAGGTGTGTGTGTGTGTGGGGGGGGAGACATGTGTGTGAGTGTGTGTGGTGGATCAGTGGTGGAGGAGGTTGACATAGTGGGAGTGGTTGGGTTAGTATGGAGGGCTGATGTGGAGGTCCCATTCTGTCATTCACTTGAGTGGAGGAAGAGGAGTTATGGTGGTACAGTAGTGGGAGGCTTGACAGGTGGGTGTGCATGTTGATGGGTTGTGCATTGTGATGGGTGTGGTGGTGGTGGTGATGGTTGGTGGTCACTGATAGCATGAACTCATCTCCTCCCCCCTGAGGGTGGACTCTTTTTATTCTTCAGGCCGGCCATGGCTTGATCAAGAACCATGGCATTATTTATAAGAGGACATGGAAAAAACATTAGTGTTGATGGAGGGTGAAAACATGTGCCTGCCACCCCCCCTGCCTTCACCCAACCCCCTGCCTTCACCCAACACCCCCTCCCTTACATCCACCCATCCTCCATACTTCATACCAGGTTTTCCCAGGCCCTGGACAAAGTCTTTTGAAAGGGCCCCGCACATTGTACATATATTGTAATGGGGACCCATTTCTGGGACCTCTCTCTCCCTGGGTCAGGGACAACTGACCCCTTTGCCCCCCAACCCCCCCTGCCAGCTTCCCTGCTCCATACATAAAAAGCCCTCCTAAATAGTTTATTTAGCCTGGATGGATATATGGTGAAGCGAGTTCCCGCAGTAGGTCCCCGTGCGCACATTTCCTCTGTCTAGGAAAAAAAGAGGTATGGAGAAATAAAATATGCACCAGGTGTTCTGTGTGTAATGGCGGATCAATAACCGTCAATACATCACAATCAGCATTTTCTCAATGCTAGCTTCAGGGCGAGTTCATTTAGCCTCTCTGGCCCCAAACACTTTCTCTCTCCTCCCCAACCGGTTTCAAGTGCATCACACCACCAGGGGGGGTGGGGGTGAGGGGGCAAAGTGGTCAGTTGTCCCAGGCCCAGGGAGACAGGGTGCCCAACATTGAGTTTTCATTACATTGTATGTTTTGGATTGGGGGGGAGGGGGACCTTTCAGATGACTTTGTCCTGAGCACTTTCTATGTCCATACTGTCTTATGTCCATGTATGAGTACTGTCTATGTCTATACTGTCTATGTCCTTACCTAGATTAGTCTATGTCTGCATGGGAGAGCAAGAAACGCAATTTCAAATTCTTTGTATGACCAGTGCATGTAAAGAAATTGACAATAAAACTTGACTTGACTTGACTTGACTTGACTGGGCCCAGCAAAAGCTGTCAGCGGCCCTGTACACCACATCACACACCCCTCTCTCTCTCTCTCAGAGGTCAGGTAACATATCGCTGCTGTTACCGTATCACAGTCCTCCTCTTTTTCTAATTAGTATTGCTCTCGTAAGGGTTTTTTCGTTCGTTCTTTTCCTTTCCATCAGTGGTTGGTATTGCTTTTGTCATGGTCCAGGTAGGGATGGCACAAACCGCACCGAAAACCGAAAGCGTACAATTCACACACAAACCGAACCGAACGTGCAATCCATCGCAAACCGCAATTCATGTACTGCCCAGAAAAATATGTAAAATATATTCTAGACAGATCTAGAACAGATTCTAGGAGTATCTTATCTAGTCTCTCTGATTAAAACATAAGCGTATAAGACCAAATCAGAGGATGACACAATTAAAATCACACCATTTTCACATTATACGCCTATACAAACCATATGTAGGATATTTAGTGATAAGTCCGATTCTATTACCCAGTGCACTATTTATCATGAACTAAAAAAATAGAACCGTAGAGAACCGAAAACCGTGACCTTGACACCGTGATATGAACCGAACCGTGAATTTTGTGAACCGTACCACCCCTAGGTCCAGGCCAGGTTGGCTCTCGCCTTTTCACCATATGGACCCTCACTAAATAGATATGTGGCAACCGTGACCTAATCGTTAAGGAGATGAACTTTAGATCAGAGGGTTGCTGGTTTGAATTCCACATGGCTCATAACCCCACACTGCTCCAGGGACTGTAAGCAATACCCTCTAGATAACTGTAAGTCAGTCTGGATAAAAGCATCACCTGGGTACAATGCAATGTCATGTACGTGTATGTGTTATATTGACCTGTGTTTGTGTGTCATTATATGGACCCACACATCTGTAACACAAGCTTTATGTCATTCCTAACCCCCTGCCCCCTGCACCATTTACCTTTGTCTGACCCACCATGTAATTTTGGGGTGCACCTTGCCCGTTGTTTTGCCTTGATGGGTCCTGCACATGTACACCTCTGTGATTAGTGGGGAATTCACCAGCCATATATGTACTACACAATGGTTAGCATTGCTATATTGCTAGATAGATGTGATATCATAACATATACTATATTCATACCTATGCATATTGTATATATCTTTTGTGCATTCTGTGGAATTGTAGCTGTAATTCCAGCACACCAGTACACCCCCCCCCCCATTCCCCATCCCCAGGCATCGCCCATCATCCTGACCCACCCAGTTACTGGGAGCGTTCCCTTGCTCTGAGACCTATACAGTCTTATTCCCTGGAGAGAACGAGGTTTGAAAAAGCCACCAGTCACAGCACAGTGCCTATACTCACTGTGTACCGCGTGTGGGATGGCATGGTATACTATAGCGTGAAGGTTAATCATCTGGAGTATCGAGGAGAGTGGAGAAGGGACTAGGACGGTGCCGGCTGCCTACACTACTAAAGCATGGAGTTGGAGGATTGCCTCAAGGTTAATCAGTTCAATGTGCCGCGCGCGAGAGAAATGGAGAGAGTTGAGAGAGAGAGAGAGAGAGAGAGTAACGAGAGAGATGGATTCAGAATGGTGAGAGTCAGAGAGCAAAACAATGGGAATTTGAGAGGGAGGGAGAGAGAGAGAGAGAGAGAGAGAGAGAGAGAGAGAGAGAGAGAGAGAGAGAGTAACGAGAGAGATGGATTTAGAATGGTGAGAGTCAGAGAGCAAAAAACAATGGGAATTTGAGAGAGAAAGAGAGAAAACAAAAAAGAGAGGGGAAAAAAAAACATCTGCAGTGGAGGCTGGATAGGCAGATGGATGGAGGCAGGGCAGCTGACAGTTTTAACCAGGCCCGGAACAAAGTAATCTGAAAGGACCCCAAACCCAATACATTCAATGTCATGAGGACCCAATTCTTGGCCCCCCTCTCACCCTGGGCCCGGGACAACAGACCCCTTTGTCCCCCCTGTTGGCATCCCTGGGTGGAGGAGTTGAGATCTGCTGAGCTGCGCTGAGATTCGATTGTGAGAGGTCAACTGACCTCCTCCCGCCAAAGCGGCCTGCCAGACAGAAATATGGAAATGATCCGCCTCGCTTCCTTCAAGAGCCCACTAACCGCCTCAGATGATATTCATCCAAGTTTAGAAGCATTGTCTCCCTGGTAGTAGAGAGAGAGAGAGAGAGAGAGAGAGAGAGAGAGAGAGAGAGAGAGAGAGAGAGGGGGGGGGGGTGAAAGATAGAAAACTAGAGACAGAGAGGGAGAGAGTGAAAGAGGAACTGAGACAAAAAGCGAGGCAGTGAAAAGGAGAGCGAGAGAGAGAGAGAGAGAGAGAGAGAGAGAGAGAGAGAGAGAGAGAGAGAGAGAGAGAGAGAGAGAGTATGAAAGTGAGTGAGAGAGAGAGAGATTAAGGGAGCAACGAAAAGAGAAGGACCGAGGACAAGAGAAAGAAAGAGAGAGCGAGTGTGAGACACAGAGAGAGAGAGAGAGAGAGAGAGAGAGAGAGAGAGAGAGAGAGAGAGAGAGAAAGTGATAGAGGATCCTCCAACAGACTGCTATCCCGTAACGTAACGGCTCTGTGTACTCAGCAGTATCAGAGCCGGGGCCAGCAGGGACGAGCGAGAAAGGTAGGAATATTTTAAACGCCCGTTGCGGCGCTCGCCTCGCCCATGTAATTTTAATCAGACGTTTCCAGCTGAATTATTCACCAAGGGGGCCCCCTGGAGGCGAGGAGGGCAAGGAGAGAAGGAGGGAAGGAAGGAGGGCAATGATAGAGAGAGAGAGAGGAGGGCAAGGTAAGAAGGATGGATGGATGGAAGGAGGGCAAGGATAGAAAGAGGAGGGTGAGGATAGAGGGATGGAGGTCGGTGATCAAAGGAGTACATCTAGAGAGAAGGCGGAGGACGCAGGAGAGCAGGAATGGAAGGGTGAGAGGGAGGGATAGATGGAGGAAAGCGATATATAGATAGAAGGAGGAGACAGGGATAGAAAGAGGGAAGGGATAGAAGAGGAGAATAGATGGATATAAGAAGGGCGGGGAAAGAAAGGGGAGAATGGATAGAAGGATGGAGAGTCGGGGATAGATGGAGGGCAGGGAGAGTGAAGAGGGCATGCAGGCCAGCCTATAGCGGGGGCCGTCAGGGGTTTGGAAGGGGGAGATTGTGGAAGCCGTCAGGGCTGCCGAGGATGACTGCCGACTTCCATTTCGCAGCTATCGCTACTGTACTGCTGCTCTCCACTTCACACACCCAACAGTATCACTGCTATTGGAGTAGTCCACTACAGTAATGCAGCGGGACCTCCAACTGTCATTGCTGATACTGCCAATTCCGCCACTCCCTCCTCCCAGCGATCATTACCACTGTATTGCTACTGCTACTGGAGCTGTTACCGTGATGGATAACTGGAGCTGTGGTGCCATGGCTGCTGCTGCCAAGGAAGCTGACAGGGGCTGGACAAAGGGGTCCCTTGTCCCGGGCACAAGGAGAGAAGGGGCCCAGAATTGGATTCTCATCAATCACATTACATTGTACGTATTGGGTTTGGGGCCCTTTCAGATGTCTTTGTCCCGGGCCCAGCCAAAGCTGTCAGCGGCCCTGCTGCTACTGCTGCTGCTGTCACTGCTGGTGGTTTGGAGTGTTGTATAGTAGGGGAGGATTGAGGACAGTACAGCGGAGGAGAGCTAGTTTCATCTGTTTCACTTCTCATTTAGTCTGGCCAGGCACACTATCTAGTTTATTTGTTAGGGACAGATACATAGCATGTAGGTGGAATAACAGCCAAACAGCAAGCATAAAGCTTTTATAGCAGAAAGCTAGTTTCCAATGCTCGTCATCTAGAACATTTCAAACTCTGACGAGATAGGAGAGCAATCAATTTTGAGCAATTTTTCTAGCTTGCAGTTTGTTTGAATGCATCAGACACGATTGGCTATGGGCTACATATACACCAAATGATACGTTCGTGACGGTCAATAAACGGCCGTTGGTAATAAGTAAACCACGCCTCCCCTACAAGAAGGCTTAAAGTGTAGGGGGAAATCCAGTTTTTTTTGTTCATAATACGGCCCTTGGAGGACTTTTATGGCCCTTGGAGGAATTTGCTCTACTGGCTGGCCCAGTCACAAGGCTCAAGGTTTGCATCGCATTTCAGGTGGACATCGAAAGGGAAGACTCATACTGCTGCTGCAAGAGCTGCTACTGCAGTAAATGACTGAAACTTTGCTGCTGCTGCTGCATTTACTGATACAGTAAGTCCAGTACGGGAGGGGACAGTGAGGAGCATTATGTAAATCAAGGTCAGGTCAGATAGTACTAGCCAGGCAGCGCCCTTCTAGTGACGCAACACCTTAATCGTTGCTTCTAGTCAGGCCAGGAGCAATACAAATATCGGGAACTCCTACCACTTTGTCAGGAAGCAAACAACCAGATGCAAACCACGGGAGGCGGGTCAACCATGCCATTTGGGATACGTTAATTGTTATGCTCTTGGTCAGACCAAGTCTCGAAGAGATTTGAAAGTCGACGATGAGCCGCTCTGGCCATTTTTGATTAACTCTTGTTCAGGAGTAACCCATAGGCCAAGAGGAGGGTCCAGTTACTGAGTCTGTTTCAGGCACTATACTGTACGAATGGAAAACTTGAAGGAAGAGAGAGCTGGAGGAGAAGAAGGAGACAGGAATGGAACGGATAGTGGCGGAATGAGAAAAGAGTGGAGGAGAGAGACGGGGGGTGGAGGGATTGGGTGAGAAGCGAGAATACATAAAGACATGAGAAATGTGGAGGGAAAAAGGGAATTTTATTTCAAGGCAGAGGCAAAAACAAAGGGAATGAAAGCAACACCAAAATAGACATGAAAGGCAAGCGAGAGCAGAAAGTGGGCATTATACGGAAAGAAGAAAGAAGCAAAGAACTGAAATGAAGGAAGGAGAAGTGTAGCCTTGCCCTTGCTTTTCTCCACTAATGCCTTCGGTGAGCTGCTTTGGCAGGGGATGTGACAGCCACCCCCAGGACTTTCATTATGGGGGGAAAGACAGAGAGATGAGAAGAAAGAAAGGAAGGAAGGAAGGAAGGAAGGAAGGAAGGAAAGAAAGGAGGAAGTGAAGTTGTAGCTGCAGAGCTGATCAATACATATCCCCTGCCTCCCGTCCCTCTCCTCCCATCCCTCCGACATCCTGCCCTCTGACCCTCCATTACAGCTATATTTCTCCCCTCCCCCCCTCGCTGTTTACTCACCCTCTCCATCTTTCCCTTCCTCCATTTCTCCGTTTTCTCCCGTTCACCTTCCATACCGCTCTTCTTCCATCATCCTCCCTCCCTCTCTCCTCTCTCCATCTTCCCTCCATCGGTTCTTCACCCAACCTCCCTCCTCCTTTTCGCCCCTCCATCCATTCTCTCGTCCTTCCGCCACTCCTCTCTCACCTTCTCTTCTCTTCTCCTGCGTGGGGAGGCTGAGCTGGGTTGGGTTGGTGGGGGTGTGTGGGTGATGGTGTTGGTACAGTGCTGTAGGGGGTGCACGACTTGCCCAGTAATTGGAGCTCGACGGCATCCAGAAGCGTCACCCCAATCCCCACCCCCCCCCCCCCCCCCACCCACCTATCCACCCACCCATCACCCCTCCTCTCTCTCTCTCTTTTTTCCTAGGGTTTAATTAGAGAAAGCAAGAAGCAAGCAGTGTTTTGGGCCATGCGAATGTATGGCATTGTGTGGCAGCAGGGAAGCTGACAGAGGGGGACAAAGGGGACAGTCGTCCCGGGCCCAGGGACAGAGCGAGCCCAGAATTGGGTTCTCATTACATTGTATGTATTGGGCGAGGAGGCCTTTCAGATGACTTTGTCCTGGGCCCAGCCAAAGCTGTCAGCGGCCCTGTGTGGCAGTCCACGCTTTTTCTTATACCCGCTAATGAGCTGGAGCTGGAAGGCTGCTAGGAGATGAAGCCGAGGGAGGAAAAAAAACACAATGTTGCAAAAAAAAAAAAAAAAACACAGGGAAATTAGACGCATTGACTTTGTGTCCGGAAAAAAAGGAGGAAAACAAAGCAACCCCACCACGTCATGTTGCTTGTCCATTGACTAATTCGGAAGTCATTTGTCATGGGAAAAAAACAGAAGGGAGAAACTAGAGGGTGATGGGACTGTGATCAGACGTCATCTCCAAAACCAACACCTGAAAACACAATCTCACCTCTCTGCCCCCTCAGTTTAGCTGTGGCCTAATGGTATAAGGGAGTTGAGAATTGAGGGTTGCAAGTTGGAATCGTGTTTGTCAGTGGTGTAGTGGGGATTTTTAAAGTGGGGGTACACGATTTGTGATGTCGTCAATTACTTTGGCAGCTTATGTGAGCTGAATGAATCATATCATTTTTGTATTCGAGCATGGACAGGACAGACGTTTTTTTATTTTATAAATCCCTCCTCAGAAGAAGTGGGTGGACTGCAGTGCGTACCCCTCCGTACCACCCCCACTACACCCCTGGTCTTTGTGTGTGGGTGGTCTCCTACACAGTCATCAATGGCTGAAGTGCCCTTGAGTGTATAATGTGCACCACAAAGTCGCCAAAGTAAAAGTAAATTGATGGTGTAAGCACAACACTAGCACATGATATTACATAGCGGTTACACCAGTTATAACATTGCACCTAATGGGGTGGCTAAACTAAAAAAAGAAAAACCACAAATTTCATCCAACCAGCACAGAATCAGGTAACTGTAGACCAGTTACTTAGTGAAGTTACTTGTGTTGGAAGGAAAATATAGCAGGTTTTGTTTTTTAATTCTACTTTTTCTTTTCCACCTCGGCCACACCATTCCATCAGTGGAACACTATAATAGGTGCTGAAAAGACTTTGGTAGCGCTGCATTACTGTGACATTACACAGAGCCTCCAGTGAAACATTATGACTTGGTCATTGCCATTGTGGCAATAAAACAATATAAAAGGGACCATGTCTTAAGCATCAGCTAAATGTCAAGTAATTATTAAGTGTAATGCAATGTAATAATAATAAGCCTATATAATTTTGGTGGACTGGGGTAGCAAATAAGCCTGCCCACTGCACCATCTGAGTCCCTATCTGGTTATACATGCAATATGATGTCAGGAGCACTTCAAAGAAAAGTGTGAAGTGTTGGCGAAGTGGCTCAGTGGGGAGTGTGTGTGTGTATGACTGGAGTCATCCGGACGTATCGGAGCGCTTGTGTGCTCGACTGGAGGGGTCGGTCTGCCCTGTATGACAGAGGGGGATGGGTTGCTGCATCATGACGTCTTCGAGAGCTTTGATCGGCGAGGAAAGAAGGGTAGAGTGATGAGGGAGAAAGAGATAGAGAGAGAGAATGCTTGTGAGTATGTGTTTGAAAGAGAGGAAGCATATGTGTGTACACGTGAGACAGAGACGAGAGGTTGAGGGAGAGAGCCTCGAAGAAAGGAGGATAGAGTGAGGGAGAGAGAAAGAGTGCAAGCTTGTGTGCATGTGTGAATGTGTGTGATAGAGTGGTGGAGTTTGTGTTGCGTATAAGTGAAAGAGAAAAGGGAGAGCGAGTGCTAGACGTGTTGGTCATACAGTAGATCGATTCTGTGTGTGAAGAACAGACAGAGAGAGAGAGAGAGAGAGAGAGAGAGAGAGAGAGAGAGAGAGACAGACAGACAGACAGACAGAGAGACAGAGAAAGAAGAGAGGAGGAAGTACAAGTTTGTGGCTATTGTTTAAGATCCAGTCTGTCGAGAGGGGGGCATGCCTGCAGGGCCGGTTCTATAGTCACTTTGGTGCCCTAGGCAAAAGCCCCCTTTTCTTTTTGTGCATGTAGAAATTGGCATCTATAAACATAGCCTCGTCCATCTGATAGAAAACAGCTGAACACACACTTACATACATATACTAAGTGCCAATACATTCATTAATATAAAGTAAACTTTAATGTATACCTTGACATTCTAATTCTGTGGAACGTCCAGGTGTTACTATTGCGCCACCAAGCTATTTGGCGTGCTAGGCGAGAGCCTTGTCTGCCTATGCCTATAGCGCCGGTCCTGCACATCAGAATCTTGGTCCCAAAACGAAGCACCTTCACGGGCCCTCATTGCTCAACAAGCCCTCAACAAGCTCAGGGCTTGATATGAAGAACAAGGAGGAGGATCTGGCTCGCTGGAAAAGAGAAAAAGGGGGGAAAAAAGCAGAAAGAAAAAAAAAGAATGATAAAAAGCTATAGGCCTGAGCCAATCGCCTCGTTGGCGTGTAGCGGAGCTGATTAAGAATTCCAGCGAGATCTGAGGTTGCGGACAGCTGATAAGTGGTAAACTTAGAGCCTTCTTGCTCATTTAAAATGTAACAGCGTATCTGGCTAATAGTGGCTTTGATGTACGCCGCCAATATATCAGACTTTTAAAACAAGTCGACCGTCTGCATCTTTTCTCTGATTAAGCAGTCTCTCACTTATTTTTTTAATCTCTCTCTCTCTCTCTCTCTCTCTCTCTCTCTGCATTTCTCCATCTGCTGCTCTCTCTCTTAGACTCTCTCACTTCTTCACTCACTCTACTCGCTCCATCCATCTCTTTCGCAACATCATGACAGACACAATTCTCTCTCTCTCTCTCTGTCTCTCTCTCACACATACACACTCTATCTCTCTCAGTCTTGCCTCCCTATCTTCCTCAGGCCTCTGGGTGTATGTTTCCCATTACGACGGATGCATCACCGTGTAATTTCATAAACATAATGGATGCCAAATTGGCACGCAGGGGGAGAAAAA
>NC_085871.1:13494445-13496945 GCF_034702125.1 Engraulis encrasicolus
CACACGTGTATGCACTAACACACACACACACTTTCACACACACACACACACACACACACACACACACACACACACACACACACACACACACACACACACACACACACACACACACACACACACACACACACACACACACCTATATACTGCACAACAGTTGTCCATGGTTTGCTGGTCCAAACCAGTTTTATGCATGCATGCAGTAAACCTGTAGCTACCGAGCCATGGCGACTGAACCCTTTTTTCACTCCCGGAAAAAAAACAATCACCTTTCTACAGGTTTTGTTTGATAGACCAATTTTTCACCAAAGCATATGAATGGGGAAAAAAATGTTTTTGTTTCATGTTTTTTTTTTCATGACAAAAAATCTATGAAGCGAGAAAACAAAATTCATGGCTTGCGCATGGGCAAAAAATGTGTTCCATCTAGATACTTGAAGAAAAACACTTTACGACGCCACCACGTTTCTTTTATTCATGTTGCTTGTATGGTATCGCTATATCAAACCTTACCTCGTGACACGATCACATGTCTAGCAGGAGGATATACTGTACTCACATATTCATGTACGCTCATAAACATTTTATACAGTGGCATCGGTTAAGGAGGAAAACCAGTGGCGGCTCTCCACCAAAATTACCAGGGGGGGCAGAGAGGGGCCAACATGTTTTGAGGGAGGGCCCACCTTATTCTTCAACCTATACTTTTGAAAGGTTGAAAGTTTAGAAAACACCTTCAAAAACACCCGCTTCAGCATCTGAGCACATAAAAAGCATTACATTAATTATATCAAAGGGACACTGTGCAGGAAATGGTCAAAAAGGGTACTGCAAGGTACCTATTCATACTGCATGTATGAAAAGTGCACTTTTTCCAGTCATAATGAATACTTAGAATTTGATGGTGGTGGTAAGTATTCATGAAAAGGCAACATTAGTGAATGGGCAGCATGGATTCTGGAAATAAACAACTAAAAATCTCACACAGTGTCCCTGTAAAAGCTAAGACGCTATATCATTGGCCATAGGGGGTGGGGGGCAGGAACAATTCTACAGGGGCCCTGGCCCACCCTAACCCCTGTCTAAAACCACCCCTGAGGAAAACCTTCTGTATCTGTACTGTATGTCTGCATTATGAACCATAGACTTTTAATTCTCAAGCCTGCTGAAGCATCGCAAAGCTGGCTGACATTCTTGGAAATCCTGGCAATCAATGTGAGCCACTGATGTGCATCTCGTTACAGCTTTGAGGAAAATGATTTGCTAATAAAATGGTGTGTGTGTGTGTGTGTGCGTGCGTGCGGACATGCGTGTGTGTGTGGGTGTCTGTGTTAATTTGTGTGTGGTTTCTGTTTTTAACATGTTTTGTTGCTACTCAAGGTTGCTGCCTTCAGGCTTAATGTGTCTGGCTCATATAACATCAGGTTGGTGCCCAACTCCCCCCCCCTCTCTCTGGCTCTCTGTCTCTCTCCCTGTCTCTCTGCAGATCTCTCTGCAGCAGCAGCCAAAAGACTGTGGCAGCCAAGCCTGTCCATGTGTACTTTACGCACATTCACACAGTAATGATGCTCATACGTATACTCTTTTCACCGTACCACAAGTGTGTGCACATAGACACACCTGTCTTATACAGTGCTGCACACACACGATCACAAACGACACGGCAAATGAACACACATTTGCGCGCGCGCGCACACACACACACACACACACACACACACACACACACACACACACACACACACACACACACACACACACACACACACACACACACACACACACCAGAGAGACAGACTAAAGGCTGATGCATAGTCACGCGGTGCCGATTGCGGGGTAAAGCATAGACGTACTGTCAGCGGGGGGTATTGCCTCATAGTCGACCTACATGCGAATGCGTGCGAAAGGGCGTGGTGTTTTTTTTTTCCCGCCGAAAATTCAAGAGTGGGGCAAGGGGGGAGGGAGGAGGAGATTTTAATGACGTCAATTCACCTCCGTGACAACAGGGGGCGAACTAACTCATTCAGTTGAGCCCAGTCCCTAGAATGAATCACAAAGCTAATCAGCTGGCTATGTAAAACGTAATATTCCACTAGTAGCCTACTTCTAAAAGTTGGGGCATAATTAGATGGTACAACATCAGTTTATTTTTGGTCAAGTACTACATGAGATTAAATGCAAGACAAACGCCATTTTAAAAGACAATAGACAGCATGAATGGCCATTCACACCTGGGGCCTAGTAGTAGCTAGCCAGCTAAATCAGTCATTACAAACTCAAAGCTAGTTGACTAGCCACCTGAAACGTAATTCTACCACTAACAAAGAGGCTTCTTGCTATTAATTTAAAAAGTTGTGGCGTAATTAGACATGAATGATAGCATACAAGATTCTCTCTTTATTCATGTTTTACAGTTCAGGTGGTTAAAATGCCAAACAAAAGCCGTTTTAAAATACAATACATCTAATGGCCATATTAACAGCTAGCTTAGCAACTGTCA
>NC_085871.1:13515673-13518173 GCF_034702125.1 Engraulis encrasicolus
TAGGATGATGGTTTTTTAATGGGTGCTAAAAGACATCGAGGGATTGAGAGATAGTTGAAGAGCAGATTTGCCCCTGAAAAGGCTGTCAATTAACCCACTCTTTGTTTTATTTATTTATTTACTGTAAGAGATTGGGGACAAGAGAGGTTAGAAATGTCATTGGCAGATAGAGAAGTGGCTGAAGAGAGTTGTCCCCATAAAGGCAGTGTCTATTGGTTGCCCCCCATTGTATTTATTCATTTATTTATTGCAGAACAAGATTGAGACAGGTTACGGTAGGGACACATAGGAGGCGAAGCAAGCGAAGCAAAGAGAGGCGAAATCCAACCGTCATCAGGTCGTCGCGGCGAATCAAATGGAATGGAACAGTTATGTTGTTGATTTGATTGGGCCGCGGCAGGCGAATTCGCTCCTCATTTGCATAACATTAGACGTTCTTTATTAATTTCGCTTCGCTTCGTCCCTGTTCGCTTGCTTTCGCTTGCCTTCGCCTCTTTCATAGGAATGAATGGCAAAGTTCGCAAATTTGCGTGTATGTGTCCCTACCGTTAGAAATGCCGCTGAGGGATGGTGTAGAGATTTGTCCCAAATAGTTGCCATGCATTAGCAGCTCTTTATTTTATTATTTCTGAACAATTTCTGTTGGTTTGTCTGTCTGTCTGTTTGTCTGTCTGTCAGCAGGATGACGTAAAAGGTCATGAACGGATTTGGATGAAATTTTGTGAATTGGTTGGAAATGACAAAAGGGACAATTGATTACATCACGATCCGGACCCAGGATTTTTTTACACCATTGCGGGATAGGTCCACAAAAGCAAATCAGAAAGACTTGAAAAAAAAAGGGTGTAACAGTCAAATGTTCTATCAAACAGCTTCCTTGGCGGAGGTCTGCCCTCCTGAGTGCATTTCTAGTTTCATATTTCTTTCTTTCAAGATAGAGATCATGAGAGGTTAAAGTGTCGTCGTTAGAGCCCCCTTCTAACGTCGCTAGCCAAGTAAATCCCCTCAAATGAGGAGATAAGTGAAAAGCTTTTCCTCGAGTGGAGGCTTCTTTCAGCGCTCATGTTCATCTTGACCAGCTATAGCACTCCATCTCTGTCTGTGTGCCTCTGCACATCTGATTGGCATCGTGTAGATAAGAGCAGAGTTCAGTCTTAGAGAGCACGAGAGCCGGTGAATTTAATCCACTCAGCCTCCTCCATCCCTTCCCCTCCTCCTCCGCCTCCTGCTATCATCTCTGTCTTCCTCTCCACAAATTCAAATCATTCTGTTTGCTTGCTCGAAAGCAAGTGATTTGAATCCGTCTCGAGCTCCTTCCTTCCTCCTCCTCCTTCTCTCTTCTCTCTCCTCCGCTCTACAAACCTTCTGGACACTCGCTTCGTTGAAAGCTATTGAACTGTAGCCTCCTCCCTCCTCTTTCCTCCCTGCTCTCTTCTCTCTCCTCCCTAAATTTCTGTTTGCTCGCTTGAGAGCAAGTGAATTGAAACCGCCTCTTTCCTCCTCCCCACTGCCTCCTCTCTGCTCCCTCCTCCTTTATCCCTACGTACGTATATCATCTAAACTCAGAAACCTCTGGATGTGTGCCTGACTGCACCTACCAGTCTAGCATGTAATGGTGACCAGATATAGCATCAGGAAGCACGGATATCAGAGGAGAGGACAGGAGAGCAGAGCAGAGCAGAGCAGAGCTGAGGAGAGGAGAGGAGAGCAGAGCAGAGCAGAACAGAGCAGAGCAGAACAGAGGAGAGGAGAGGAGAGGAGAGGAGAGGAGAGGAGAGGAAAGGAGAGGACAGGAGAGGAGAGGAGAGAACAGGAGAGGAGAGGAGAGGAGAGGAGAGGAGAGGATAGGAGAGGAGAGGAGAGGAGAGGAGAGCAGAGGAGAGGACAGGAGAGGAGAGGAGAGGAGAGGAGAGCAGGGCAGAGGAGTGGAGAGGAGAGGAGAGGAGAGGAGAGGAGAGGAGAGGAGAGGAGAGGAGAGGAGAGGACAGGAGAGCAGAGGAGAGGAGAGGAGAGGACAGGAGAGGAGAGGAGAGGAGAGGAGAGGACAGGACAGGACAGGACAGGACAGGACAGGGCAGGGCAGGAGAGGAGAGGAGAGGAGAGGAGAGGAGAGGAGAGCAGAGCAGAGCAGAGGAGAGGAGAGGAGAGGAGAGGAGAGGAGAGGAGAGGAGAGGAGAGGAGAGGAGAGGAGAGGAGAGCAGAGCAGAGGAGAGGAGAGGAAAGGAGAGGAAAGGAGAGGAGAGCAAAGTTGAGCCTTGGAGAGGAGAGGAGAGGAGAGGAGAGCAGAACAGAGCAGAGCAAAGCAGAGCAGACGAGAGAAGAGGAGAGGAGAGGAGAGGAGAGGAGAGGAGAGGAGAGGAGAGCAGAGCAGAGCAGAGCAGAGCAGAACAGAGCATAGCAAAGCAGAGCAGAGCAGAGGCGACGAGAGGAAAGGAGAGGAGAGGAGAGGAGAGGAGATCAGAGCAGAGGAGAGGAGAGGAAGGAGAGGAGAGCAAAGTTG
>NC_085871.1:13523173-13525673 GCF_034702125.1 Engraulis encrasicolus
CTGCGCTAAGTAGAGTTTTCTTCAGAAGAGCCCCCCGGCTACTGGATCATCATGTCTTTCGTCTAGGACGTTCCCATCTCTCCCTTTGTCTCCCTGTCCCTCCCTTCTTGTCTCTATCATTGTCTCCCTTTCCCTCTCACATGTCCTCCCTTTGTCTGTCTATCTCGGTCTCTCACTCCTCTCTCTACCTCTTCTTCTTGTTTCATTGTTTTATTTCTCTCTCTCTCTCTCTCTCTCTCTCTCTCTCTCTCTCTCTCTCTCTCTCTCTCTCTCTCTCTCTGTCTGCTCTCTACTCTCGACTCTCTTGCTGAATATGTATGGTATGATAAAAGAGCTTTGTGCTCAGTGACTGATGGAAAACTGGCGTTTGCATACTGTTTAGCATCATTTTATTTTTAAAGCCCACCTGCTTTTTGGGTGGTGTGTGGTTTTAACCGCATAATTTAATTTGTGCCTTTGTTCTGTAAATAAAGGATTTTATACATTCAAGCTCTCTCTTTCTCTCTCTCTCTCGCTCTCTGTCCACCTCCTTCTCCCTCATGTTCTCTCATTTCCCTTCAACATCTTCCAGCATGCTTGTATGACCTATAGTACGCAGTCAAGATGTGTTCTCTTTGTTGAACAGATCTAAGAGGGTTACCTTAAAAAATAAATTAAGTTGAATAAAAAACTATTTGTGCGTGTGCTGCCGTTGACTATATATTTCAGTTTTATTGTTTATTGGGTCAGAGGTGGTCCCCGAACACAGACTTAGATACAACTTAGATACACAAACGGCACAATACCATTCTCTGATTTGCAAATTGGCATTACTGAAATATTTTTACAAGGCAATTTATCTATTTTTCAATCAATATACACTCACCGGCCACTTCATTATAGGTAGTGCTGGGTTGCACCCCCTTTTGCCTTCAGAACTGATTTAACTACCAGAAACAATACTCAATACTCATTACACCACATTGCACAAGCCTGAACCACTGATACAAGGTAGGATTGATCCATGTTGGCATGTTGTTGACTTAATATTCTGAATCTACCATTCGAGTGTCGTAACAGAAATCGAGACTCATCAGACCAGGCAACATTTTCCAATCTTCTATTGTTCAATTTTGGTGACACTTGTGCGAATTGTAGGCTCAATTTCCTGTTCTTAGCTTAAGCTGGGCTTACTCTGTGCGACTTTTGCCCCGATTTGGCACTCGCACGACTTTTTAAGAGTCGGGCCGATTTCTTGCTCAATCGCAGGTCAATCGTGAGTCTCACATCGTGCAGTGTACATGGGGTAACGACAAGTGATTTCGCCTCACGATCGTGCAATCGCAGGGTCGCAAGAAAATCAAAACGGTTTGAAATTCTGGTCGTTGCTCGTGCATAAATCGCACAGTTAAAGCAGTGCTACGACCCGATTTGACACTTCACATGCACAAATGAATAGGGCCGTGCGATTCGCTGTTGAGCGCGACCTCATCTCCACCTCAGGTGCGCATGTTCCCTCCTGCAGACCGGGGAAACCTGCCTGTCGCGTCGTACGGTGGAAGCATTTCGCTCGCATCCGACTGTCGGCTCGTGTAGTGTGAGGACGTGAGTTGTGAACTTTTAAACAGTGAAATTCCATCGTGCAGTGTGAGCAGAAGCTTAAGACCCACGAGTGAAAATATCGCACAGTGTATGCCCGGCTTTAGAGGCACAAGAAGTGGTCTTCTGCTGCTGTAACCCATTTGTCTCAAAGTTCGACATACAGTATAGTCGAGATAGTCTTTTGCCTACCTTGGTTGTAACGAGTGGTTGTTTGAGTTGCTGTTGCCTTCCTATTAGTTCAAACCAGTATGGCCATTTTCCTCTGACCGTTGGCATTGGCTGTGTATTTGACCCTTTTTGGACTATTCTCTGTTAACCCTAGAGATGGTTGTGTGTGAATAGTAGATCAGCAGTTCCTGAATTAGCAACTATACCGCGTTTAAAGTCACCTTTCTCTCCCATTTGGATGCTTGGTTTGAACTGCAGCAGATCGCCTTGACCATTTGCTTGACCGAATACATTGAGTTGCTGCCACATGATTGGTTGATTAGAAATGTGTAGTTGAACAGGTACATATGTACCTGTTCAACAACACATTGAGGCAAATTTCTAATCAACCAATCATGTGGCAGCAACTCAATGTATCCGGTCAAGCAAATGGTCAAGACGATCTGCTGCAGTTCAAACCAAGCATCCAAATGGGAGAGAAAGGTACATATGGCTAATAAAGTGGCCGGTGAGTTCATTTATTTATTTGTTTCTCAGTATCACTCAGATCTGCTTGCTAATGTTACAGCTGACGTATTTTTTTTCTAATTACATGTATTTTTCGACATGTATTGACACTTATTGACAAATTGATTTTTCAACCCACTCCCTCAGACTACACAATACCAGCTTTACTAACGTGGTTATCATTTGACAACAACAAGCTAGAACAATTTGTCTTGCGTCACATAACGTCACATAACATCACATA
>NC_085871.1:13530673-13535673 GCF_034702125.1 Engraulis encrasicolus
GAAATGGACTGGAAACTACTGTTTGCCCAAAATACAGTAGTCTCTGCAAGAATTGGCAAGGAGATGCATTGGCTCAAGTCTCCCATAGAGATGAATGGGTAATGGCAATTTTCTTCCGGTTTCCGGGTCTAGTCCCCCACCCCACCCCACACACACACCCCCGCGGTTGTTGCTTCACTTCAGATGAGAACGTACACCACCCCTTCTATTCTGTATCACTGTCATCACCTCATCAGCAGCACAGGGAGTGGAGTCACGGGCCGCCCTTCAGTATCTGCCGTATCTGTTCACTCATGGAAATGGCTACAAATACATACATGCATATATACATACACTACATGAGATTTGTACTTATCTCCTCAGCTGCACACAATGAATACTTCCACATGCACAGATGCACACATGCACCCACACACACACACACACACACACACACATCCAGTACACACACTATCTCACAATCTATAATGACACACCTACTTCTACATGCACAGATGCACACACACACACACACACACACACACACACACACACACACACACACACACACACACACACACACACACACACACACACACACACACACACACACACACACACACACACACACACACACACACACACACACACACACACACACACACACACACACACGTCCAGTACATGCTATCTCACAATCTACATTCACTGACACACCTACTTGCACATGTACACATGCACACATGCGCATATGCACTCTCACACACACGCACACACGCACGCACGCATGCGCACACACACACACACACACACTCACCAGTGCACGTTATCTCACAATCCACAATCACATTCACTGACTCACCTACTTCCCCATGCATCGATGCCTCACCTCCCCACCCCACAAACACACACATGAAGAATACACACACACACACAAGCGCTATCTCACAATCACTATCACGATACACCGACTACCACATGTATGCCTATTTCTACATCGACCGTTCACTTGCTGACCCCACAGACACATACCGTGTACATGCATGCAGTACACACACACACACACACTTTCCCACAATCACCATGGCTGATAGAGTGCACCTACTGTATATGCACATATCTATCTCTTCCTCAAATCTTCTTTTGCCCATTCCGCAGACACATACTGTGCTCTCCTACACACATTGCATACACACTCTCCTCTCCTCTCCTCTCCTCTGCTCTCCTCCTCCACACCTCCCCTCCCCTCCCCTCACCTCTCCTCTCCTCTCCTCACCTCTCCTCTCCTCTCCTCTCCTCTCCTCTCCTCTCCTCTCCTCTCCTCTCCCCTCTTTTCTGGTCCTTTCCACAGAATAATAATAATACATATTTCCTGCTGAAAGTGAAAGACAAGCAGAGGGATTTCTGTCCAAAAATAGCATCCATTGTGAGCTCTGTGGCTCCCTCACTGACAAACACAATGCAGGTGGTGCGATATTAGCATTGCAAAAAAGGCAAGGCAGGACATTTCCATCAGTTTTGGAAAAAGAACATTTAACACCCGTAATGACATTGGAGGAGGTGTGTGTGTGTGTGTGTGTGTGTGTGTGTGTGTGTGTGTGTGTGTGTGTGTGTGTGTGTGTGTGTGTGTGTGTGTGTGTGTGTGTGTGTGTGTGTGTGTGTGTGTGTGTGTGTGTGTGTGTGTGTGTGTGTGTGTGTGTGTGTGTGTGTGTGTGTGTGTGTGTGTGTGTGTCTGGTCCATACCTCAGGGTCCAGTGTTACTCAGCACAATTCTCACTTTCTAATGGACAAGCACACAAGACACACACACACACACACATACACACACGCACGCACGCATGCACGCACGCACGCGCGCGCACATACACACACAAACACACACACACACACACACACACACACACACACACACACACACACACACACACACACACACACACACACACACACACACACACACACACACACACACACACACACACCCACACACACCCACACACACACACACACACACACACACTTGAACATAAAGAAATGCTCAGCTTTTTTCCATTATCCATCTGAGCCACCAGAGCCCAGAGCCAGACAGCCACACAGGGGAGGGGAGAGAGAGGTGAGGGGTGGAGAGGAGAGAGAGGTGAGGGCTGGAGAGGAGAGGGGGTCTTTTTTTTGCTAGGCTCCACTGACCCATGGCAGGGCTCACCTGTGCACATTCCCCTCCACCCCCAAGGGCCTCAGTCCTGGCCCTGCCTCATTAACCCCCAGCCACCCCCCATCTCCTGATCCAGCTCATTGCCCACTCACTCATCCAACGACTGAACTGAACGCAAAAAGTCGGTCAATTTTTCTGCTCTGCGTAGAATACAAGTGCATTGGAACGCGTTGAATTCAATGGAGCACAATAGAATACAACAGAACTGAATAGAATTTAATGCAAAACAAAACAAAACTCACAGGCCACTCCCCTCCTCACCCATGCACCTCCAATACGTATGTCTCATTTACCAATCACAAACCCAGTACCTGAACATCAAATTTGGCAATCTCTGCTTTGAGTGTAATACACAGTAGTAGAAGAATAAAACTGAATGGAATGGAGCTAAGCACAATACCACAAAACACAGCACTATAATGCAATGCAACTGCAAGTTTTTTTTGCAATGATATGATTATGTCCTCCATTGTAAGTTGCTTTGGATAAAAGTGTCTGCAAAACGCAATGTAATGTGATGTAGAGAGTAGTAGAGTAGAGTATCATTTATTCATCCCGAAGGAAATTAAGGTGTGCCGTAGCATACATACATATAGCAGATACAGAATACACAAGATATCCCACACATGATTGCGCACATATATTAACCATATTGCACACACTTAGATATATTTATACACGCGCACGCGCACGCACACACACACACACGCACGCACACACACACACACACACACACACACACACACACACACACACACACACACACACACACACACACACACACACACACACACACACACACACACACACACACACACACACACTGAGTACATTTGAATACAACAATAATAGAAAGTCAAAGTTCTGCCGTGTGTTGTATTCCTCCTACACTGTATTCTGACGCCACACAGGTTGGTTCCACTAACTGGCTCCTTCACCCTCCTTCAACTAAAGTCTGCTGCTGTAATTGCAATCAATTGGGTCAATGAATAGCAAGTATGCGGCTGGAGGTTTCGCTTTTGAACCTGTGATGCCTTCATCCAACATGGTGGTTTGGATGATCATTTGCTTTAATAAAAAGCAGCAACACCCACATATGCCTCCCGTCCTCTGTTTAATTCAAAACGAAGGTGAAGTGGAGTCCAAATCTGGTATTTCGTTGCAAAAGTCAGTGTTATGCGCGGAGGACCAAGTTGACACTGATTATGTTGATATTATGTAAAAATATTAGAGTGTGAGCGTCCCTTTGAAATGTGTATTTATCTGATATTAATAAGGCACAATGGGTTGCAGTAGCAATTTTTTTTGTTCTTTTTTTGTTCTCCGCTCTGTGGAAATAAAGCCCTGGCTTGTCCTTTTGATTAGCGGGTGATCAGCGGTGACACGTGAATACAAAATCAGTGTGAGACTTTTGTGTGTGTGTGTGTGTGTGTGTGTGTGTGTGTGTGTGTGTGTGTGTGTGTGTGTGTGTGTGTGTGTGTTTGCGTTTGCGTTTGCGTTTGCGTTTGCATTTGCGTGTGTGTGTGTGTGTGTGTGTGTGTGTGTGTGTGTGTGTGTGTGTGTGTGTGTGTGTGTGTGTGTGTGTGTGTGCGTGTGTGTGTGTGTGTTTTTGCCTCACATCTCTCCTGACGGCTTGCTAATGAGATCCTGAGAAGTCTGTCCCCTGAAGAGGACGTGCTCCTGTGACAGGGGGGCAGTGGGCCAGATCTGGGCCACCAATGAACCGCCTTATCCCCCCCACACACTGCTCTCTCTCTCCCCCACTGTCACTTCTCCCTCTCCCTCTCCCTCAACACTTCCCAAACACACACCCAGACGCCATCACTGATCAAGGGACTTCGCTTCACGACTCGACAATTACACTGCAGTGCTCCTGGTTCTCTCTCTCTTTCTCTCTCTCTTCTCTCTGTCTCACATTCTCCCTCTCCCTCTCCAGCAATCCCTCTCTGTCCTCTGTCTATTCATCACATTCTCTCTTCCTCTCTCTGACACTCCCTCTGCTTTGCATTCTCTGTCTCTCTCTCTCTCTCTCTCTCTCTCTCTCTCTCTCTCTCTCTCTCTCTCTCTCTGTCACTCCCTCTGCTTTGCATTCTCTCTCTCTCTCTCTCTCTCTCTCTCTCTCTCTCTCTCTCTCTCTCTCTCTCTCTCTCTCTCTCTCTCTCTCTCTCTCTCTCTCTCTCTCTCTCCCTCTCCACCTCTCTCTGTCCCTCCATCCCTCTGCCTCTGCCTCTTGTTAGTATGGGATGTTTGGTAATTAGTGATTGCCTAAGCTCTCTGAAGAGTTGTCGTGTTCCTATGGAGACCCCTTGTTATCAGCACCGCAAGAAATTGGACAAGAAAGGAGCCGACTGTGTTTAAACACTCATTTTGTCTGGTCGAAGAGAGAGACAGAGAGAGAGAGAGAGAGAGAGAGAGAGAGAGAGAGAGATATGCTTAATGTGTATGCTTAATGTTCCTAAATTGACCGTAATGTCCTTCTATGTTATCTGTACGCTTTGGCAACACTGTTACCAATAGGCATGCCTATAAAGCATATTTGAATTTGAATTTGAATTTGAAAGAGAGAGAGAGAGAGAGAGAGAGAGAGAGAGAGAGAGAGAGAGAGAGAGAGAGAGAGAGAGAGAGAGAGAGAGAGAGAGAGAGAGAGAGAGAGAGAGAGAGAGAGAGAGAGAGAGACATACACACACAGAGATGTAAAAACACTCAGGTACACATGACCAAACACAGGCACACATATATACACACACACACACACACACACACACACACACACACACACACACACACACACACACACACACACACACAC
>NC_085871.1:13538173-13540673 GCF_034702125.1 Engraulis encrasicolus
TGTGTGTGTGTGTGTGTGTGTGTGTGTGTGTGTGTGTGTGTGTGTGTGTGTGTGTGTGTGTGTGTGCGTTTGCGTGTGCGTTTATGTGTGTATGTGTGTGTGTGTGTGTGTGTGTGTGTGTATTGGTTGTGTGTGTGTGTGTGTGTGTGTGTGTGTGTGTGTGTGTGTGTGTGTGTGTGTGTGTGTGTGTGTGTGTGTGTGTGTGTGTGTGTGTGTGTGTGTGTGTTGGGAGAGAGGGGATACACCTGTCTATCTGTACTCCATCACCTCTCCACAGCCTTCTACTTCTCTCCCACTTCAGTCTGGCACGTCTTGAGTTCCACCCAGGATCTACCAAACCTATACCCTACCCACCCCCATCCCTACAACCTCCTTTTACTGTAATTGTGTGCAATGACTCAATGTGTCAGTCAGTTCATCCATCTGCGAGTCAGGTTTGCCTTTTGGAAGTTTTGAACCTGACCTACTGTACATGCTTGTGCCTTCTGTTGGCTGTATGTATCAGTTCAGACTTTATAGGTTGGTCTGGTCCACTCAAGAACATCACGTGACTCAGTCACACCTACAGAACTCCACCCATGTATAACTTAATATTTTTGTAACAACTTTTCTTGTTGAACGATTTTTTGGACACAGAGTTCATGTTTTTACAGAATTTTTTGGGGGGCTTTTTATGCCTTTATTGTGACAGGACAGTTACAAAGGGAAAGGAAAGCAGCGGGGAGATACCCTGGTCACCGGCTTAGTAACCCAGTGCCCTACCGTTAGGCCACGGCAGGATGCACGGCGTTCATTTTTGTCCTAGGCCCATGGAGAGGGGGGGTACCCAGAATTTGGTTCCCATGTATGTATGTATGTATGTATGTATGTATGTATGTATGTATGTATATATGTGTTTATTGTTGTTTTTGTTTTTTGCCGTCATGTGTATCAGTGTTGTGTGTATGCGGCAGCTATGTATGTCCATGACAAATCTCCTTCGAGACCAATAAAAGAATCTTGAATTACATCCTTTGTATTGTGGGAGGGGGCCTGTACTGGCAGAAAAACAGTTTCTGGCTTTTCCTGTAGCCCAAGTCCTGAAGTCCTATTAGTTTTTCACCCAGAATTGAGAAGGCAGGTTTTGCAGTATCATGACTCACACCCAGAAATCCAAGGATATTGTTTTGTCAGAGAATGTGGCCGATTTTTATTACAAATAGAAATAAATGCAAACAAAATATGCAATGAGATGCAGAAACTAAAGTCTACAGTTTCACAACGGCAAGACAATTTAGAGCAGGAGCGTCCCAGGCAGGTGTTCGAGCGGGCGTGGTCAAGAATTATATCTCTGCGGCCTGCTCTCCTCCCGTCACGCGCAGTTGGCATCTCTTTTCTTCACGAGGTGGGACTATTCTCCACCTAAAGGGGGTGCACTCTCACAAAATGCACAAAAACAACAAAACCTGAGTCACGGAAAAATACATTTAAATGTGGCTCCTACAGGGCCTTTCAGATGACCGTCCTGTGACCAGCCAAAGCTATCAGCAGCCCTGTGTCTTCCTATGCATAAATCACTAACACTAGAGGCCTGACTTCCTCTACTAGATACCAAACCAAACAGGGCCTCCATGGAGAGACTAGCTATTAACCTCAACGCATGCCACGGTGACTGCTGAGGAGAGGAGTGATGCTCCTGTGTCAAGTGCTTTGTGCTTCCCTGAAGTACCTGTTTGTCTTGTTAACATTTTGTTGTTATTCATAGGCATTAGCCATTTGCATTCTATGTTGCGTACTGCATATAATGGGGGAATTGTGGTCATTTTTTATGTTGTGAATGCTATCGTTTCAGCCTCAAGTCGTGCCCTTTTCTGGATTGTGATCTCTTTTTTTATAATGTATGGGAATACTATGTAATACTATACTATATGTCATGCACGGGCTTGCATCTATCTATCTATCTATCTATCTATCTATCTATCTATCTATCTATCTATCTATCTATCTATCTATCTATCTATCTATCTATCTATCTATCTATCTATCTATCTATCTATCTATCTATCTATCTATCTATCTATCTATCTATCTATCTATCTACAGGTCTGTTTGTCTGTTCGTCCATCTGTCCTTTCTTCCTTCCGTTCTTTCTTTCTTACTTACTTTCTTTCGTGCTTTCTTTCTTTCTGTCTTTTTTGCCTCCTTGTTGGTACATATTAGTAAATAAGTGGCAAGCCTTTCTCAGCGCTAGACAGTCCCCATCGGCCTGCCAGGCCTGTCTGCTTTCAGCCTCCCATATGTCACTTTGAATCTTCCTCTTGTGCTCTCTTCGCCATATCTCAAGCTGTCTGCCTTTTCAATGCATAGTATATTTCCACAGCTATTATGACTGAGCTGTCGCCACAGAAAATGTACATTATATATACATTTGCATGGGAACGTTGTTTATTTCATGTCCTTAATGTCTCTCTTTCTCTCGCTCTCTCTCTCTCTCTCTCTCTCTCTCTCTCTCTCTCTCTCT
>NC_085871.1:13543173-13550673 GCF_034702125.1 Engraulis encrasicolus
GATTGGCATAACAAAATATATTTTTTCATGGCACCTACTGTAGTCAAGGTGGGAGGTGTATGCTGTCTTAACCCTTTGTACAGAGCCTCTGTAATAACCCTGTTGTCACCAAAATGGCAATGGATATGTCTTACTGTAATCTGATAGTTAAGCCTCTCAGTAATGTCATGGCAATGTTGTTATGATGTATTTGAAGGTTTTTTTTGGGAAATAGTGAATAGGATCGTCGGTGATCCCATCTGCATGAAAGGGCTACCTATATATAGTGATGGGGGAAACCCTGATCAATATAACGTGAGCGGAATAGGGGTTGGTAAAGGGTACTGTAGCCTAACTGTATAGTTTGGCCTCAGAAGTGAAGTCAGAGGATGGATGATGTGGATGGTCTGATGGTGTTGTGATTATTTACGCTGAAGAGTCACCCACGCCATATCGGGAGGGTTCTCCACTGCTATTAACACCGGTGGAATTAACAAAGGCAGAACTTGGAACTGTCATCTTTGATGCCACCTTACAGTTAATCATCTTGTAAGCGTGCTTCCAAAATATTAGCTCATGCAGCTTGTAGCCACTTTTGAGCATCAGCACACTTGTTAAAAAAAACTTTCCTTGTGCATGTTGAAAGATGGGTGGTAAGGTTGGATTTAAGGGCTTAGTTTGTTGCCCAGACCAGACTTAGCAGTTTTTAATGAATCAGGAAATATTTCAAAACACACACACACACATAAAAAATCCCAGGCCTTAACTGATTCACTGTAGAGAATCCAGTCTGTGCTGCTCCGATAAGCTTGTTGCAGTGCCTGCAAATCCGTGCTGGATAGAGATGTTCTGCAGGTGTTTAAAATGCCAGGGATGTGTTCCACTGCTACCGTACCGGCGTACGTGACTGATGATGCCTCTTGTTCCGGCTTGGTTTGGCTTGTCGCATCGTGAGCAGAGCTGAGCTGAGCGGAGCGGAGCAGAGCCAGTCGGAGTGCAGAGCTGCTCAGAGAGTCACGACGCTCGCCAGCCACTTAACAATGACTAGTGGGCAGAGGCTCGCGGCCCGCATGGAAATGTAGTATTTGTGTGTGTGTGTGTGTGTGTGTGTGTGTGTGTGTGTGTGTGTGTGTGTGTGTGTGTGTGTGTGTGTGTGTGTGTGTGTGTGTGTGTGTGTGTGTGTGTGTGTGTGTGTGTGTGCATTGCATGGTAATGTGTTTTCAAGAGCAGCCAGCCGACCTACACTTGCCGCACTGGAGACCGTCTCTGAGCCAGACAGACAGCGTGGCATGGCAGGCAGAGACATGGACTTATCTATATACGTCCTCCCTTCCCCTCTCTAACTTCAGACTCCCTCGTTTTCTCTCTCTCTCTCTCTCTCTCTCTCTCTGTCTCTCTCTCTCTCTCTCTCTCTCTCTCTCTCTCTCTCTCTCTCTCTCTCTCTCTCTCTCTCTCTCTCTGTCTCTGTGTCCATGTCTGTCTGTCTTTCTGTCTTTCTGTATGTCTGTCTGTCTGTCTTTCTGTCTTTCTGTATGTCTGTCTGTCTGTCTCTCTTTCTCCTTCAATTTTCTCTCTAGTCTTTTCTTTTCTCTTCTCTTCTCTTCTCTTCTCTTCTCTTCTCTTCTCTTCTCTTCTCTTCTCTTCTCTTCTCTTCTCTTCTCTTCTCTTCTCTTCTCTTCTCTTCTCTTCTCTTCTCTTCTCTTCTCTTACCCTTACCCCCCCCTTTTTATTATGCCTGATCCCTCTCATCTTCCCACAATAGTGATGAGTTGGGACTTTCCACAGCTATTTTCTGTGCTGTTGAAGAACATGAGTCCGATAGGAGGACGAGGAGGAGATGGTGATATGTCCTTTTTTATCCTAGGACGCAGCACATTTTTTTGTAACCCCCTCACCTTGCTGGTCTGCCTGCCTGCCTGCCTGCCTGCCTCTCTGGTCGGCTGAAGAGTGTGTTGGATAGCACTGCCTGGAGCAGCTGGAGTGTGGGGTTTGGGCTTTGGATGGGAGGGGTGACCTCCTTCACTAAAAGCAGCTGCCTGACTGCCTGCTCTGAAAATCACAGGGATGCTTTGTGTTTCTCAGCGACAGAACATTTTGTTATTTTAAGGAAACAGAAAAGCGATCGAGCTAGGCAGTGAAAAAAGAAGGCTTGAGATGCAATGACCCTGACAGACAAAAAGAGTGATGGAGACATTTAGCGAGAGAAAAAAACAACACATAACATAGGCAGAGAAAGAAAGAGAGACAGGAGAGAGAGAGAGAGAGAGAGAGAGAGAGAGAGAGAGAGAGAGAGAGAGAGAGAGAGAGAGAGAGAGAGAGAGAGAGAGAGAGAGAAAGAAGAAGAAGAAGAAGAAGAAGAAGAAGAAGAAGAAGAAGAAGAAGAAGAAGAAGAAGAAGAAGAAGAAGAAGAAGAAGAAGAAGAAGAGGCTCAATTAGTCTTGTTTTCGTATATTTCACTCCCCTCATCTGTATTGCAGACACTGCTATCTGATGCAGACAAACAGGAGCGTTTTCTGAGTGCGTAATAATGGTGTTGGGATGACTATGCTATTATAACGACCATCCAGAGGTCACAGGTGTTGAGTATGATAGACCAGAGCAGAGGGAAAACAAGACAAGCTTTCTCCCTCGCTCGCTCTCGGCGTTGGAGGACACTTTGATTGCCCATTGTGTTATTGGTGATGGATAACTCCGGATTAGAGACTCTCGGCTGCCTGCGTGCTCGTCCTTGCTCCACTTTAGCTCTCTTCTCTTCTCTTCTCTTCTCTTCTCTTCTCTTCTCTTCTCTTCTCTTCTCTTCTCTTCTCTTCTCTTCTCTTCTCTTCTCTTCTCTTCTCTTTTCTTTTCTTTTCTTTCTTATTTCTAATCATTCACTCACTCATTCAATCTTTGTCATTCATTACCTCATGCATATTTTTATTTCTTTCTGTAGGACTATCTTTCTGTCTTGTACATGCACACTGCCTCTCTTTTCATTATCTCTCCTTTCTCATGTTCCTTTCATTCCTTCTTCTTTCTTTCTTTCTTTCTTTCTTTCTTTCTTTCTTTCTTTCTTTCTTTCTTTCTTTCTTTTGTTCCTTCAAGATGGCCCGGTCGATTTTTACAACATCATGTATGTCATGAAACGTATGGAGACTTCACAAGTGATATATCACCCCTCACTGTAATATCCGTCATCGCCTTGACACCTCCAATGCTAACCTAATTTTTGAATGCAGCCCTGAAACGCCTGGATTTTAGAAAAAGCGAAAAAGGGAGAAAAAAATCAAATTATCTCACTACTTCGAGGCAGACTGACTGACACAGTTGGAGAGAGAGAGAGAGAGAGAGAGAGAGAGAGAGAGAGAGAGAGAGAGAGTGCCAGGCCTGATGCATAATTTAGTCATGTTCCACATCAAAATATATATACCCCATATTCTTGCTTTAAAAAATGAGGGGGAATGAGCCTGAAACGCAGCAGTGAGTTGCTTTTCCATAATAAAGGCGTATCTTGTGGAGTATTTAATTGAGGTTTCTACTGCTGCTGCTCATTGATTAATGAATAGAAGTGTGGACAACCCACCTTGATTAGGATCCTAAATGCAATATGCCTCCTAGAGAGGGTCTCTCTCTCTCTCTCTCTCTCTCTCTCTCTCTCTCTCTCTCTCTCTCTCTCTCTCTCTCTCTCCCTCCCTCACTAACTCACACACACTAGCACGCAAACACATAAATGCATGCACACACACACACACACACACACACACACACACACACACACACACACACACACACACACACACACACACACACACACACACACACACACACACACACACACACGCACACACGCACACACGCACACTCGCACACACACACAATTTGGGATCACATGCGAGCATAGCACACACATTGGCACATGCCGAGCGTACATTAGGCATAGGGGGGCGTTTAATGCAGCAGTGAAAATGAAATGATATGGGAGGAGGAGCAGCTAGCTTCCCTCAGTGTGGGGATCAGACTACTGACTAGTATACATGCCAAGAGAGAGAGAGAGAGAGAGAGAGAGAGAGAGAGAGAGAGAGACAGAGAGACAGAGACAGAGAGACAGAGAGAAAGAGGATAACAGAACAGCAAGAGTAGAGAGAGAAGTAAAGAGGGGGAATAGAGGAGGACAGGAAGAATGACAGAGAGAAGAGAAGAGAAGAGAAGAGAAGAGAAGAGAAGAGAAGAGAAGAGAAGAGAAGAGAAGAGAAGAGAGAAAAGAAGAGAAGAGAAGAGAAGAGAAGAGAAGAGAAGAGAAGAGAAGAGAAGAGAAGAGAAGAGAAGAGAAGAGAAGAGAAGAGAAGAGAAGAGAAGAGAAGAGAAGAGAAGAGAACAGAACAGAACAGAACAGAACAGAGGAAAAGGGAGGAGAAGAGAAGAGAAGAGAAGAGAAGAGAAGAGAAGAGAAGAGAAGAGAAGAGAAGAGATGAGAGAGGAAATGAAATACAGAAGAAAATATGAGACAGATGAAAAGAGAGTGGGGTGAGAGATGCATAGGGGCGGTGTGCTATTTACATAAGTGTTTATACAGTATCTTTATATATGCATGCACTGTAGGCTATATGAAAGGGAAATGGTTGGGGGTCCATATACGGTAGAAGGGGAAAGAGTAATAGACATACCCTGTTTATTTGCATACAGTAAGGATATGCATGACCTTGCGCTGTACATGAGAGAAACACAGAACGAGAGAGCAAGAAAAGAAAGAAAGAAAGAAAGAAACAAAGAAAGAAAGCAACAAAGAAAGAACAACGAATGAATGAAAGAATGAACAAAATTAGGTTAAAAAGAAAGAATGAAAGAAGAGGGAGGAATGAAAGAAAGAAAATGGAGGAATGAAAGGAACATGAGAAAGGAGACATAATGAAAAGAGAGGCAGTGTGCATGTACAAGGTTGTCCGTGAGAGGCCGTGCGTACATGTGTTGGTGGTACAAAGGGATGGTGCAAAGGACTCAGAATAATGGTAAAAGGGCAATAGAAAGAGGCTTTGTGTACTCTCCTGTGCACTCACTGATTTATGTGTATGGTGTGCCGGACTGTGTGTGTGTGTGTGTGTGTGTGTGTGTGTGTGTGTGTGTGTGTGTGTGTGTGTGTGTGTGTGTGTGTGTGTGTGTGTGTGTGTGTGTGTGTGTGTGTGTGTGTGTGTGTGTGTGTGTGTGTGTGTGTGTGTGTGTGTGTGTGTGTGTGTGTGTGTGTGTGTTTGTGTGTGTGTGTGTTTGTGTGTGTGTGTGTGTGTGCGTGCGTGTGTGCAGACTTGAACCTCATGCATGAACATTGAATGGAAATAAAGATTCATAGACAGCTTGTCATGTCGCACATGCTTTCCAAAAACTACATTTGTCATTTTTTGAAGATGTTTCTGCTGTGCTGTACAGTGCTGAGAAGATGAAGTCTAATTTATTCTTCTTTCCTCTTTTCTCTTTTGCATGTGCTGCTGGATCTCACCTCTCCTACGCAAACAGGTAAGCACTTTCTATTCAGATTAAGCCTCTGTTGAATTTGATGTTATCTGTATCGGTGGTGTTGTGCCATAGTTCACTTCCGCAGAGGTTTCCAACCTAACCCAATAAAACAATGCAACTAAAATAAATCAACAGCAACACACACAAACATATCATTTTGATTATTTTTTTTAGAAAATGATTTCAAGGCCCAGTTGGAATAATTTCAGGGCCCAGCAGTGGGACCTGGCCCACAGTTTGAGAATCACTGCTCCATGGTCGGTTCTATAAGGAGGGCAAGGGTGGGCCAGGGCCCCTGCATGTAAATTTACTCCGGGCCCCTGTTGCGGCCCCTGTACCAAACAGTCAATGGTCAATAATAGTTTTGACTGGCACAGTACTCCACTGCTGCCCCTTCCTCTGGTGGCTCCCCATCTGTGAGCTTGGCTGACCACCTCAAGCCCGTGATATGGCCTGTGATGGCTGGGCTGGATGGCAGGCTGACTGGGGCTCTTTTGATATAGGGCAAGCAGAAAGAGAAACAGGAAGGGAAGATGAAGTGTGGTCTTCAAAAGGGAAGGAGGGATGATGTCGAAGAGGAGAAGAAGGAGAGACAGATAGAGAGAGAAAGGGAAGACGGAGGGGAGAAGAGAAAGGATACTGTCTAGCAGGTACATAAAGAGGGAGACAAAGAGCGAGAGATGGAAAGATAGAGGCTCATCATGCCAGAATGCTAGTTTTGGAAGGGGAAGAGGGATACTGATGACAGAGACAACAACAGCGAGACAGAACGAAGGATACAATAGATGGAGGAGATGGAGGAATAGACTTAAAGTGATACTGTCCCATTTTTGGAAATAAGCTTATTTTACACCTCCCCTAGAGTTAAATAATAGGGTTTTACCGTTCTCCTATACTTTCAACCGTTCTCTGGGTACGGCAGTGCAAATTTTAACTCCAAGTTAGCCGTTAACATTGAGTCCTATGAGACCAGCTGACGGCTAACTGCTAACTACTAGCATGGAGGTAAAATTTGCACTGCCATACTCAGAGAACGATTGAAAGTACAGGAGAAAGGTAAAACTCAACTATTTAACTCAAGGGGAGGTTTAATATGAGCTTATTTCCAAAAATGGGACAGTAACACTTTAAAGTTCATCGTGATAGAAAATAGAAAGGCTGAGATTGAAGGGGTAATACTAGAGAGAGAGAGAGAGAGAGAGAGAGAGAGAGAGAGAGAGAGAGAGAGAGAGAGAGAGAGAGAGAGAGAGAGAGTAATTAAGAGATGGAGGTGTAGCGGCTCATCATGCAAAGGTGTGAGCTTGAGGAGGGATGGAGGGATTCCGCTGATGAGGCAGAGAAGGAAAGAGAGAAAGAACGAGGGATAGATGCTCATCATGATGGAGTGTGAGCATGATTGGGTTACGGTGTCACATGCTGCAGGTCCCATGGGAGCCCCCTGATGGTGAGAGAGAGAGAGAGAGAGAGAGAGAGAGAGAGAGAGAGAGAGAGAGAGAGAGAGAGAGAGAGAGAGAGAGAGAGAGAGAGAGAGAGAGAGAGAGAGAAAGAGAGAGACAGAGAGAGAGAGAGAGACAGAGAGAGAAGAGAGAGAGAGAGAGAGAGAGAGAGAGAGAGAGAGAGAGAAGATTGAAGTGTAGAAAGAAAATAGTGGAAGCTAAAGACTGACAAATGTGAAAGGGAGACAGTCTTACTAACTCTGCTTGTGTAGCAATATGAGAAATGACTGGTGTGTGTGTGTGTGTGTGTGTGCGTGTGTGAGTGTGTGTGTGTGTGTGTGTGTGTGTGTGTGTGTGTGTGTGTGTGTGTGTGTGTGTGTGCGTGTGCGTGCGTGCGTGCGTGTGCGTGCGTATGTATGCGCGGATGCGCGTGTGTGCGTGCCTGTGTGCGTGTGTGCATGAGTGTTTGTCAATGGCACAAGGAGATACATGTTGAAAAGAGAACAAGACAGAAAGAAAGAGGGAAGGAGAGAGAGGGGGAGACACAGAGAGGAGCGAGAGAGAGAGAGAGAGAGAAGGAGAACGAGAGCGAGAATGCGAA
>NC_085871.1:13553173-13563173 GCF_034702125.1 Engraulis encrasicolus
TGCTCGCATGTGTGTGTCTGTGTGTGTGTGTGTGTGTGTGTGTGTGTGTGTGTGTGTGTGTGTGTGTGTGTGTGTGTGTGTGTGTGTGTGTGTGTGTGTGTCTGTGTCTGTGTGACCAGGAGCCTATTTGGAGACTCCCCCAACACTAATGAAAGCCTCTGGCCCCGGCACTGCTAAGATTCTAGATACAGCTAACAGAGGACTTCTGATTGCTTGGCCTCTAAGGGGGTTGTGTGTGTGTGTGTGTGTGTGTGTGTGTGTGTGTGTGTGTGTGTGTATGTGTGAGTGTGAGAGAGAGAGAGAAAAGAAAGTGTGTGTCTGTATGTGTGTGTCTGGGAGAAAAAAGTGTGTGTGTGTGTGTGTGTGAGAGAGAGAGATTGTGTGCGCGTGTGTGCGTGTGTGAGTGAGTGTGTGTGTGTGTCCGTGTTCGTGGGTGTGCGTGTGTGTGTGTGTGTGTGTGTGTGTGTGTGTGTGTGTGTGTGTGTGTGTGTGTGTGTGTGTGTGCGTGCAGGCGTCTGATTGTGTGTGTGTGTGTGTGTGTGTGTGTGTGTGTGTGTGTGTGCGTGTGTGTGCGTGCGTGCGTGCGTGTGTCTGTGCGTGCGTGTATGTGTGTGTGTGTGTGTGTGTGTGTGTGTGTGTGTGTGTGTGTGTGTGTGTGTGTGTGTGTGTGTGTGTGTGTGTGTGTGTGTGGATAAGCTAATTAACTCCCCCCCCGGTGCCTCTGCCACTACTCCTGCCACCGCTCCCCTCTCCTCTCCCCTGGGTCCCCTGGCTCCCCTGCTTTGTCCACAGTGGCACAAAGGCATCGCAGCTGGCATCAGAATGCACAAGAGGCACTGCTCCTATCTCACCACAGACCAATGGCAAGCATTTGTTTATTTATTTATTTATTCTTTTTTTTTTAAATTCCGGGTGCTTTTATTGCGACCTATGCCAGGATTAAATACGCAGCTCAGTACCAGAACCAAAAAAAGAAAAGAAACACATTCAGCAAAACAAACACTGGATCATAAATTATGTATCATCGCACAAAACTACCGTGAGGCTTCACGCCTGTTTGATGAAAGCGGGTAATACGCGACAAGGGAGAATATTTGGTTTTGTCTCATCGCTTCCAAAGTGAACCGAGCTCGTCTGAATCACAGCTTCTAGGTTCAATAAAAATATCAGCTGTTGATTATGTTGATCCAGGCCTGAGGGACGCTGACCTTTTTTTTTAGTGCCAAGAATAATATGAGCCAAATGCAGAGTTTGCATTTGCGAGGTCACTGCCAAAAGGCAGCGCGGCAAAAAATACCTGCAGTACTGTCTTCTGCCTGTAGTGTCTGACGGGGGCGCTGTTGTTTTCTGTTTTTTTTTAGTGAAGGGTTTTTTTTGTGCTTCTGTCAATCATGCGTCTTAACAGCTCAGGTCATGCCTCCCCTAAATCTGTCAAGCCTGTCACTGTCTTGAATGGTCAGACATGTCCAAGTGGCCAACACCCGTCCCCCCTACAGACTAGACTGCACCCCACCACACCATGTCATTCCACTTCAGACTTGACGGCACTGTGCCATTCCCTGCCCCCCGAACCTGCCCCCCTTCCCCCCGTGTACCGGGAGCGCTTTGACCAGATTAAATGAGATAAGGAATGCTAATATTAGAAAAGACAGTATGAGGGGACACTTTCGTGTGTGTGTGTGTGTGTGTGTGTGTGTGTGTGTGTGTGTGTGTGCGTGTGTGTGTGTGTGTGTGTGTGTGTGTGTGTGTGTGTGTGTGTGTGTGTGTGTGTGTGTGTGTGTGTGTGTGTGTGTGTGTATGTGTGTCTGTGTGTGTGTGTGTGTGTGTGGTTGGGGGGGATCTGGGGTTGATTAATCAGGCTGCGGCAGACACAACTTTAATGTTGGAGTGCTCCAGAACTTGTCGTCCGAGGTGATCGAGAGAGAGAGAGAGAGAGAGAGAGAGAGAGAGAGAGAGGAGTGAGAGAGAGAGAGAGAGAGAGAGAGAGAGAGAGAGAGAGAGAGAGAGAGAGAGAGAGCAGTAACCAAGTTCAGTTTGCAGATGGCCTCGGCAGTCAGCCTCCTCCGTGCGCTTGACACTGTGCGACCTCACACCACCACTCTGCACCACTCTCCCTCCACTCCACTCCACTCCAGTCCACTGCAGCAGCAGCAGCGGCAGCAGCAAAGCACCAGGCCACCACAGCTAATAGCATGGGAGGGAGACAGTCCAGGAGGAGGCTGTGGAGAGCAGGACATATGACTGGCTTCTGTTTACAGCACATGGCTTTGTGTGTGAGTGTGTGTTATTGTGTGTGTGTGTGTGTGGGGGGGGGGGTGTCTAGTTGGATCTGAATGCTTTTGTGTGTGTGTGCGTTCTCATGTGCATGTGTGTGTTCCCATGTGTGTATGTGTGTGTGTGTGTGTTTGTGTGTGTGTGTGTGTGTGTGTGTGTGTGTGTGTGTGTGTGTGTGTGTGTGTGTGTGTGTGTGTGTGTGTGTGTGTGTGGTGTGTGTGTGTGTGTGTGTGTGTGTGTGGGGGGTGTTTGTGTGTGTGTGTGTGTGTGTGTGTGAGTGTGTGTGTGTGTGTGGTGTGTGTGTGTGTGTGTGTGTGTGTGTGTGTGTGTGTGTGTGTGTGTGTGTGTGTGTGTGTGTGTGTGTGTGTGTTTGTGTGTGGGTGTGTGTGAATGTGAATGTGTTTATCTGTTGTTGTTGGTGAGTGTGTGTGTGTGTATGTCTGTGTTTGTGTGTGTGTGTGTGTGTCTGTGTTTATGTGCGTGTGTGTGTGTGTGTGTGTGTGTGGTTGTGTGTGTGGTTGTGTGTGTGTGTGTCTGCGTGCATACGTGTGTGTGTGTCAGCAGTCCCCTTGCATCCCAGGCGGTCCTCCGAAAGTGAAGTGTGTGGCCTATCGCCAGCCTGGAGGACGGCGGGGGGTTCGCAGAGCCAGAAATACAAAATATCACACATCCCACCGGGCCACTCTTTTGGCAATTAATGAGGCACAGTATGCCACCGGCATTGGCTGCTCCGACAAACTGCTGATGGCCCAGGGGACAAACAAAAAACAAGAATAAAAAGCTTAAAAAAAACTAAATGAAAAACAAAACATCGCAGGACAATGCTACATACTATCGTACGGGGACTTAGCTGCAAATGACTCTGCGGCCCTTGACCAGTTTGCATCCACATTAAATCCATCTGGATCTCACATGGGTACCACGTTGTTACATCATGTATGCTAATCGTGTACCTATCTGATGTGCATTACATCACATCAAGACTGTTTTAAAGTAGAAATGGGTTGAGTGACCTTTAGAACTCACATACAAGCGACATGCCACACTGACCTATGGCTTATTCGGATAGGATGGTCCCATTGACAGTATACTGTATATACTCTCAATGGATGGTCCAAAAGGTAGTGCATAGTGAAATGGATTTTGTTGCACCCATCCTATTGCATCCCTTAGAATTACGACATAGCCTGAGATACCTTGCCGTTATGCCTCATTCATTGTGGTTGTAAAATGGGAAATTCTGACCTCAAGCCTTTAACGCTCGGTAACACAAGGTCGTGTTGAGATATTTTGTTCACATCAGACTCATGCAGAAGTAGAAACATAAGAGATACCCAAGTCCAAATAATTTAATGTAATTTTTGTCACAGTCAAGGCTGTTGTATGTTCAACTGTTGAGACAACAAGTAGCAACATTAACATTAAGATCATTTTCAGTTGTGCATATAGGCCTACTGTTGTTTGAAATGCATTGCCATTATAAGCACAATGTCATTAAAAATCAGAGACACACTTCAGAAAACATGTCCCTGAGCATTTCATCTCATCAAATGCATTTGTGTGCAGTGTTGGGGGTAACGCGTTACAAAGTAACGTAGTTACGTAATTTAATTACTTTTGGCACTAACGTAGGAACGTAACGCATTACTCTTCGAATTTCAGTAATTTAATTACAGTTACTGCGCTACCGTAACGGTCGTTACTCGTTATCCAATTTTAGCCTTGAAATCATCTTCAGGTCTGCTGTTATTAGTAGTTCTAAATGCGCGAAGCGCTCTGTCTGGGCTGTTTTCCCCAGCCCTTCTCGAGCTCTCGGAAGTGGGTGTGTGAGAGCGCGCGCATGCAGACTGCCGTTCCTCCCTTGTGCATGCAAGGTCTTTCACTGGGACTTTCATGAGCCCATTGCGCTGTGATGTGTTTCACCTATACTACAATACTTGGAGTTCCGCCATCATTTTTTTGTAACCTTTTACGCCAAAGAGGGAAAGTGGAAGTGATTCGCTGCGCAGTTAAATCTACAGTCATTCCGAGTTCATCGTTACGCAAATGCATTCTGAAACAGCTGTACGTACCCCATATCGCAAATGCCATAGCCTCTGTTGTGCTCACTGATGACAGTTCAATACAAAACAGTTTGGGTAGCTCCGTCAGCAGCAGCAGCCAGCGCGAGTCAAGTAACTGGGAATAATAATGTGAGAACAACAGCGCAAGCAACACTATGGCGTTGAGGTCGCCACGTTCTTCAGGCTATTCAAATGTGCCTGATCAAACCGTCTTCCAGCACGGACGGATTCTGCATTCGGCAGAATCTTTAATAATAATGTTGATGCATATGCAATGCAATGTGCAGGAAACTGAAAGGCTTTGGATTAGCCTAAGCTGCAACATCTAGGAGAGGATGTAAGCAGTGTCCTACCTACAACATTTCTGTTTGGTATGGCCACCTCACCTTACTCATTCTGTTTTTATTCTGTGAGACCAAAGGTAATTTTAATGCTGACATGACAATAAATTCAAATACAGATACAGATTCAAATACATTGACACTGTTATGAATAGGCCTACAGGGCAATCATGAAATTCATTTTAGATGTGAGAATGGCAATAGGCCTATATGAGGGATTCCATAGAAGTAGGCCTACAGTTTGCACAGATTAAAATATTAGGCCATTTACACAGCCGGCCTACAACCTTGGGAAGCAGGTGTATTATGAGGTGTGCTGGTTAAAATCCCTTTTCCTGCGAAAAAGTAAAATAAAGTAATAAGTAACAAGTTACTTTTTACATTTAGTAATAAGTAAAGTAATTCAATTACAATTGAAAGCAGTAACAAAAGTAAAGTAACTAATTACTTTTAAAAAGTAACTTACCCAACACTGTTTGTGTGTTAGCAGCAATAAGCGTTAACAACCGTGTTTAAAGATGCTCAGGGCACTTGGGTCTTTGGTTCTGGCATATTGTTCCAAAGTGGTGGCATGAATCAAAAATCACAAATCAGAACTCAAAAGTTATGTCAGCAGTGTCGTCAGTCATCAGGAATTTACAATCCGCATTGAAGACAACATTAACCGTCATTTATCATTTTCCTACATAACATTGTGTGGGTCTTATCTTATGGGTCGCATAGGCCTACCAAATCTAGCCAATGAGTGAACAGGAGGGTGGAAGTTGGTAGTCTATCTGATTGTATCATGGAATGGCATATTATGTCCGTGTCAGCAATTGGGCAAAATTGGATCCTTCATCAGACCAAAGCCGACATGGTGCTTTGAAGTTTTAATAAATAGAATGAGCAAAAGAGTGGAGTCCTTTCTATCCGATGAAATTTGTTTGTATATGCATCCAAAGACAGCACCAAGTTGGAGTGTGCCAAGGATTAAAAATCAGGGATTAATCAGGGATAAAATCAGATCATGGCATTTCAAAATTCAGCAGGTTTCACCACTCCCACCTGAAATCAGCGCTAAGATATGCAGGTCCAGACCCTCTGTCCCGAATTAGGTCAACGGTAAGACGAGGCAATGTCAGAGTTGTGAGACACATTTCCCGGCAAGTAGCAAAAGCTTAATCTGTATGGATATAAGGATGGTGGTAAGAGGTGCTCTATGAATGGTGCTCTTAAAATCCCCTTTGAGTAGCTTTAGTAAAAAAAAAAAAACCTGTGGCCTTGTTTGCAAATGGCCTGTAGAATAACTCTAAAACACTGGAGTAGACCAGGCAAATTGGATATAAATTATTCATAATGACACAATAGCCCTATCCGAGGCCATTCAGTTGAACAATAACAACGAGAGGGAAGAGAAGAACACAAATGCTAAGGCACGGCAATCAATGCAAAGAGCTTTGCACTTGTTTACGCTTTTAAAGGAGAACTACTCCTCCTTCCTATTTGTGCACACACTCTAACATCCGCACACGCTCACACCGATGACATGAATATTTACCACCACCATCAATTTATATATACTCATTATTATTACTTGGAACTTTGCACTTTTCATACATGGACCTTTTCCAAGGGCCCTGCCATATTGAATCACCAGTCATGAACTTTGGCTGAAAAACGAACTGTACTTTGATCGGACCAGTAAATATTTGTTTTAACTAGTAAAACGTCCTCACTTGTGATTGGGCAGCTGCTGCATACATTTTGAAAATAAATGACAAAACTTTTTATTCTATATTTGAAGGGAAACACAGTCTTCTTTGTAGACGTAACACCCGATGCACAACCACCAAATTTTTTTTCATGCTAACTGAGAGACTTCCTTTTTAACATTCATTTTAAAGGGAAGCTGATCCTTTTTTGAAGGCCCCCAACGCAATTTCATCTCCGAAGTAGGTTAACGTTTTTTATGCTGAGAGCCTTATTTCTTTAAAATCTTAAATTTAAACTGCAGGGGTGCGTGTCTCGACAAAGTCAGTGCTAACTAAGTTAGCAACTTATTTGGATGCAATGGATGTTCCCATACAGAACCAAGTGAGATGCTAACTGGTTAGCAACGATGCTTTCGAGAAATGGCGTCCAGGTTTGTTGCATTTGTTTTACTCTGCTTAGCTGTAACAAACCCTGCACTACCACCGTCCACTTTTCACCCAAACCAGAGTTTCCCCCAGCACTTGACAGTTAAGGCAGCCACCTTAACAACCATGTTGACTAGATCCCCAGAAAGGATAAAGATTTTGTAATGGGAATCTACAGTATTCGTATCTAAAAATGTGTAGGCTATTTATTGCTGGAAGTTTTCATATATAGGCTGCAGTATTTCATATGAAACACATATGCACATATGCACAACATGGCCTTTCCGAAGTTAGCTCCACCACCACCTTAACAAATATTCTGCGGGAAACGGTGCAACCGCCTTACTCATCCCCAAGTGGGTTAATGTTAATTCATACTTACTGAGAGATTACATCACACCCACACGATAGGTCAGACATTTTTTTTCCCTCCATTACTGTACCGTGTCACTGCGCTGCACATTTTTTTTTTCTTAGGTGGGCCTCGCCTCAGACGATTAGTCACCGCATGTTGCTGGCTAATTACCTTTCGCCCGCCTCCCTCTCCCCATACCTCTATCCTCCACTCCCTCCATCCCTCCCTCTGCTCCATTCCATTCCTCTATCTCTCCCTCTTTGCGTTCCACTCGTCCTCCTCACCTCATCCTTCCTTCTCTACACTCCTCTCGCAACTTCTCCTCACTGCTGCCTCTCCTTCTTTCCTCCCTCCTCTCTCTGCTCATCTCCTCCTCCCTTTCCTATACCTACCTCCTCCATACATCATTTGTGCCTCTCTCCACCACAGCCCTGCATCCCTACACTTTATTCATCCCTCTCTTCTCTCTCTATCTCTCCACTCCAAATGACTGTACCTCCTTCCTCCATCGTTCATTCTCTCCACACCTCCCTGCAATCCTATATTTCTCTCCTCTACCTCCAGCTCTCCACTCGTCCGTACATGCCCTTTCCTCCACTAACTCATCCCTTCTTTCCTCCCCTCCTTTTCCACTCCTCTCTGCACTCCTCCTCTCCTCTCCTCCACTATCTCCATCCCTCTCCACTCCCCACATGCACCTACAGTACCTCCTCCATCCCTCCTCCACTTCTCTTTCCACTCCTCCCTGGCCTGCATCCCTCCCTTCTTTCTCTACCTCTCCGCTACCTGCACCTCCTTGCAGCGCCACTGAGTGGTAATGAATAATGACCTGTCATGGTAGGTGGCCAAAAGGGGGGGCAAGTCGACCACGACTCTACCTGCCCCGCTTTTGGAGCACTCTTTTTCTCTCTCTCTATACATTCCCCTGATGCACCAACTCTGCGCCTCAGCCCTCTCTGCATCGTGACTAAAGCACCTCGCCACAGGGCCTGTAAAGTGAGATGACCCTTGTGTGTGTGCAGGTCTGTGTGTGTGTGTGTGTGTGTGTGTGTGTGTGTGTGTGTGTGTGTGTGTGTGTGTGTGTGTGTGCGCGTGTGCGTGTGCGTGTGCGTGTGTCTGTGTGTGTCTGTCACTGATTCTTGAGAAAGTGGCTAAAACAGGTTGTAATGTTGACAGAAAAAAACAAAGTGAATTACACAATTATATGGTATATCCTCGTAGACTAAGGTCTTGGCTTTTCAGAAATGCACAAGGCCAATCTCCCCATTATGTATTTTTTTCAGAAATCAGGCTTTTCCCCGATCATACCTTGTTTTTTGTCAACACCGTCAGACACAATTAAAAATTATTAAAATTGTATTGATTTGGTTGCATATGTATCTGGAGTTTTTAAGTGATTATGTGTATTTTTTGGTTCACACATATGCCTTTAAATGTTGAAAATTCACTTTTGTTCTATTTTAATACTGTTTCATGTGTTCTAATTTTAAAATATGTACCGTCATACGATGCTTACTTAACGCCTAAATACAACAAACAATTTTTTGTAATTTCACAAATATTCGTGTAGGCTTAAATTGGCTATTACTTTGATATTTCAACAACTCCTAAGGAAAATGTTGTAAGCACATTCCTTTAAAATGTCAAAAACTCCTTCTTACGGTGGTGACTTAAGAACTGTCGGTGGTGACAGTAATCTGAGAGTGGTGAAAGTGGCCTAATTAGTACCTGCATTTAGCAAAATAAATAGCCCTCTCAAGTCAATGGCATCTTGCATAAACACTTTATTTTTGTGTGTGCACAGTATGAGCATGTGTTTTTACTTCATTAGTTAGATCATCTAGGAAGTAAGCCACTGGTTGTTGAAAATGTGGTAAAAACAGCTTTTAAGTTGTTCAAATCCAAAATATAGAGGTGTATTATCATAGATGTAGGTCTTGGCTGTGCAGTGAATGCATTGGCCAAGCTCCCCATGTTTAACATTTTTCATAAAATGGGCTCTTTCTTGTTTTGTCAACAGCGGCAGACAGAATTAGAAGTAAAAACACATGTTTACTGTATTAAAGTGAATTACTTTAACAATTCAACATAACTGTAGATACTTATTGTATGCATATTCTTAAAACATGTCAAAAACATGTAAAACATGTGTTTTTTGGTGAACTCCATCAGATGTCACCACCGTCAGGTTTTCTGACAAAAAAACCTCCAAATGCACCTCAGTGGTGGCTAGAGTATCATTTTGGATCACAATTATTACTAACATGCCTAGTAATGTTTCATTAACCAGCACAATTTAGTAAAATATGGAACAACATGATGAGCAGAACAAAATCTGACGGTGGTGACATCTGACGGTGTGAGACAAAAAAACACTCTTTTAAATATTATGCATTGTTTGTTCACATTAGCCATTTCATTTTCGCTCTGTTTCTTGGGTGCTTCATACCTTTTCTGAAAAAAATATATTTATTAACATTAATGTAATACAATACTATTAAAACCCCCGACGGTGTTGACAGTTTATGGTTGGGACAGTACCAGTGTCCAAACAAATTAACAAATTGAGGACAAAATAATAAACTTACAGGAGCTTCGGTGATGGTGAAGTAGGCAGTAGAGGTAAAAGGTTTGAAAAGGGGTCCTCAGTAATGAAAATTACCTTGTGCATACCTGATTTTATTGTCTTTTAGAAAAAATCTGACGGTGGTGACCAATATGCTGGACACATTTTGAGCAATCAGTAAATAATAGTAAATATTGTTTTACATCCACTATGTGCACATCTGTAGAACCACTTTAATATGGTCTTCCACATCATGGTGATATTGTTCAATTCTGTTAGTG
>NC_085871.1:13568173-13570673 GCF_034702125.1 Engraulis encrasicolus
CACACACATCTCCATCTTTGTCATTTTCTCTCATACCAGCCCCCTGCAGTGCACAATCATCACAACACCAAAAGTGTTCCCATGGCACCTATTCCATCACAAACATCAATATATATCTCCCTCATTTGGTGCCTCAGATGAGATGAAGCTTTAAAACTTGACCAGACAGAACAACCAAATTTGAACAAAACAAATTTGCGCGCACACACACACACACGCACGCGCGCACACTTACACATGCACACACTCACAGGAGGGTGGGAGGGTGCACACAGGGGGGTTTGGGTCTCAGACAGCATCAAGTGACATGAATCATACATACAAAACATCCGTTTTTCAGTACAAATATTGAAGAAGAAAAGGGCTCAACATTTCTATCTCTGTGTCTGTGTGAGGTTTGTCAAGAAGGAGGCACAATGCACACTAGGCACAGAGTGCTCTTTTTTGTTGTTGTTGCTTATTTTGGTGTCGTTTTGATGTGTTGACACCAGGGGAGAGACTGAGTTGTCTACTGTTTCATTCAGGATTTTTTCCCCTTTTTGGTACATTGTAATCGCTTTTAGACTGCCTTGTTTATTTACAAGGCAACCTGGCCTGAAGTAGTTTACACGCTTGTTTGAACAAACAAACACTAAACATAGGCCTACATGCACACACATACCTGCTCACACGCACGCACACACACCGGCACGCAGGAACACACACACACACACACACACACACACACACACACACACACGACACGACACGACACGACACGACACGACACGACACCACACCACACCACACCACGCCACACCACACCACACCACACCACACCACACCACACCACAGACAGACAGACAGACAGACAGACAGACAGACAGACAGACAGACAGACAGACAGACAGACAGACAGACAGACAGACACACACACACACACACACACACACACACACACACACCCCGTCTATCTCTCAAACCACACACACACACACACACACACACACACACACACACACACACACACACACACACACACACACACACACACACACACACACACACACACTATTGTTTGACCAGAGCACAGGGCATGGGCCAGTCACAGTGGCTAGCTAAAGCTCACCATCCGCTAGGGATCACATGGCCATGTCACAGACACACATGGCCAGAGGAACCACTCACCAGTCACTGGACCTCCTCAGAAAGCAAACACCACAGCACAGCCACTAGACCCTGTCCTTTCCTCATACTAGCTTTCCCTCTCCTCTTTTCATCCCTCTCTTCTCGTACTAGCTTTCCCTCTGCTCTTTTCATCCCTCTCTTCTCGTACTAGCTTTCCCTCTCCTCTTTTCATCCCTCTCTTCTCGTACTAGCTTTCCCTCTCCTCTTTTCTTCCCTCTCTCCTCTCCCCAACAACACATCCGAAAGCACTAGACCCTGTCCTTCCCCCTCTCCCACTCTCACAGACGAACTTTCTCTCATTCGCTCTCCTTCTCTCAGGCTGTATTTCTTTTTTTCCTCTATTTCTCTCCCTCGTTCCCCCCTTCTCCCATCCTGAAAACACAGACAATCGTAACCACTAGACCTCATTCTCCCTCTCTTAGTCGGTCTCTTCCCTGACTCTCTCTCTCTCTCTCTCTCTCTCTCTCTCTCTCTCTCTCTCTCTCTCTCTCTCAGTCTCTCTCTCTACCTATCTCCCCTTGTTCTGCTTTTCTCTGTCTTTCTATCCCTCTCTCAATCCCTTTCCCCATGCCTCAGCTATAGTGGTAGTAGGGGCCCTGGGCGACCTTGATTGCGATTGGGTTTGACATCAGGCTTTCCATCGCGCCGGAGCCAGTGTCGCTCTCCATTCCGACGACGAGCCGTGAAAGGAGGCGAGAGGAGACCTGCGTTTCGCTGTTCACAATCAGTTTGAACATCCCATGATGGTGCCCAGAGGAGAGAAAAAAAGCATAAACAACAACAAAACAACAGCCGCAACAGCAGAGATAACAACACATTGGAGGCGCGGGGGGGTGGTGGTGGTGATGAGGGGGTGTGGGGGGCGCAGTATTGAGAGGTCGGCTTGATAGCTTCTTTGGAAGTTTCTGGCAGGGGGATTGGGGAGAGGGTGGTGTGTGTGTACGTGCGTGCCTGCGTGTGTGCATGGGTGTGTGTGCGCCTGTGCATGTGTGTGTGTGTGCGTGTGTGTGTGTGTGTATGCGTGTGTGTGTTTGCAGAGTGTGTTTTTAGGTCTTTTGTTGCTGCAGGTGAAATGCAATGAGATGAAGTTAGACTGTCACCAGGTGCCTGCTGGACCCCCAGTCGGCTGCACTTTCTGTTTTTATTGTCTCGATATTAAAGTCTTATCAATGTCGCCCGCCTGCCAAGTCTGACAGCTTCGCCCGTTATTGGAGAGGCAACTCATTGGCCTCGCTTGTCGGTTGTTTTCTCCTCTCTCTGTGATTTTGCTCTTTATCTTTTTTTGGTGGGGGTGAAGCAGCACATCTCTTGCATCAAAAGATATGAATCTTGA
>NC_085871.1:13575673-13578173 GCF_034702125.1 Engraulis encrasicolus
ACGGACCAATCATATGCGGTAAACAGATTCATCAGCCAATAATAATTCACCCCCAACCATCTACACCCAACCATGCAAAACTCCACACCACCACCATCCATCACCCACACCACCCTTCTTCCTACTCAGTATCCCCAATAAACCCATTGGCCTCATGTAGGCTACAGTACTGTGCCTCCCTGCAGCGTCAACCTGAGGGGTGAAGGGATGGGGTGGCCCCAACCACCTACCGCAACACCCTGATTCAGCACCCCATACGGTCCACCCCCAACCATGCAAAACTCCACCATCTACTGTATCCCCCACCCCACCACTCACCGTACCCATTAAAAGCCATTGGTCTCATGCACTGTAGTGAGCCTGCCTGCATTGCTAACCTAAGGGGAGAAGGGAGGTTCCCCACTGTGCTCTCCACACGCTCCTCAGCTCTCCGTGGGAGATTAAAGCTGCTCCATGAGAGAAATTCACCGCATTGCATTGTGGGTTGTGAAATTTTTAGCACCTCCGAGATGGAAGCTCCAACACCCATCCTCATTCGCAGTCAACAGACGTAGGCACACACACACACACACACACACACACACACACACACACACACACACACACACACACACACACACACACAGACACACACACACAGACACACACACAGACACACACACACACACACACACACACACCACACACACACACACACACACACACACACACACACACACACACACACACACACACACACACACACACACACACACACACACGTACAATAAGTCAGAGCATGGCAACCCGACCGAAGCCCGACGGGCCGGGTCGGAACCCGACGGGCCGGGCCGGACTCGGACAAAAAAAATAGAATATCTGTCGGACTCGGGTCGGGCTCGGGCTTGAACCAAACAGACATTGTGAAAATTGTAAGCAATCAGAGGAAACGTTTCAGTTCATGCAAACGGCAGTTTTGTGATTAAAAAATAAGTAATTGAATATGCATAAATGAAAATGTTGGTAGGCTACTCGTGCGAGTGATTATTATTGGCTGTATGCACGCGCCAGTTACCAGTGGCAACATGGACGCTCACTCCCAGTCAGCCGAGCAGGAATGCCGAGTCAACTTGCTTCCTTAATAAGCGCCAAATACAGTTGTCAGTGAACGCGTGGTCTTTTGTTGTAGGCCTAGTGTAGGCCATGTTTTAGCATGCCTTCGGTGCTGTCTTAAATGTTGAACATAAAATGACGAAGTTTGTCACTGCATTGCTCGCCAAGGATTACATTTCCAGCAAGGGGTAGCAAGGAGCATAATATGGATTAAAGAAGACGCACACGCTACGTGGAGTTGCCTAAGGTAGGGGCGAAGAGGTGTCCTGTTACTACTTTGTCCGCTGTGACATTTCATGTCCTTCACGTAGGTTCTTAATTCTTGTCACTTTTACTGTAGCCTACAGTTGTAACTATGCGCGTGCAACCTTTCCTGATTTTATATTGACCGCATGGACATCAGGGGAAATGACATTCTCTTGGAGGGCCGAACAGGCTACTGTTCTTCGGGGTGAACTTATAGCCCATCCTTCTTAACGACAAGGAGTGGCATCGCGGGGATTTATTTGCACTAACAGTAACGTAACAAATGCGTCCATAGCCGCGCTGACTGCATCCAAACCGTATTCGTTAGTTTTCGCCTTTCTTATCCTCTCACGCCCCTCCCATGCATTTGATCACAGCATCCAACATCTCTGGTCTAACCGAAAGAAACATAAGGTGCGCTGTCACATGTATGTGTGTGTTTATACTTACTATGCGTGCATAACTAAATTAGGCTACAGCAAATTGCCTCATCCTAGTTGCCTATCCTGGCTATTTATCACGTGCTATTTTGAGTATGAAGGAGGCCATATAGAAAATATTGCTTGCGCACAGGTTCTGTTGTTATTACAGTGGTCTCGGGCTTCGGACGGGTTCGGACACAAACATTTTAATTAGTCTCGGGCTCGGGTCGGGGTTGATCACTTTTCTGTCGGCTGAGGGCCGGGCTCGGACAAAAAAAACCGGCCCGAGCTACGCTCTACAATAAGTGCACACGCACATACACACACACACTCACACAAAAGTACAATAAGTGCACACCCACACGCACACACACACACACGCTCACACGTGAACGTGCACGCACGCACGCACGCACGCACGCACGCACGCACGCACGCACGCACGCACGCACGCACACACACACACACACACACACATCTGCTGTGACTGCCTCTACTGTACTCCTCTAGAACTGGTCCTGCTCTGTTCAGCTTTCTTCTTCATTTGGAGGTTTTTTTCTTTCTTCTTTTTTAGTTTTTGTACAGTATTTTTGTAGTGCTCACCTTCTCTTCTGGGTTTCATCCCTCTTTCTCATTCTTTCAACCGTTCTCTTCAAACCTTTTCCCCATTTTTCTATTTTCGCATTCCTCGCAGATACCTTTTTACACACACACACACACACATTTCTCTCTCTCTCACA
>NC_085871.1:13583173-13585673 GCF_034702125.1 Engraulis encrasicolus
CACACACACACACACACACACACACACACACACACACACACACACACACACACACACACACACACACACACACACACACACACACACACACACACACACACACACACACACACAATAAGCACAATAAGCACCTCATATTCATGAGTGTCTTCTTTGTCTTTGAAATGGATATTTCTCCGTAGAAATGTATCCTGACTGAAGGCACGGTTATTCCTTTATTTTCTCCTTTTTCCCAACGGCAGTCTCAGTAATGTTGACCTTTTTTGCTACTTATTTTTATAATTTGTTTATCTGCCATGGTACATGCATAATTCATGCCTGACTTGTGTGTTGAAACTTTAGAGAAGTAAGTTTTTGTTTCACAGAATTATGTAAATCCTTTATAAAGCAGGAGGATTTTGTGGTTGTTATATCTGAACAAGGACCTGCTGTACACTACACCATTGCAGAAGTTAATAGTAAAATTTCATAGCAGTATGAAAGAACTCCACTTTTTCAAATGTGTACTTGGAGACTTTCTAACCTAATTGTTCGAATGTTAGGCCTTAGCTCCAAGTAGGCACACTGTAGTTCTGGATTCATGTGATACAGCACAACGTTAATATTTCAGGGGCACAAAAAAGGATTTTCTCATCCCATGCCACCATTCATAAACATTGCAGATGTTAAGTGTGAAAGTTACGTAGTAGATATGAAGTTATATATATATGGGTGCAAATATGATCAGTATTGGGCGTGAGGCTGATATGTTACACCAATGGTCCTCAACCCCCTTGGCCCCATCACAAGCCTCCCAATGCCCCCTTGACATCATCATAAGACTGACAACGCCCTCCTTAGTATTTAGTCATTAAATGGCCCGATGCCCTTAGGCTGCAGGATGCTGCAACAAAAATACGATTCTGGGAAAAGATTAGACTGTGTCATAATTCCAAGCTAGAAATGAAGAATGACATGCAGTATCTGCCAACAGTGGAGAGGAATACAAAAAAAGACTAAAGACTCAAGTAGAAACGTCAGATTCATTTTTCAATACCACATCTTATCCCTCCCTCTGGCTGCAGCTGGGGAACCCTAGGCTACAACCATATCTGGTCTGTCTGCTAATCTAGCCCTGAGGATAATGTCTCCCCACCCCAGTAGGATGAAAGGGGGTAAAAATAAGCCCAGCTCTCCTACATCCTCATCCATGGCCGAAGAGCTCTTGACCAAGCCATGTGACCGCACATTGCTCCAGGGTCTGTACCTGAATAAGCTGTAGTTGTGCTTGACGAGAACACCAGCTAAATATAAAACCAATTTCCACTTTTCTCTGATGGACCTATACAGTAGACTGTCTAGTCCTAGAGATGGTGAAATTGTCTTCTGTATGGAGTGGAAGCAAGTCTTTAATCCATGGCCGAAGAGCTCTTGACCAAGATATGTAACCGCACATTGCTCCAGGGTCTGTACCTGAATGAGTCGTAGTTGTGCTTGACGAGAACACCAGCTAAATATAATATCAATTTCCACTTGATACTCTGGCGGGCCTATAGACTGTGTAGTCCTATACGGACGGTGAAATTGGCTTTTGTACAGTACGGAGTTGAAGCCCTTCTTTAATCTCAACGGTCAATATGTCCCTCTATTGCATGGCTATAAATACTGTAGTGGTGGAGGGAGCTCATCCAAGGCCAAGGGTTGGACTGGGACAAAAAATCAGGCCGGGCTATTTCAGCTAAGACGGGAGGCATTGCGAGAGACAATGAAGCCTGGGACAATATTTTTAGTCATCTGTTACAGTATGAGCTATTTTGACCACAACAGGCAAAATCAATATTACAAATCTGAGTCAGACAGGTCAGCTGTCCTGTGATACCACTTGAGGGGAGGACCAGTCCAAAATCATTAACAGTCCACTGGGGAATTGCCCTGTATGTCTTATGACCAATCCAGGTATGACTGTTTTGCTGAAGTGAAGAGGCAGAGCTGGGCACCGGGAGCTCCCGACATCAGTTAGAGCAGATCCTCCACAGAGTTTGAGACTACAGTGATTGGGTAACATTTCAGAATAGCTAACCATTAGAAGTTGTAAAAAAAACGTAAAAAATAATGAACTAATTACTAATTATCAACAAAACATTTACAAATGTTTGTTAATGAGTAAGACATACAATGTTAACATAGCGTACACAGCACAGCCGCATCGGTCCTACAAGGCATGAAACCAAGTATTTGTCAGGCAAACATACGTAAAACTCATTCAGTAGAAGTTGATCCCCACTCCACTGTAAAGTTGTAGTGTTCTTACTCATTTACAAACATGGGTAAATGTGTTGTTTATGATCACTTCTTCAAAACATTTACAAAGCTTTTTACGGGTAGTTAGCTACCAATAATTGCCATCTGCACAGTAAATTCTGCAGTGCTCATGTAACACTTAGNGAGTTGATTTGACATCAGTTGGACTTAAATGAACTCTTTAAGTGTTGAATTATCACCACAACATTTACTGTGTGCT
>NC_085871.1:13590673-13600673 GCF_034702125.1 Engraulis encrasicolus
GGCATTTCCAAGGCCTTTTCCATGTTCGTCGTTTAAGAGATAAACAACAGAACAGAGAGAGAGAGAAAGAGAAAAAGAGAGTTCACTTAAAGTTTCAACATTCATAACATTATAGTTTTCGTGATACTACTTCAATAAAACAATCTTTTAACAGACAGATGTGCGTGTTTTTTCTCGTTTTGACAGAGTGTTGCTATTGGCATTTAGAGACTAAACCAAGTACCTACACAACTATTATTAGTTATTGGTAAAGCTAGATGTAGGTAGACCCCAGTTGTATACAGTCTAATTAATGAATTTTCTTGCCTTGCCTATGATCTATGACCTTCCTTTGAATTTTACATTTCGCCCAGGTAGATGAGCTGATTACTGAGCTTCCTTGTGTGTGAGAGACCCAGCAGAAAGTATACATTTCAGAACATGCAAGTAGGGCTCTAAATTAACACCAGTCAACCAGCCAAAAACTGGTGAATTTTCAGTTTGGCTGGTAGAAAAGACCAACTTACTAGCCACATTGACCCATTAGTAGAGTGGTTAAGACGCGGATTATAAATTTGTTGTTACCAGTACGGTAATGACCAAGTTGTGGTGCATTACTAAAGGGCCTGTGTTGTGTCATAGTATTCTAGTGCTATGGTAGTTACATTTTAATGACTATTACAGCGTGCCACTGGAGGTACGGCGCGCATTAAAGGACTACCATCTACTAGCCATTTTGTCTGGTGATGAAAATTTGATGATAATTTAGGGCCCTGCTTGCAATGTATTGTTCATTCCAGTTTTCAGACAGGCTTATGCATGTGCATTGTACCTCAAATTATCTGTCTGTCTGCCAGGTGTAATGCAATGTAATGGATACAGCAGGAGCAGCTGAGGCTTAATGTTCTGCGAGTTGTTAAAAGGAGATCAAAGGGGCATCTAACTCAATATTGCTCCAAGGACGGAGCCAAAGTAGCACCTAAATAAATACTTTGCAGTACCTACAGTACGGTAAGTAGCTCTGGAAAAGGTTCATGAAGGTAAATGCCAGTTAAATGTAATGGATGGGAATAGCTTTTCCTCATTCTTCATTGTGGTTACCAGGGAAGCCGACAGGGGGGACAAAGGGGTCAGTTGTCCCGGGCCCAGGGAGAAGGACCCCCCAGAATTGGGCCCTAATTACATTATATATATATTTTAGTTGATTTTGTTCCGGGCCTGGCCAAAGCTGCGGCCCTGGTGGTTACGCAGCACTGCCCTGCGCAGCCAAAAAGGCTTAATATGCTTTTTTTTAAAGCCAAAATTGAGTTTGACTGGAAATTGATTTTGTAACACCTGCTTTGTTAATAAATAAATAAATAAATCTCTCGCTTCTTCCTAATATGAAAGTAAATGAAAGCATCGGTGCTATTAAACCTACACCATGCTTGACTGGGCATTATATGTGGAGCTTTACCGACATTTCTCTCAGGTTCAATATTTGCATAGTTACAACACATTGTCTTTGGAAGGCAGAGCACGTTCTTAGAGCACAGTGCACACAATGAAACTCCAACCTGTGTTTAAAGTGACACAAGGCAACTTTTGGTTTGACACTCGCCATATGGGCTGTGTGTGTGTGTGTGTGTGTGTGTGTGTGTGTGTGTGTGTGTGTGTGTGTGTGTGTGTGTGTGTGTGTGTGTGTGTGTGTGTGTGTGTGTGTGTGTGTGTGTGTGTGTGTCTGTGTGTGTGTGTGTGTGTGTGTGTGTGTGTGTGTGTGTGTGTGTGTGTTATTTTTTTAAGTCGGCCGGTAGGTCCTTGCCACTTTGAAATTATCTTCCTATCACAAGTCCACTATATGTCTTCAACCGGTGGGCTTCTGCCCTTGGAGTAATTGCAGCGATACTGTCTGTTTGTCTGACTGTGTCCACCCGCAGTGTTTTGGGTTGCCTGCAGGTGGGGACAAACACACAACGTCAATTGCATCTAGCATTGAGCTGGGTGGCAAGTCGGCATCTGATGGCTCTTGTTGCACTTTTTTTCTTTCCAACCTCACTTCAACTGGAATATGTAAATAAGTAAGTAAGTAAGTAAGATATATTTATACAGTGCTTGTCACAGTCAGACAGTCACAACGTGCTTTGTCAGTGTCAGAACTACAATAGACTGTGAACAAACAGACGTGCGGCCCATTGACTGCACATATCTTGTAGTACAAAGCTCAGTGCAGAGTGCAGACAGGGATGGATTATGACTTCATGGGGCCCCTGGGCCAGACAACAAAAATGGGCCCCCTTCCATATCCAGGAAGGTCCACGCAATATTCTGTCCTTGAATGCAACACAGTGTTGAAATCGACATCTCTGCCATCTGCAGGGTTTCAACACCTTGTAAAGTCAAGCTGTAACATTTCTGAGGCCAAAAACTTCAGGGGCCAGGCCAGTCTCAAGCTTGGGAGATATTTGGCCAGCAAAATACACCTTGGCACTCCTCCTCCAAGTGATTGCTTAGGCTGAGGAAGGTGGTCCAACAAATGTACTGTACTAGGCGGCCAAGTCTCTGTGTGAGAAAAGATCAGATTTTTTTTTTTTACTGCTAAATCAATAGAAATAAATAAAGAATTGGAGGTAAAAAATCAGGCAGTGTGTCAGAAGTCTGTTGGAGGAGGGAAAAAAAACGAGGCTGACAGTGGGATTCTTTTTGAGTGAACGATTGTGTGTCAGTGTTGAGTAGGTAAGAGAGGAAAGAAGAAAAAAAATTGACGGTATGAGCAATCCCATCTACAGTAACCCCAGTAACCACAGTCTAGCAGATGATTTGGCAATGTGAAGTCATCAGCGCTGCTTGACTGTTTGGACTTACAGACGTCTGCGTAGGAGGCGTGACAGGAGTGTGAATTACTGACGCCCTCCGCTGCATACAAATCAATCCCTACTTTCTCTTTCGCTCTTTTTCTGTATCACCCTCTTGCTCTTTTTTCACCATCTCTCATTCGGACAATGGAAAGGGTGTGCATCTTCTCTCTTTCTGTCTGCCTGTCTGTATGGCTGTCTGCATGCTCTCTCTCTCTCTCTCTCTCTCTCTCTCTCTCTCTCTCTCTCTCTCTCTCTCGTTCTCTGTTTTTCTCTTTCTCTCTCGTTATCTCTCTCTCTCACACACACACACACACACACACACACACACACACACACACACACACACACACACACACACACACACACACACACACACACACACACACACACCATCGCTCTCTTTTCTCTAAGGAAATCAATCTGTCAGTCAACCCTCTCCACACTGAAGTCCATTAGCCAGGCCTCGTGTTGATGAGACCCATGTCTCCTCACCTCTCCGCTTGCCTTGCCTCCTCTTGCCTGCCTCCTTCCCCTACTGTCAACAGCTTCCTGACCCGTCCAGGGCAGCCAACAAGGGAGGGAAAAAGGGTTCAGTTGTCCAGGGCCCACAATTGGGTCCTCATTACAATGTAGTGTGGAGTGGGGGGGTCCTTTGAGGTGAATCTTTCCTGGGCCTGGCCAAAGCTATCAGCGACCCTGGCTTTAAGGATTTCGGCTGACTGCAGTGTACTGATGCAACCCATCTCCTGTTAGTAGAAACTTTCTTGGTCTTACTCTGCAGTAGGACTTGTTAAACATATTTTAGCAGCCAGTTGTACAATGTACAATGTTGAAAATCCACATTAGCCCTATATTCTGTGGACCTCAGATATTCTTTTTTAGAACTTCAATCTAAAAAATCAGCAATCCAGTCACAGAGTACATTTTGCTAGCTACTGGCCTAATTTCTTTCAAATTCCTAGTTTCCCTCTCTCCCTTTTTGTTATGTGGCAGCAACATAACGCCTTTATGTCTCAAACTGTCACTCAAACTGTATCCTTCCATTGTTTTTTGTCTCCTCAGATTCCTCAGATCAGCTATGCTTCGACGGCACCGGACCTTAGCGACAACACCCGCTATGACTTCTTCTCACGCGTCGTGCCGCCGGACTCCTACCAGGCGCAGGCCATGCTGGACATCGTCACGGCGATGGGCTGGAACTACGTGTCCACACTGGCATCGGAGGGCAGCTATGGTGAAAGCGGCGTGGAGGCCTTTGTCCAGATCTCCAGGGAGATGGGTGAGTCACCCGTTCTACGTACTTTGTAATGCCTGGCGCTGTTTCTGTTTTTCTTTTTTCTTGACCCAAAGTGAGCCCGCACCTCTTCTGCTGCGTAAAACAGACGTGTTACTAGTCCAGCTGAAGTCTTCGGCTAAAGAAGTTCAGTGTGTTCTTTTTTGTGTATGTTTTTGGGGCATCAAAGCCTTTGTCCAGCTCTCCTAGGAGATGGGTGAGTCACCTGTTCCACTGACTTTGGCTGCCTGACAATGTTTATGTTTTTACACGGTGTCCAGACCCACGGTGGACTACAACACTTCTGCTGTGTAAGGCAGACGTGTTACTAATCCAGCTTAAGTATTCGCCTAGAGAAGCTCTGTGTGTTTTTGTGTGTGTATGTTTTTGGGGTGTCAGGAGGCCTTTGTAGATCTCCTGGGATATGGCTGAGTCACCTGTTCCAATGACTTTAGATGCCTGGCAATGTTTATGTTTTTGGACCATGGTAATTCTGCTGTGCAAGGCAGATGTGCTACTAATGCAGTTTAAGTATGCTGGTAAAGAAGTTCAGTATGGTTTTGTGTGTATGTTTTTGGGGTGTCGGGAGGCCTTTATCCAGCTCTCCAGGGAGATGGGTGAGTCACCAATGTTGCTGACTTATGATGCCTCATGCTGTTTATAAATGGTGGACTACAGTAATTCTTCTGTGCAAGGCAGATGTGCTGCTAATGTAGCTTAAATATGCGGGTAAAGAAGTTCAGTATGGTTTTGTGTATGCAGTTGGAGTTTTGACCTCCAGGGAGATGGGTGAGTCAACAATGTTGCTGACTAGATGCTTGACGCTGTTCATGTCACCAAGGTCTTTTTGGGCTGTCTTGAAACCAAGACCTCTCAATAACCCTGTCATCTTAAAATCCAAGCCAGCTAAAAACTAGGCCATTATAAGTAGTGAATGTTCCAGGGTGTCCAAGGCGGGCATTTTGTCCAAATCTCCAGCTAGATGGGTGAGTCATTATCAGTCGCTGACCTCTGAAGTCTGATACTGTTACTGTCACCATCTTCCCACAGAGTTGGCTTCTCGCCAGTCTAGACCCACAGTTAACCACAGTAATGAAGCTATGGAATGGAGACATGCTATGAAGCCAGCTGAATTCTAAGCCAAATACGTTTTTGCTTTGTTTTGTCGGGAGTAGGACTAGACTGGTATCAAAATAGGGCAGGACATTTTTGCCTAGCCCCATATAAATTGTAGGTTAATCTCTATGAAACTAATAACAAAAACAACAGTATTGGGTTCTTAGGACTGTTTTCCCACTGGGAGATACCCTGTATTCCGCGTTGCCAGTGCATAAGCGTAACAAGAATCCTTTTGGTCCGACATCCTATTAGTCCAACAGGTGTGCACAATGCTCAGACTACTGGGTGTGGGCATTTCTTTTCAGCCAAAATATACACGCTCAAAAACATAGATTCCTTTACTGACGTTTAGGTTTAGGAATTGTTTTGGTTTGGACATAGTTTTAACGTGTGGGCTTGGACTGACGGGATATCGAACTAATGGGCTGTCAGACCAATGACATGGAACTGTGCAGACCTGGCTGGCACGGCTTTGTTCAGATTTCCAGGGAGATGGGTGAGCCGCTGATGTCACAGATTTCTGTTTTGAACCTGAGACCTCACAATAACTCTGTTATTAGAGAAAGACATGCTAAAAGCCAAGGCAGTGTCAGTAGCCTGTTTTCAGGGTGTCAGGAGGCCTTTGTCCATACCTTTAGGGGCATAGGGTGAGTCGCTGTGACACGCTTGACACAACTATACTACCAAACCTGCTAAATCCAAGCTACTAATTTAGTCAACAGTATATTTCAGGTGTCAAGGTATTTGTCTCGATCTCCAACTTAGGAACATGGGTGAGTCACTGTCACTGACGTCTGAAGGTTTTTTCTTCTTTTTTTCCACTTCACTAAGGTCTTTCTACACCACCAAACCAGCTAAAGGCAATATTATCAGTCAGAAGTGCTTTCAATTATTTGAGGTGTTGAGGTGTTTGATCATGTCTCCAATAGATTGGTGTGTCACTGCCAGCTCTCAATTTGATGCTGTTTATGTGACTAAGGTCTCTCTGTACAGTTAATTCCTCTCCAATCCAGCACCCTCGTTTGGCTGCAACCTCACAGCAGCCCACAACACCTCTGGGGTGAATTTCTCAAAACCAAAGTTGCTAACTACAGTAGCTACTTTGCTGTTTTCAATGCATTTTCCCATTGGCAACTACCAAAGTTGCTAACAGGCTAACAACTTCTCTTTTGAGAAACTCACCCCTGAAATGGGAGGCAGAGGCTGTGATGTATGTTTGCAGGGTGTCGAGAGGGAATTTGTCCAGTGCCACTCTGTCATTTTAATACCTGCTGCCATCCGACATCAAAGGACCACAATGCAAATATGCTTCCAAGCTTTATTGTGTTATCCTGGCTCTGTTTTTGTTTGTTTGTTTGTTTGTTGTATTATGTGGTGTGGTTTATATGGAACTAAATTGTCTATTTAATTTTATATAAGAACTGAGAATGTCAAATAAAATCATTCATTCATTCATTCATTCATTCATTCATTCATTCATTCATTCATTCATTCATTCATTCATTCATCCATTAATTCATTCATTCAGTCAATCATTCAGTCATCTCCAGTGAGATGTACGTGTATGAGTCACAGAAACTCGTTGAAGCTTGACAGTATTTTCCCTACTGAAGTCCTCATGCAGTGCCAGCCCAGCGCAGGCTTGAACCTGAGACCACATGTCCTTTTTGCGGTGTCAGTTTGTTCTATGATATGTTTCAACTGTACTGTATACCAAACAGTGCTAGTTTGTCTGTTTAAACATCATTTGCGTATTGACATACAGTAGAGAAGAAGTTCATTTACTAATGTTCCACGCTGAGCTGTGCTGAGCTGTCACCCATTACATTTACATTAGACATTATGTCACATTTACATTAGCCATCCATCATTTTCACATTATAGACATTGGTAGTATAATGTGTGTGACAGCATCCCCTGCTGGGAGGGAATGGGAATCATGTCAGCTTACAGTGCGTTGCCTGGAGTAAGGGGCTAACATTTGACTGATGTGGTCCCAGCACATCTGGACAGGAAAATCAATCTGTCTAATTAAGCGCCTCTTTAAATGAAACTCGTCAATCTCCTCCCTGTTCAGAGCTCTGTGACAATTCCCCTAAAGAATGTTTTTGAACAGTTGTCTAGTGCACTGGCGGTCTAGTGCAAGTAGCTTTGTATCGTCAGCCAGTAAGCCAGCGGTCGTTCATCGTCTTTCTCCCTTGGTAACTTTCTCCCCCCACCCCCCTGGGTCGGTCTTGCTCTGCACAAAGCCTGCTCCTGTCAACGTGGTTTGATCCAGCACTCATTGTCTTTCTCCCTTTGTAATCTTTATGGGACTCCGTCCCATCCCAGAAGTCTGATCCAGTGAAAGGGACACGATACAAATCTAGAAAAGTCTACTAAATAGTCTGCAGCCTCTGCTGATGTAGCCTGATTATCATCGACTTTCAAATCTCTTCGAGACTTGGTCTGACCAAGAGCATAACAATGACCATTTCCCAAAAGGCATGGTTGACCCGCCTCCCTTGGTTTGCTACTGGTTGTTTGTTTCCTGACAAAGTGGGAGAAGTTCCCGATTTTTCTGGAGCTCAGAAACGATATTTGTATTTCTCCTGGCCTGACTAGAAGCAATGCTGAAGGTGTTGCGTCACTAGGAGGGCGCAGCCTGGCTACTGCTGATGTTGACTTTGCTCACACTCCCTCAGAGGGATGACTATGGTCTCAGCTGTTCACACATAGCAGGAAAAATAGTGTGTGTGAAGTAATGCCAATCGGAGTCAATTGGAGCCAATGTTGGTCCCCTAGGGGAAATTCTTTCTCTGCACTTTATCCCACTTGGACTAGTGAATCACATTGAAGTACACATACTAGTCCGTAGCAGTGGGCTGCCTGCTGAGCGGCACCCGGGGAGCAGTGTGGGGGTTAGGTGCCTTGCTCAAGGACACTTCAGCCGTGGTCCGAACGGGCATTGAACCGGGAACCCTGGGGTTGCCAACCCAGTGCTCTAACCACTGAGCCACGGCTGCCCCATGTGTGCATGTGCATGTGTGTGAGATGTCTCGTTCTTTTGTGTGTCTGTGGTTTCTCTGTGTGCGTATTTATGTGTGTGTGTGTGTGTGTGTGTGTGTGTGTGTGTGTGTGTGTGTGTGTGTGTGTGTGTGTGTGTGTGTGTGTGTGTGTGTGTGTGTGTGTGTGTGTGTGTGTGTGTGTGTGTGTGTTTCTGTGTCTGTGTGTGTGTGTGTGTATGTGAGAGAGAGAAGCAGTATGGTGATATGTCATCCAGGGCCTGACAGTGGGGGCCTTCAGAATGGACCACGGGAACTCTAACATGGCCTGAATGCTAAGTGGGCTTGTGTCTCTGTGTGTGTGTGTGTGTAGAAGGGAGAAGGGTGAAGGGAAAAGGGAGGAGGGGCCAGGTGGTGGCTGCATCTTTCCCAGGTATCCCTCTGGCCACAGCCGCTTGTCCTGGGCTGGCTGGCGAGTGAAAAATGGCCATCGCTTAGTCTGAGGGCGTGCACCGGCAGATTTGGGCTGATTGTCGATCAAGAGGGGGGATAATGGCCAAGCTGCAGCCTAGCAACAGTGCTTCGCTGCCTGGTCAAGGACTGACCCAAACACAAGCCTCTCAATTCTCTCTCTCCACCAGGACTACACAATCTATTCAATAACTCTCCCATTCAATCTGTCCTCTGCACTCCAGGCCAGGCCGGTTGGCTTGTTTGCTGTATATTTGTATGTGTGCATGTGTTTGAGCATGTGTGTCCACACACAGGGTAACGCCGCCCCTTCGATCCAACTAGGAAATAGGAAGCCATTACAGAGGCACTAACAGTCAGTCCAGGTGCCAGTGTTGCCAGATTGGGCGGTTACCCGCCCAATTGGGCTGCTTGGGAAAGCCGCCTGGGGGTAACAACGATTTGGCGTTTTTTCTGCCTTTTTTATGCCCATAGAAATCAATTCAATTTGTTGAAATTGGGTGGAATTTAGCACCTCCAGGCGGTTTTTGAGCACATCTGGAAACACTGCCAGGTGCCATCAACTCCCCTGGAGGACAGCTCATCTGCTCCACTCCACCGTCCACTCTTCACCCCCTCCATCTATCATTCATCCAACCTCCTCACTCCATCCATCCATACATCCATCCATCCATCCATCCATCGTTGGACAATTAGTTGCCGGCTGTTTAAATTGTAAACCTTTAAAATTCATGAGCTGTGGTCTGTGTGTTTATGACCTGGGGAGTGGGTCCGTGTGTCAGATGTGTGTGTGTGTGTGTGTGTGTGGGGGGGTGATTGGACAGTAACAAGGCAGGTGTAGGGGGTTGGCAAGATGGAAAGGGGTTTGAACAGAAACACTGACATGACACACCCTGCCTGCCTTATTACCACCTACCTGGCCTGCCTGACTCTCTGTATGTCTGCCTGATTGCTGGTCTGTCTGTCTGTCTGTCTGTCTGTCTCTGGGTCTGTCTGTCTGGGGTTTGGGAAATCCTAATAGGTCCCTGTACTGGAAGCGTCTCTCCAACACCTGACAGCTCTTCTGTTGAGGGGAAACTTATCAGCATTGTCAGATGGATTATGATGCTACGTTTGTGAGCGTGCATGTGTGTATTTGTACGGGCGTGCGTGTGTGAGTGTGTGAGTACGTGCATGCGTTTGTGTGTCCATGTGCGCATGCCTCACAGTACACTTTTATGGGATGACTACCACTCTGGTGTTTCTAACGTCAGTCGAAAACAGACACACACACAGACACACACAACACACACACTGTCACACACAGATACACCGATTCACATAAATACACACCTATTCAC
>NC_085871.1:13605673-13610673 GCF_034702125.1 Engraulis encrasicolus
CACATGCTAGAAACACAGTTCTGGTTTCTATTGAAAGCTAACATCTTGGGGCTTCCAATCATGGACTTGGATTGGGTGCTAGACATTTTGGATTAGATTGGCATAAGCATAAACTCAAAAATATCATTTTTTCTTATTACGTCTATGGGGTATTGATGAAAGAAAGGCTAAAACAATTGAAGTATGAACAAGTATTTAATAAAATAGTAGAAATAAGACAGGCAAAATATTTAAAATAATTAAAAAATCAACTATATACAAACAAGAACATAACATAACAATATCAATGTAACTACTAATACAGTGTATAATACAGTGTGTGTGTGTGTGTGTGTGTGTGTGTGTGTGTGTGTGTGTGTGTGTGTGTGTGTGTGTGTGTGTGTGTGTGTGTGTGTGTGTGTGTGTGTGTGTGTGTGTGTGTGTGTGTGTGTGTGTGTGTGTGTGTGTGTGTGTGTGTGTGGTGCAAACCATGCCATGTGGCAATGAAAAGTGTGAAAATGAAATCCAGTCCGGAAGTCCAGCATCATTCTTTCTTCCCTTTGTGTGTGTGTGTGTGTGTGTGTGTGTGTGTGTGTGTGTGTGTGTGTGTGTGTGTGTGTGTGTGTGTGTGTGTGTGTGTGAGTGAGAGAAAGAGAAGTAGGGGGGAGAGGGGGAGGGGGGAGTCCTACAAATTGTTCTTTGTATGCCACTCATTGTAGCAGTCCCTCTTCACCGTGAAGCACAGCACTACCTGGCATGAAGTGCACTCTGTGGTGCTCTTCAGGGAACAGTTCACACACCTCCGCCTCCCTGCTGTGCCATCTTCCGTGTAGTGCCTCAGTTTGTGATGTGCACCTTGGGGAGCTGGAGCAGGTGATGGAGGAGGGCCAGTTGAAGGTGACCCCGCTGCCTTCAGCTCCAACACCAGGGCCTCGCGGAACGCCTTCTGTGTAAGGGGGGTCTCATGCCTCTCTGCTGCCATACAGGAATGAAGTACAAAGGCGTTCACGATGGCAATGTCCAGAAAGTGATAGAAGAACGTCCTGTGCCACTTCCTGGTCTTGTGAACGGTGTTGTAAAACCCGATCATGGCATCAGAGAGGTCCACTCCCCCCATATGTCTGTGAAAATAAAAGATTACAAAAGTTTTGTTTAGCACATAGCATTACAATCATTGGTGGATTGTTATATACCCTTGAAGACAAAATAAAATAATGTATCTCAAGTACTTACTTGTTATAATCAGTGACAGCTGGTGGGGCAGGGATGGACTTCAGCTGCCACCGGCCATCTGTCCCTCTGACCCTCCTCTGAACGGTGGTTTGTGGGTTGTGGGCTGTGTGCATTGTGGAGCACAAGCGGACGTCCCTCGTGTCCTTCCACTGGACAAAAAGAACGGGATCATCTCTTATCCAGCGGATGGTACCACGTGGTGACTGAGAGGTGAGAGCTCCTGGACGTCTTCTCGGGTAGCCTATTCGCTGTTCTCTAATTGTTCCACAAGCCCATACCTTCTCGGCCAGGAGGTCCTTGAACAGGGTAGGGCTAGTATAGAAGTTGTCCACATAGAGCTTATAGCCCTGGCCAAGCACACGCGTGTCCACGAGATTCATGACTGAATCATAGCTGAGCCCCTTTTGAAGTGCCATGTTTCTCCCCTCATATACAAAAAAGTCCCATGTGTATCCGTTTGATGAATCTGCCAGCACAAAAAGTTTATACCCCCACTTAGTGGGCTTGTCTTTCATATACTGGCGGAGGATGGAGCGGGCTTTTGATTTCACCATCCTTTCATCCACTGCAATGTGTTGTTGGGGATGGTAGTGAGCTTTACACGCGGTCCTAATCTCGTCATAGAGAGGGCGGATCTTGCACAGACGATCGTAGGCCTGTGTTCCCCTCCTCCTGTCATTCTCTGCATCACTGTCTGGGTGGCTAATATGCAGCATGCTGGAGACAGCTGCAAATCTTCTCCCGGACAACATAGATGTGGGGAAGGGGAAATTGTAAAGTTCGTTCTTCGCCCAGTAGTCCCTTACAGACTTGGCCCCAACTAGGCCCATGTAAATCACCATACCAATATATGAAAGCAGATCCTCCAGGGACATCTGATGCCATCTATGAGGGTGGTTCCTTTGTCCATATATGTTAGAGTGATTTACTATTGTCTGTAGGGTGTTTCTTGTCATGAAGAGCATGAAGAGTTGCAGTATGGTGTATTGCACCCCCCCCACGACCTGGGGCCCTGGAGCGCGAGCGGGGTTGAATGATGGTTGTGGTGGTATGATGTCATCCACGTCCATCCCCTGCCATGGCTGACCATTTCCCTCTGGCTCCTGTCGCCTTCCCTGTCCTCTTCCTCTTCCTCTTCCTCTCCCTCTCCCTCTTCCTCTGCCTCTCTTGGTGGCAGGTGTGGCGCTGGATGGCTGCGCTGCTTTCCTCTTCCTTGCTCTGGTGGTAGTCGGCGAAGACTGAGATGGTTGATCGTCTCCTTCCTCCTCACCAACTCTCTGCCCCTCTTTCTCCACCTGGCTCTCCTCCTCCTCCCCCTCCTCCTCCTCCTGTTCAGGGAGCCAGTCTGCATCAGAGGATCTATGTGGAAAAAAACACAATATAATTGCAAATTATTATTTCATGTAACATTCAATTTGATGTATCTCTCTCTCTCTCTCTCTCTCACACACACACACACACACACACACACACACACACACACACACACACACACACACACACACACACACACACACACACACACACACACACACACACACACCTCCCCCCTATCACACTCGGTCACTAAAAGGTGAGAGACTTTCAATGGCCCCTTCCCCCATTGCATACACTTTGTATCAGCTGTGAACCAAACACACACACACACACACACACTAGGCAACAGGTAGTATAAATACAACATAAGCACAATTCAAAGCATTTACATTAGGCATTATGGATGAAAACAGCTAAACATATTCGTAATGCAAATTGCAACATGGCAACAGCACAATGTTGTTCACCCAGAAAGAGAAATACATAGTACAGACAAATGCCCCCATTCATCCATTGCCTTCACACACAAAGAGATAATCATAGCATACACTATAGGTTACATGCAGAATGAATACAATTAGAAAGGCAGAATTCAAGGATTTGCAGCCGTAGTGGATGAACAATCGCTGTATTTACATTGCAACATTGCAACACTGCAACATCTCGAATGCGGTCCAAAACGCACTATGCAACTAGCACTAAGTACAATCCAGTAGTGTAAATGAATATGTGACATCTGTTTACATTCAGTGAAAGTTTAGAAACAACACTTACATCTCCAAGGCTGGATCAAGTCCTTCCAAAAATGCCACAGAGTCAACCGATGACATGCTCCCTGCGTCGGACTCTTCGTCGCTGGATTGTAAAATCCATTCGGCTGCCTGTTGAGCAGTCATCTTAGTTGGGCCAGCAACATTCTTCTTCTTGCTCGTTGCCTTCTTACCAGACATTTTGCATGCAGTAGACTGTCTGTAAGACTGTACGCAAACTGTATGTCCCGTGCTGTCTTCCAAAGTCTGTGTAAAGTCTACTGTTCTCTCGCGTAACCATGCGTCAGCACAAAACTCTACAGCTTGCTTTTTACGCGAGCAATTACGCAAACATCGAAAACAGCAAGTGGGTGGTTCTCTGTAAGTCCAAGGCAGTCGAGTGATAGCTCGTTTGAAAGCTATGAATCTCAACTATAATATTCAGTGACTCATGAAACCCGAAACTCTCACTGTCCTACGCCAATGGCGAGGTAAAGACGGGAGGTCAGATTTGAATAGCAGTGCCCTATTGGTCTTCAATCGCCTGTAACTTTCCATAGGAGGATCCGATTGGCTCGTGGGTGGTGTCAATCAAAAGCTAAGACCTTCGAGAACATCATTCAGGCACTGTTTTGCGCATTTCGTGCGGTGGAGTGGATTCCTTCGTCTTCAAAGACGCTTGTAGTGAAGAAATACAATTACACAACGTATGCAGGAAGCCAAGAAACATTGGGATTATCACAAAAACACAAGGATTTGAAGTAAATGGCCTGGATATTCCCACATTGTGGACACTGGATGACTCAGAGAAGAAATCTTGGACCATAAAACATTCGTTGGGAATATTGAGAAATTTTCAAAGGTAAGTACACCCCGTTTTCGGTTGCAATTTTGATGACATCACACACAGAGAAGATTAGCCCACTGTTAGCTGTGTGGAGAGTGTTGATCTTTGAGGATGGGTTCATATGAAAGCTGGCGTTCTCAGCTTTCGAACGGTGTGTGGTATGACCATTATAAGCTTGTGTACAGTCTATAGGACAACAAATTCTTTATTTTTTTTAAAACAAAATGGCGGCATCGTGCCGTGAGCGGCACAGTGCGGCTTAAGGGGTTAAGAGCCTCTAAAAAGTTCAGACAGTTCACCAAGAAAATGTCCCCAAGCAGCCACAGTTTCTGGCTTTGCCCGATGTGCTCAAGCTGTGGAGAGTTCCAAGTTGGCCATGTATCTGACATTTATCATCCAGTTGCTGACTAAATTCAAGCTCTTATCATACCAGTAACTCAAAATAGTTTTTTTTAGCTGCTGTAAATGCACAAAAAATGATCCTCCTGTAAATTATTTTAAAATGCAAGACTGTGTAATCATTTCTTCTGCTTAATTTACATCACACTCCATTAGCTGATACTTTTATCCGACGTGACTTACAGGTTTTTAGGTACAGGGTATTGGTTACAGTACCCAGGCCAATAGTTGCCTTGCTCCAAAGCACTTTTGCTTAAATTACATCACACTCCATTAGCTGATACTTTCATCCAAGGCGACTTGCAGTTTTTTTAGGCACAGGGTATTGGTTACAGTACCTAGGCCAATGGGAAAAGCACTTCAGCCATGGATGATGAGTGACTCAAACCTGTAACATTCCAATTCAGAGACCAGCTGTCTGACCATTATATCTTGTCTGCCCACAGTGTATTCTACAGGAAGAATGTTTATATACG
>NC_085871.1:13615673-13620673 GCF_034702125.1 Engraulis encrasicolus
GGTGAAATTCTGCCATTGGTGATTCCCCGACGTGTGTTTGTTATGACGACGAAGCATGCCAGACAACAAAAGAGGTAATATACTGTATCTTCCCGAACTGGATGTCGTCTTACTTCTAAAAAAATATTGGCTCTTGTACGTCCATTACTGTGTGTGTATGTATGTATGTATGAAAGAGCTTCTTGTTTGTCTTTGTTGGCAGATATTGTCTGTGTTTCTTGTCTTTCGATTGCTAAGACGTTTCTAGGCATTGCAAAAAAATTAAACACAAAATCCCCCACCCAAAAGAATGTGAAGTGTTGAAGCTAGTGTCAAAACAGACAGAGGATTGGATCTTTGCTCCGCTTCAGCTCCCTCAGCCTTTTGGTTAGGATATTAGTTCCAGTTTGGGGAGCTTGCCAAAACACACTGCACAAGCTGTGAGTTAACAAGTCACTTCTTTCAGAGCCTCTATCTGGCCCAAAGTCTCATATAGTCCCAACACTCACACACACACACACACATACGCACGCACGCACGCACGCACGCACGCACGCACGCACGCACGCACGCACGCACGCACGCACGCACGCACACACACACACACACCACCCAAGCCACGAAAAAAAGAGAAAAAGACAAATAAAACCGCTCAAAATCTCTTTTCTGAACCAGCATATCATAGCTGCAAACTCAAAAGTGCTCTCCGGACAGAAGACTCTCTGGGCGGAATAATAACATGTGCAACACTTTTCTACCCCTACTCTTACAGCCCAACACCCTCCACCCTAACAGCCCAAAAAAGAAGACACTCACAAAAAAAAGACCTCCCCCCGACATTCACGTTTGCACAATGGTACACAATCCGCATGGGTGTCTGTGCGAGTGTGTGAATCTGCCTGCACCACCTAAAAGCACTTTACCGCCAGCAATATTCTGCATCACTGCTCCTGGCCTAACTCTAGGCCGGCAGAAAGCATCTTTTTTTTGTAAGGTGAAAAATGTCAGAGCCAAAAATAAATAGCACAAAATCTCAAAGTTACCATGCTTGTGCTGGCAAAGACAGCGCGATAAGTATGACAGGTTAAAGGCTATGCAGAAGACATTGTATGCCTACAATTGTCAATTTCTTCCATACATTAACTTGTCAACTTCTTTCCCCATGAGTAAACCCCTTTTTCATGTTTTGCCACTAAAAGAGCATCCACTCCACTGTAGGGAGAGCACCCAAACAAGTCTGAATATGACAAATAACTCTGCAATGCTCATATCTTTCTTCTGTTTTTTTCTGTTTTTTTTTTTTTTTTGATGGTGGCTCACGTAGAGGAGAAATAAAGGTATGATCTGTCACAATATGTACCACTTCTTTTGAAAGCCGAATATGACACATACACCAAAGCAAAAAGGAATAGGTGTTTGAAGATACTGTTATACAACCTGATAAAATTGACGGTCTGTTGGTGGAGGAGCACTGTTTGTTTTCAGCAATCATGTTCCCACCTGAAATCTAGACATAACCAACTGCTCACACTCATGGATTGTCAATGACCTCCTTCTCAACAATGGACAATGTGTTTTGTTTCCTTGCCTCACATGGAAAACAACAAGACATGATCTGCTATAATATAGGCTACGCAAATTCAACTGAAACCTGGTTATTATGTGTATGTCTCAGCAAAGGGGATTATAGTCAGAATATGAATATTTTTATTGGCCAAGGACATCTTCATGTACAAGGATCTCGATCCCATGTTAGCTCACTGTACAGTATATTTATCACCCAGTGAGCAGACGCAACGTCTTCTGATTGGCTGAGCAGGTGTCCTTTATTCCCCGGTAGCAGGACACCTATGATGTCATGCGGGCGTGCGGGCGTTCAAGTTGCTTCTTCTCTAACTTTCTGGCGAAGTGCCGTCACTAGTTCTATCGCATCTGGTTGTCTAGTCAAGCCCGCGTCGTTAGTTCTATCGCATCTGGTTGTCTAGTCAAGACCCCGTTACTAATTCTATCGCATCTGGTTGTCAAGTCAAGACCCCGTTACTAATTTGAAGAGTTCAACGTAGAATGTTAGTAAAACTTCCTCCCGAAGCATCATATAGCATCGGTAGTGCTGAGCAATTGGTATGACCCTTTAGCTCAGTGATGACGTGTGCCTCCCATCCCTAAACTGGAGAGGTGACTGGTACTGTAGGTCGCGGGTTTGAGCCCGAGTAGCGCAGATGGCGAACTAGCGCATATTTACCCAACATACAGTATAATGTGTAGTAGTTTACATCTACAAAAAACAATTTGAAATGCAATATACATATGTCTACAATACAATAAATACAATAAACAATGAAAACAATGTGGAGCCTTATTGCACAGTGTGCTGATAGCAAAATCCATTTTATTAGAACTTAGAATGTGTATTATGCAATCATATCCCCCTCCTCAAAAAAACAACAACACATAAACAAACAAAGAAACAAATAAGCAAAACCGACACAACAACACACAACTAGCCACTTCCCTATGTCTGGATTGTCAATGACCTCCTTTGGCAAGACAAGGAGATGTGGCTATAACTCTTGGCCTGTCTCTGATGAGTGAGCTCTCAGTATAAGCATCGATCGTTGAGAAAGCTAAACCCATCCACTGCAGTCCGCCACTATCCCATTACGCTAACCACTGCCATTGTTCCTCGCAGTGTCCTTAGGAGACAAATGGGATGGTGCTCGAGATCGGTGGGGTGAGAGGGATGTGGAGTGGAGTGGAGTGGACGCTTTAGTGTGGGGGAGGATGGTGTGTGTGTGTGTGTGTGTGTGTGTGTGTGTGTGTGTGTGTGTGTGTGTGTGTGTGTGTGTTTGTGTGTGTGTGTGTGTGTGTGTGTGTGTGTGTGTGTGTGTGTGTGTGTGTGTGTGTGTGTGTGTGTGTGTGTGTGTGTGGTGTGTGTGTGTGTGTGTGTGTGTGTGTGTGTGTGTGTGTGTGAGTGTATGAGTGTGAGTGTGTGTGTGTGTGTGTGTGTGTGTGTGTGTGTGTGTGTGTGTGTGTGTGAGTGTGTGTGTGTGTGTGTGTGTGTGTGTGTGTGTGTTTGTGTCTATTTGTCTATCTAGTTTTTTATGTCTATCTTTGGGCATTTGTGTGTGTGCTTGTGTCCATTCATGTGTATGTGTGCTTGTGTGTGTGTCTTGCCGGTTGTGTATGTCTATCTCTGTATCTTTGTCTATGTTTCTTTGTGTGTGTGTGTGTGTGTGTGTGTGTGTGTGTGTGTGTGTGTGTGTGCATGTGTGCGAGTGTGAGTGTGTGAGCATGTGTGCGAGTGTGAGTGTGAGTGTGTGAGTGTGTGAGTGTGTGTGTGTATGTGTGTGTGTGTGTTTGTGTCTATTTGTCTATCTAGTTTTTTTATGTCTATCCTTGGGCATTTGTGTGTGTGCTTGTGTCCATTCATGTGTATGTGTGCTTGTGTGTGTGTCTTGCCGGTTGTGTATGTCTATCTCTGTATCTTTGTCTCTGTTTCTTTGTGTGTGTGTGTGTGTGTGTGTGTGTGTGTGTGTGTGTGTGTGTGTGTGTGTGTGTGTGTGTGTGTGTGTGTGTGTGTGTGTGTGTGTGTGTGTGTGTGTGTGTGTGTGTGTGTGTGTGTGTGTGGTTGTACATGTGTGCGTGCATTCACCCCACCATTGTGTATCTGTGTGTGAATTGAAAGTGTCTTCTTGAAGAGAGAGATGGAGATACAGAGAGCGAGCCCCCCCCCCCCTCTCTCTTTTCATCTGCCAGGGCTGGAGGATTCGATTGCAGATCTCCCCCTCCACCCTGCTCTGCTCGAGGGGGCTTGGCGAGCCCCAAAAGCAGGCACTTAGAGCGGGGCTGTAATGAATCACAGGGCCCCCGGTGGTGATGGATGGAGGCTGGGCTGAGAGCACAGGCTTGAATAGCCGGTGCATCCTGAATAGCTGGAGAAATGCGGGCCTGTCGCCGCGGCGATTACACTGTCGTCGACGGCGTGACAACGCTCTGCATCTTAACGCCAGCCTAAAGACACCTCGAGGTAATTTAGGTGCTCGGTGGTGTTGCTGTGTTGATGTTGCTGGCTTGCTGGCTTGTTGCCTGCTTTGGTCCTCTCTCTCTTTCTCTCTCTCTGTCTTGCACTGTCCCTCTCTCTATCTTGCTCTCTTTCTTTCCTCTGCCTATTTATTACATTCTCCCTTCTTCTCTCCATATATCTATCTATCTATCCCTTTCTCTCTCTTATCTATCTCTCGCTTCCTGTGTGTGTCTTTCAGTCTCTCTTCCTCTCTCTCTCTCTCTCTCTCTCTCTCTCTCTCTCTCTCTCTCTCTCCCTCTCTTCCTTTTCACTCTATCCTTCCTTCTCCCCGTTTTCTCTATTCACTCTTTCCCTCCCTCTCATCTTTTCCCTTATGCCTCCGCCAGTAAGCTCTAAGTCCTAAATGAAAGCTGCGGAGACGTGTCCCTTTGTTGTGCCCGCTGTCTAACCAGTGACGGCTCGTTAGCTTAAGTGCAATAGTCCAGAAGCTTTGTTTTGGAGGGGGAGAAGGAAAAAAAAACCTTGCATACTCACTCACTTTTACTCTATCTGTCTGCGTTCAGGGAACCACCCCTAGCACTCAAATGACAAGCTGACAGGAAGAGTATAGAGAAGAGGAAAGGAGAGGAGATTTGTAACGATGGAGAAAGGGAAAAGATGGTAACAAGAATGGGAACGAAAGACGAGAGAGCGAGAGAGAGCGAGAGAGAGAGAGAGAGAGAGAGAGAGAGAGAGAGAGAGAGAGAGTATTGTGTACCTGAGGAGAAAGATGACGAGTGTGTGGAGGTGAAGAAGAGAGAGGACTGGAGAGAAGGAAGAAGGGAATTTGAGGGTGAGGGGAGAGACTGGTGAGGGGTCACGACTGAAGAGAAAGGGAAAAGATGGTAACAAGAATGGGAACGAAGGAAGAGAGAGAGAGAGAGAGAGAGAGAGAGAGAGAGAGAGAGAGAGAGAGAGAGAGAGAGAGAGAGAGAGCGAGCAAACAAGACAGAGAGAG
>NC_085871.1:13630673-13638173 GCF_034702125.1 Engraulis encrasicolus
TCTTTTGTTACTAACAGTTTGTTTTATTTTAAAGTCTATTGCTTGTAAACATCTAGCCTGCCTATTGGACACCAGATGGAAATTAGCCCTTGGGCTACAATCTGGCATGTTTACATATATGTACATGTATGTATATGTTCATTAATGTGCAATGTCCTGAACAAATAAAGTAAAGTAAAGTAAAGTAAATAGGGTTGCAGGTTTGAATCCTGCCCTTACCACTCCCTGACCCTGACTCCACTCCATGACTGAAGTGAACCTTGAGCAAGACACCCAACTCCATATTGTTCCAGGGATAGCCTGTAATATCTGTAAGTTGCTTTGGATTGAAAAATAATCAGCTGAGTGTAATGTAATAATAGTCTGGCATCATAGTGGCGAGGCTTTGGAACCTATAGTTGCCATTCAAGCCATGAGTGCTTTTTGATCATCTCTGAAATAGAGCGGAAATAGACCAACTCGCCTCGCGAGGCACTTTCTTCTAGTTCACCAGGATAGGGTTGTCCAGTGGCCTCCCTAACCAGTAGTGAATTGTCATTTCAAATCACGTTCTGTGTGTTAGAGTTAACGGAAATGACGGTTGCCATATGTCTTCCAGTTAACTACGCAGAATCAGATCTGATCTCCAACTACAGATGAATGCAAAAAAGTGTACTTCTCTCCTTTTTCATGGCATCATCCAGGTACTGACAGTACACTTGATTTCGCCACGATTAGAAATGGAACGCCCTACATACCTTTAACTACATAACAGAAATGGCAGCCAACGGATGCAAAAAAGTGTACTTCACTCCAGACTTTTAAAAGAAATCCTTTTTTAACCCCTTAAGACACGGCTTTATAAATTAGCTGTTACCAGAATGGCAATGACCAAGTCGTAATGTATTACTGAAGTCCCTGCGCACTGACATAGTAGTGTAGTACTATAGTAGTTAACTTTCAATGTCTATTACAGCGTGCCACAGGAGGTACGGCGTGCATTAAGGGGCTACTGGCATCATCCAGGTACTTACAGTATACTTGATTTAACCTCAATTAGAAATGGAACGCCCTACGTACCCAAACACAGTGTGAACAGGGCGGTAAGAATGGATATTGGAACTGGCCACAGGAGTCATGGAGATACGCATCACTTAATGGCCATCTTTGAAATAACCTCTGGGTGGTGTCACCTTTTTTTTTAACCTAGTACTAGTACTTTAAAATGAATAAGGAGCTAAGTCTATGTGCTTTAGGAAAATTGACTCTTTGTGAATAAAAAATAAATATACTGCAATTCTGAGTGACAAGAACATTTGTTCAAAGTTGTGAGGATGTTTGTTTGTCTTTCAGAGAGGCGGTCTGGTTAAAGTAGGGCATGCAATTGAAAGAAATGCAGTAGTACCAACTCTAACTTTGGGACTTAACGCAAAAATGGGGCATAAAATGTACGTTTCATCTTTCTTAATTCTCCACACGTGCCTAAATCTCTTTATGTGTCTGATTCTCCGTTCGCTGAGCTCTGAACGACAGTGCATCCCAGTACTGCTTTTGTACACAGAACATAATGCAAAGTGGATTAGCGACTTACTTAGTCGCTAGTTTACACTCCCGGGACTCTGCCTGCGACATAAGTCGGCTGTTGTTGACAATGGCATTGACAGCAAACTGGCGTATATGGCTATACCCCAGACACGTGTCTGTTGTTTTCTAATGAGGCAGCTTGAACAGGTTGTTGAGTCTGCTATCATGTTGGCATCAGCAGCGGGCAGACTCATACATCTGATCCCGTCCCTGTGGGCGCTGGTTCGTTAATACAGAGAACAAGAGCTGGAGTGTGTGTGTGCACGTGTGTGTGTGCGTGTGTGTGCGTGCGTGCGTGCGTGCGCGTGCGCATGTTTCTATGTATACGCATTCTTCTTTCTCCATCAGATTCAAACAGACGGTGAAACCATTCCTCCTTGCATCAACCATTATCTTCTCCACTGTCACTAAGTCTATTGTACACGTTTGGTCTGTCATTCAGCACTGTTTGTAGTTCTTCCCCAGAGAGAGAGAGAGAGAGAGAGAGAGAGAGAGAGAGAGAGAGAGACTTTATCCGTGTTCTTCATAAGCTCTGCAATGAGCTAACTATTGGCTGCATATGTGGCGCAATCTGTGGTGACATGGTGTTTTTCTCAAGGACTGTGTTTGTTTGTGTGTGTGTGTGTGTGTGCGCGCGCGCGTGTGTGTGTGTGTGTGTGTGTGTGTGTGAGAGCGTGCATGGGGTGGGGGGGAGTTGTTGCTGCCATGGTAATATGCTTTCCCCTCAACCCTGAAGGGTTGTGTGTGTGTGTGTGTGTGTGTGTGTGTGTGTGTGTGTGTGTGTGTGTGTGTGTGTGTGTGTGTGTCAGTGGCGTCTTTTGGTCATAAAAATTAGGGAGGACAAGGAGGTGGTCAGTCGGATAGATGCGAGTAAATGGGGTTAGTAATGGCAGATGCTTAGTATTAGGTTGTAGGCATTGAGAGTAAATAGAATTTGTATTTACTCTCAATGGTTGTAGGCCTAAGGTAAGCTTAACTTAACTGATATGGCATTGTGTTGTCTGGAAAGCTGACTTATGACATCTATAAAATAATTGCAACAAACTTTGTATAATATATTATCATACATAACTGCCCAAAGTGTTTGAGGGGAAAGAAAGAGAAGAGTGAAGGAAAATATTATAGAAAGTAGAAAGTTTCATAGGGAGCATATCTAACTTTGACCAAAGGCAGCATGGCATTTCACCCTGTCAGTTGTGTTTTTTTGTTTTTTTTTTAACCATAGGCAAAAAATGAAAATTCTGAAGACCCTATAGGAATGCCTAGGACATTGAGTGACTTGTATAGCCTAGGCCTAAGGGTTTTAAACTCAACTCCTTCCAACATATTCTTACAGATTTTTAAACATTTTAAACCCCCTCCATTATCTTATTTTTAACATCTTATTTATGATCCGTAACGTGGTACGTGGCCTATGGTTGTGGTCGCCTATCCGTTTTGCTTTTGACGGTAGGCCTACCTGCGAGAGCGACAGCTGTGGAAGGAGGAGCTGGCAAGCGTATGGAACAGCGTGCGTCTAGCTATTTCACAAATACGTCGTACAGATTACTTTGTAAATCCATGCCTAGTGTTCCCAATTCCACCCAGATGACACTACATAACATGATGTAGGCTACATGTTAGAAGTATAGCCAGAGACTTTTTATGAAGAGCTTCGTGCTGTCATGTTTCTCGTCAGTCTAGGGTCAGTGCATTCATGTGCAGCCAAAAGCATTCTTATTCCCATTTGTAAATAACCCTCTTTTGGGGGAAAAGCACGAATGAGAAACGCAAAGACAAGCATTGAGACTATTATTTGTGCACGTAGGACATGCTGAAACAAGACTACCTTTTAAAAACGTTGGTGATGGTCCGACCATTTGAATCATGAATGCGTTTGCATCCGCGCGTCGCTTGCATTGTGTAGTGATCGAGTGGCGTGAGTGACTGATATAAACACACTGACCTTTCCATTCGGTTTTCAATCTAAATCCAGGGAGTGATATTGCGCGATTCACAACATGAAAACAGTCGATCTTTCCTTTGTATTTATTAAGGGTTCATAAAACATTCGCCAATTACTCCAAACTTCCCACTATCTGGCTGCTGCCACATTCTTCTCACATTTGTATATCGTTGTCATGACGACCGAGTCCATGCTTGTCGTCTGTCAACCCAACTCGTCATATTCTGATTGGCTTTTGATAAATCCAGCTTTGCTGATAGGCAGATTACTTCCATGGCTCTAGACCCGCCTAAAGGGAGGAAAGTCCTCCCTAAGCTCCATTCACTTCAATGTTAAAAAGTAAAGCCCGCGCTACGGCCGAAATTTCACCATTTATAATGGAAGTCAATGAGGATGGAAGGGAGGACGGTCCTCCAAGGTCAGTTATGTGAATTAGAAGCGCTAAAGTATATGTTTTTATCGCTAAATAGCTATAAAATACTAACAATTATATAACAAAGATATAATAAATATGTTTTGTTTTCTGTAATTTATACTGGAAGATATGGCTTTATTATTTTGAGGGAGGATCGTCCTCCCTTTCCTCAATGGCAAATACGCCATTGGTGTGTGTGTGTGTGTGTGTGTGGGCTGCCATGGTAATATGCTGGCCCCTCCACCCCCCATACTGTGCTCCTTGGCCTCTTTCCTCGCCGCCTGTTTCCCCAGCTCGTACACACACACACACACACACACACACACACACACACACACACGCACACGCACACAGACACACACACACACACACTCTGGCTGTGCCCTCCCCCTGTGTTAGGCTGAAATTAGCATGTGTGCCTCAGTGGCTAATTTTTTTCACGCCACGCTAGCTTGCTGTCTTGGCGGGCTGGGCTTGGGCACTCTGCCTCCTATTTGTCCGACAGGGCCTGTTTGTTCATGAAGGGTGTGTGTCGGGCATTACTTGTTTGTGTGTGTTCGGAGGGTGGTACGGTGGCATTGTCACTGTGTGTGTGTGTGCGTTTGTGTGCGTGCGTGTGTGCGTGCGTGTGTGCATGTGTGCGTGCCTGATACATGTGAATATTTGAATTAGTGGTGTGATGGGGCATTTCTAGTGAATGGCTCTGTTACGCTTCTTGTGTTCAGTGCCATTGTTGAACAGTATAGTCTTGCCTTTCCCTATTGAAAGACCGAGGGCAGGGTGTCAGGCACCAAATGAAGTGGCCACCGTACTCACTGTAATTGCAGAAAACCCATCAGCATCAGCAGGGAGAGTGTCAGGAGGGCGAGTGTCAAGGGCTCTCACGGGGGCAACCCTATGTAAATACATAATTGAACTGAAATGAGAAGCGGAAGAGTGTGTGTGTGTGTGTGTTTGTGTGTATGTGTGTGTGTGTGTGTGTGTGTGTGTGTGTGTGTGTGTGTGTGTGTGTGTGTGTGTGTGTGTGTGTGTGTGTGTGTGTGTGTGTGTGTGTGTGTGTGTGTGTGCGTGCGTGTGTGTGCGCGTGCGTGTGTGTGCGCCCGCACATGCATTTGTGTGTGTTTTGGGTGGGTGCGTGTGTGTCTGGGTGCGTGCATGCCTGTGCGTGTGTTGGTGTGTGTACTGTGCGTATGTGTTTGCGTGTAACACAAGTGCACCGCTGAAATGATTTGGTCGATTCATGCATTCATTCATTCAAGTTCATTCATGATTGTTCTTCGGATTGGTTGGTCAAAGGTGAAGTGGGAACAAGGAGGGTATGGTCTGAATAGGAAAAGATGGAGGATTAACTGAGTTGAAAGCATTGAGGTGAATTGAGGAAGACAATGGGGGGCTCTTGGTTTCTTGCTGACGGGAAGGGGGACAAGCAGTGATTTTGTGCGTGTGAGTGTGAAAGGCAGGCTTTTATATATATATATTAACAATACATTGTGATATTTTGGCAAAATAAGAAAAGCAACTTAACCATGACTGAGCTGCAGGCTTGCTGTTGATGCCATTGGTTTTGTATCTTGTCTCTCCTTGATTCAGCTCAGTGAAGGAAAGAAAGCATGAATACTTATATACGCTGTGTGGATACACGCCAGCACGCCTGCACGCCCACATGCCCACACGCCTGCACGCCTGCACGCCTGCACGCCTGCACGGACGCACGCATGCACGCACTCACGCATGCACGCACGCATGCACTCAGCATACAATAGGATGCCAAGCTTAACCTTAACCCAGCTGTCGGGATAGTTATTACAGATACATACTACATACGGAAAGAGGCTTTACAGAAAGGAAGGGAGCAAGATAGGGGGAGAAAAGGAGAGAGAGAGAGAGAGAGAGAGAGAGAGAGAGAGAGAGAGAGAGAGAGAGAGAGAGAGATAGAGTAAGAGAGAGAGAGAGAGAGAGAGAGATAAGGGCCGTACACACACGTCGCTGCTAGTTACTCGCTCAGCGGATGAAGTCAATAGAATGTCTACGTGTTCCAGCGAGTCTCGCTGGCGAGTAGGCGAGGAGAGTACAAGCGATGCCATGTGGGCGGGTTCCGAGATAAACTCATTTTGGTAACACTTCCAAATAAGGGGCCATAATTAACAGTAAAGTAGCTACAACCTAATACTTAAGTAAGGGTTAATAATCATTATTTAATGCCACATTAGACACATATTAATTGTTATTAATGCATATGTTGAACATTAGTAAGCAGTTACTTAACTATTAGATAACTATTACCTTGTATTACAAGTTAATAGCATATTATTATTTAACTAATAGATAAGTAAGGGCACAGTTAATAGTTAAGTAGCTATCAGGTCATACTTAACTAAGGACCAAAATTAACACTTACTTAATACAAAAGCAAGGCATAACTAATGGTTAATTAATACATAAATGTTGGGTTTTGGGACCCTTATATTAGAGTTGGCTGAGGATAACTAATGGTTAATTAATAGATAGATATTGATATTTGGGACCCTTATATTAGAGTTGGCTGCGGATAACTAATGGTTAATTAATCGATAGATATTGGTGTTTGGGACCCTTATAATAGAGTTGGCTGAGCATACCTAATAGTCAAGTAATTAATCTACTGTGACATCTAGTTCTCACTCGTTCAAATCACTGTAATAGTGGCAACAGGAGCCATTATATAGCAAGGATTGGACGTACACTTCTCAATGATGGTGGGGTGATGTGATGTAATTTTTTCATGTACCACTTATTAGTTTTAACGGTAAAAACCCTACAATAAATGCAGAACATTATGAAGAGTAATAGTTTTGAAGCAAAACTAAACCATTCCTTTGTGATAATTAGGTTAATGTTTGAGAATATTAGCTCCAAGAAGAGCAGTGCATGATGGGTACGCAATCTATAGACAACAATAATTCGGTATTATTTAATCATTAGATATGCCTTACTTTTGTATTAAGTAAGTGTTAATTAAGGTCCTTAGTTAAGTATGACCTAATAGCTACTTAACTATTAACTGTACCCTTACTTATCTATTAGTTAAATAATGATATGCTATTAACTTGAGACACATGGTAAGGGGCCATATATATAATTATAATGAACATAATTAACAGCAAATTAGCTATAACCTAATACTTTAGTAACAGTTAATAATCACTACTTAATGCCACATTAGACACATATAAATTGTTATTAATTCATTACCATTATTCATTACCATGTGTCTCAAGTTCATAGCATATAATTATTTAACTAATAGATAAGTAAGGGTACAGTTAATAGTTATGTAGCTATTAGGTCATACTTAACTAAGGACCTTAATTAACACTTACTTAATATAAAAGTAAGGCATATCTAATGATTAAATAATACCGAATTATTGTTGTCTATAGATTGCGTACCCATCATGCACTGCTCTTCTTGGAGCTAATATTCTCAAACATTAACCTAATTATCACAAAGGAATGGTTTAGTTTTGCTTCAAAACTGTTACTCTTCATAATGTTCTGCATTTATTGTAGGGTTTTTACCATTACATTTAATAAGTGGT
>NC_085871.1:13660673-13665673 GCF_034702125.1 Engraulis encrasicolus
CTCCTCTTATCTTCCCACCAATGAGGGAAGCACATTCTCTCATCAGAGGAGGCTTTGTCTTGGAGTGACGACAGAAAAAAAGGGCTTCGGCTTAAGTCCTCCATTTTTGCCTTTGATTGATTTGCTGTCGTTAAATGAAAATCATTGTTTGTCAGCTTGAGGTCCCGCCTGGCTGTCCGACTGCATGTCTGCTTGACTGCCCACCTCCCATGCCTGACTGCAGTGACATACCAGAAAATAAATGGCTCTGACGTGAGGAGACCCTGCTCCAACCAGGCAGGCTGTCATGACAACCATGGCCGCTAACAGATTTGTGCAGTCCTGGAACGAAAGTCATTATGCAGACCCAGTTCTGGGCCTCCAATATCCCTGGGCCTTTGATAACTCACCCTGTTGACACCCAACCTACCCCACCCCACTCCTTTTGACTCCCCTGAGGACAACACATTCATGGCTTCTCATGCGTATATTCTGTCCTGATAATGGCACGTGAATAAACAACAAGAACGAAAAATACCTGTAGCCCTTTTGGTGTTTTGCTGATTACTACAACAGCACAGGCAGCCTTGTACCGGTACTAACATGACAATTGCAAATGTCAGAAATTGAAATGAATTGTTGTCTTATTGGCCAGTCAAACACATGATAACCTATGTCTGACCAGTGCCTGACCTCCAACACTGAGAAGCACCATGAGGTGGGCGAATAAGATTCATCATCATCATCATCATCATCTCTCTCTCTCTCTCTCTCTCTCTCTCTCTCTCTCTCTCTCTCTCTCTCTCTCTCTCTCTCTCTCTCTCCCACTCTCTCTCTCTCCCTCTCTCCATCAGCACTTACCTTTCCAAATGGCTGCCTGCGAGTAAAGGGAGCTTGAGGGAGCGGTTGATTTGCCAGCGATTAAAGGGCTGAAACATTGTACAGGATGTTCAAGACTTCATTAACGGAGGCTGGTGCGGTCCATCACACTGGTAGGAGCGGAAAGCTTATGAAGATAAGAGAGAGAGAGAGAGAGAGAGAGAGAGAGAGAGAGAGAGAGAGAGAGAGAGAGAGAGAGAGAGAGAATGAGAATGAGAATGAGAACGACCATCGGCACAGCTGTCCTTTGGGATACACCGATAAAAGCTCCCCTGTGCCAAGCAGTCACGATGCCAAAGGACCTACTGAAAGATGAACCCTCATGTGCCTCATCTGTCTAGTACCCCCTCTCTTCTGTTTTTTTCTCTTTCTCTCTCTTTCTAGTCTTTTACTGTTTTCTGGCCGACCAGAGCAGTGGCGGTGCCCGTGACCGTGCCCGTGCCTGCACCAGTTACGTGCGGCATTAAAGTGCTTACCTGTGAACCATCCACGTTCATATCGGCCTCTGAAATGCTTCCGCATGTGACTGTCTGTTACCCGGATGAACCTGCTAATGTCCACATTGTTATTACAGTTCGTGGAGAAAAAACAAATAGGCCCTATTTTTTCGGTTCGCACAGTGAACCAACTTTCCAGTTCGCAAAGATTCAAGAATGCAAAGATTTGTGGAGGGAACACGCCGCCCGGTTCGCGATTAGGTGCGGGAACAACCACCGGCACGGCTCTCAGTTGGCCTGAACGCGTCATTTCTGTACCTCGGCCTTTACATTACATTACAAGCAGTTACTCTCTTTCACTCTTTCATCTTTCATCTTTCTGTCCTTGCTCTCATTCTCTCTCTCTCTCTCTCTCTCTCTCTCTCTCTCTCTCTCTCTCTCTCTGTGTCCTCTACCTTTCTGAGTGGTTGCCATGGTGACACCAGGGAAATTAAGTTGGTGGTCACAGGGACACAGCAGATGGGCCAACTTTACAAGGCGGCTGAGCACAGATTAATCGGCCATCAATAGGTACACATCCGGATGGGGCAAGGATTTTTTTTTACTAGTCTGCTTTAAAAGCTGAAACTGCTGTGATTTTTTTGCTACATTATTTTCCCCTTTTCTTTCCTTTGCCTACAGATACCCAGACTGCTTTGCAGGTTTTGGTCAGTAGTGCGCTGTGAGGTTTGATGAGATGGGGGATAGGGTGAATAATTGATCTTTATGTTTAGGGTGTGTGCATGCGTGCGTGTGTGTGTGTGTGTGTATGTGTGTGTGTGTGTGTGTGTGTGTGTGTGTGTGTGTGTGTGTGTGTGTGTGTGTGTGTGTGTGTGTGTGTGTGTGTGTGTGTGTGTGTGTGTGTGTGTGTGTGTGTGTGTGTCCTTACTGATAGGTCAAGGTTAGGGATTGTGGTGTTGTGGGCACAGTTTAGCAATTTGATGCTATTGTTAGGCTTAATATGAATGGAAGTCAATGGGAGGGCCCCACAACGATATCAAGAGGATGTGTGTGTGTGTGTGTGTGTGTGTGTGTGTGTGTGTGTGTGTGTGTGTGTGTGTGTGTGTGTGTGTGTGTGTGTGTGTGTGTGTGTGTGTGTGTGTGTGTGTGTGTGTGTGTGTGTGCGCGCGTGCGTCTGTGTGCATGCATGCGTGTGTGTGTGTGTGTGTGTGTGTGTGTGTGTGTGAGAGAGAGAGAGAGAGAGAGAGAGAGAGAGAGAGAGAGAGAGAGAGAGAGTGTGTGAGTGTGTGTGTGTGTGTGTGTGTGTGTGTGTGTGTGTGTGTGTGTGTGTGTGTGTGTGTGTGTATGTGTGTGTCTGTGTGTGTGTGTGTGTTTGCGTGTGTGTTTGTGTGTGTGTTTGTGTGTGTGTGTGTGTGTATGTGTGTGTGTGTGTGTGTGTGTGTGTGTGTGTGTGTGTGTGTGTGTGTGTGTGTGTGTGTGTGGTCTGCAGCTCGGGGGACGTCACTTGCTCAGAGGAAGCATAAACACGATAATGAGGCCTGCAGCTGCCAGACTCTTTTAGCACTATCCCACCATCTCTCTCTCTCTCTCTCTCTCTCTCTCTCTCTCTCTCTCTCTCTCTCTCTCTCTCTCTCTCTCTCTCTCTCTCTGATTCCTTCTCTCTGTTCCTGTCTTTTATGCCCTCCCTTGTTCTCTTCCTTTATCGCCCACTCTTTCCATCTCCGTCCCTCTTTCCACCCTCCTGTTCCATCTCTCACTCTCTCTCTCTCTCTCTCTCTCTCTGTGCCTCATTCTCTCTCCATCTCTCCTTTCCTCGCCCTCCTGTGCCTCCCTCATGCACTCGCCCCTTCTCCATCTCTCCTTCACTCTCTCTATCCCTCTCTCTCTCTCTCTCTTTCTCTCTCTCTATCCTTCTCTCTCTCTTTCTCTCCTTCTCCATCTCTCCTTCCCTCGCCCTCCTGTGCCTCCCTCATGCACTCGCCCCTTCTCCATCTCTCCTTCATCACAAACTCTCTATATCCCCCCCCTCTCTATCCCTCTCTCTCTCTTTCTCTCCTTCTCCATCTCTCCTTCCCTCGCCCTCCTGTGCCTCCCTCCTGCACCGCGTGAGAATGCCTAATGAGCCTCAGCACTTTATTATCTCAACGAGCAGATAACAAGCAACAAGCCTGGCCCCAGAGGGTGGGGTTGATGGGAGAGAATACCCTCCACACTTTGAGAGGGTGAATGAGAAAATAGGCCTGTGTGTGTGTGTGTGTGTGTGTGTGTGTGTGTGTGTGTGTGTGTGTGTGTGTGTGTGTGTGTGTGTGTGTGTGTGTGTGTGTGTGTGTGTGTGTGTGTGTGTGTGTGTGTGTGTGTGTGTGTGTGTGTGTGTGTGTGTGTGTGTGTGTGTGTGTGTGTGTGTGTGTGTGTGTGTGTGTGTGCGCACGCATAGTCATGTCTGGATTTGTTTATGTTTGTGTGTGCATGCATGCGTGCGTGCATATGTGTTTATGAGTTATGTGGTCCTGTGTGGTTGTTTGTATTTGAATGGTGTGAGGGGGGTGGGGGTGGGGCTTGACGACGCTGTGTGTGTTTGTGATTTTGAAAGGCTTTTGAAAGGTTTTCATTGTCTGTTTTCTATCTTTAGTGTGTCTGTGTGCTTCTGTAGGGCACACAAGTGTGTATGCGCATGTGAGAGAGAGAGGGACAAAGACACTGTACATATGTTTGTGTATTGCACTGTGTGTGTGTGAGAGAGAGAGACAGAGTCCATCCAGTCCATCCTTCCAGGCGCGCCTGAAGCATCAGCCGCACTCCACACCTGTCCCAGGCCAAGACAGATTACCCATCGATTGTTTTCTACAGTGGAGGGAGAGAGAGATTGCAGCGCACTGCGAACGAAAGCATGCACGCACAGACGCACACACACACACTCACTTTGCCAGGAGAGTCCATGTCTTTATGTTCCCCCCTCCACCAATGTGTGGTCAGGCGCCTTGCTTAAAGGTGCACTGTGTAACACTTTTAGTAGAGTAGTTCCTGAATTCATGCTGCCCATTCACAAATGTTACCTTTTCCTTTTAGCACCACCATCACATTTTAAGTATTCATTATGACTGCGGAAATTGTTCTTTTCAAAGGTGGATCTTCTCCGTGCCCGCCAATTTTGAATTTCCTGAAATAAGACATTTTAGTCGCAAGACGTAATGTACTTTGGTCATAGCCTACTAGTAAATATTATGCTTATTACTTATAGTCATGAAAAGATCAATTTGGCAATATACAGCACAGTTTCTATGAGCAGCAGTTGCAATTACTAGTCTGGCCACAGTCCTACACAGTGCAACCTAGAGTAGAGAGTAGAGTAGACTTTTATTGTCACTATATAAATATAGTGAGATTATGTTTAGTAGCAACCCACAAATGCCCACAAAATAAAATATATGTTAACAGAAAATAAATAATATATAAAAATCCATAAAAATCCATGGGCATCTCACAGTATCGATAGTCCTCAAGTATTGAGGGGGGGCTAACCTACTGGTTAGGATGGAATTTTAAACTGCACCTATGTTATTCCAAGATTCATGCCCTAACCATTGGGCCATGGCTCACAGACTAAAAGACAAAAAAACCCTTTGCTGTAGATAGGATGAGTGTTAGCAATAGTGTTGTGTGATTCAACCACCAAATCCATAGTGTGCCAACCAGCTAGTCATACAA
>NC_085871.1:13678173-13688173 GCF_034702125.1 Engraulis encrasicolus
AACGAAGTGACATTTGTAATCACAGCCGTGTGTTTCTTCCAGACAAACTGAAATTTCACCTGCAGTTGGCCGGTTGGCTGGCGTTCATTTAGAGCCCTGATACCCATATGTAGACCCCATCAAAGAAAGTGCCGCCCAGCATGCATAGTAATGGGCAAACGTGAGTGAGGCCACAATCACCTTTGCGGTACCACAAGGCCCAGAGGTGCTCAGCCCTCTCCCTCTGTCTTATACTGCATTCAGGCCAGGAGAGCAGAGCATAGACAGACGGAAGGAAGGCGAGGTGCTGACGATGCAGGTTGTGTGTCCCGGTACGGTGCGGTGCGGTGCGGTACGTGCTACAGCTCGTCTGGCTCCCTGCCGACCTTGTTGAGGGGCTCAGCAGGAGAGCACCACCTCAGGCTTAGTTGCCACACACTCAAGCGTGCATGTACGCACACCCACACGCACGCACGCACGCACACATGCACGCACAGCACACACACATACACACACACGCACACACACACATACACACACACGCACACACACGCACACACACACACAAACACGTGAGAGCATACGCACATACACACACACACACACACACACACATAGGCGCGCGTGTGATCGCACACACAGACACACGCACGAAAACGCACATGCACACACGCACACACACATACATACGCACACACACACACACACACACACACACACACACACACACACACACACACACACACACACACACACACACACACACACACACACACACACACACACACACAATTTCAATCTCAAACGGGTGGGCCAGTGGGGAATCGCGCCATAACCATATCAAAGTGGTTCTCCAGCTCTGATGTCCTTCACCCCCCTCCACCACCACCCCCTGCGGTGCTTACAGTCTTACAGTCTGCTCAACTTTGCCTCATGTCGAGCCAGCTATCGACCCTGCATCTGACTGACTTCAACACACTAGGTCACGAAGATATTTTACAATAAATAAATAAATGAATAAATAAATAAGTAAATAAATAGATAATAAAAGCAAAAACCGACAGCAGCATCAGAGGTGGGTGGGTGGGTGGTGCTCTGGGCTTCCTATACGGCACATATGTGCACATATGCGAAGGGGGCTCCTCATGTCAACTATGCATGTTAAGTGGATTGCATCAGTCATGGCAGTCGCTGGGGTAAACTTCCATAGGAATGGCTGGGGGAGGGGGTTGTAGGTGGGGGTGGGATAAAAGTAATTGCACCATCTGTAATGATTTGACAACAGACTCCTTGAGTGTCACCGTCACTGCATTGTGTTGTGGGGGAGGAAGTGTAGTTGGTAATACACAGGAGTGATTTTATCGAGCTCTCCGGTGTTGATATTTTCCATATGGGCACAACCTTAGGCACTGTCGAAGATAGGGGGAGCGGTGATATAAGGATTCTTCAGGGCGTATTGGGGAGCTTCATTTCTGTTGTTTTTTTAATGGAGATGAATTGCAATGAATTGAATTGCATTTGGAGCCCATACTGGGCCTCTGCTGGCACGGCTGGACTGGTAATCTGGCATGCAGGGAATTATCCCCGTAGGCCGACGCTCATCAAGGGCCGATACTGTTGTTTTTTTGTTTGTTAATCATAATATCGTAGAAAGACAAGGGGCTGTCTGATTATCAGCCTAATTATCATCGACTTTCCAATCTCATTGAGACTTGGTCTGACCGAGAGCATAACAATTAACGTTTCCTAAAACGGCGCGGCTGACCCACCTCCCTAGGTTTTGCTCCTGGTTGACTGGTTTCCGACAAACCAGGTGGACTTCCCGCTGGCTAGTCTGAGAGGCTGGTCTTTGCCAAAAATGCCTGGGCTGCTCTTCGGGCCCAGTCCATCCATAGGCAGCTGCTGGAGAAGGTTATTGTATTTCAATGTGTCTATCTGTGCACAGCAGCATTTCTCATCTCAGCGGTCTACAGCCTTACTTACTTACTTACTTACTGAATGACTCGGTGCTGCTCTCCAGCACTGCTGAGTCTTCAATAATAACTGTAAAATGGCGGTTCTGCAGTGAGTGGCTCTGAACCGGAAAAAAAAGAGAGAAGAAGGTGTAGGTGTGCTATCCATCTAAAGATCTCACACAGTCTGGAGAAAGCTGCCCTCCTCTGGTTCCATTCCATTCTTGGAAAAAAAAGAATATTTTAAAAAATCAGTTATATAGTAAAACATATGGGAAAATTAAGTGGAAAGTTATAAATAGAACATTTCATGGACACAATTATAAACAATCAGCTACTTGACAATAAAATGGTCTTTCCCACTGCTCAGTTATTAGAACATAGTTCGAAAAAAAATTGATCCATATAATCCCGTTCTTGTATTCAGGGTATACCAGACAGGCCAAAGTACCACAGCCCTTAGTGGGGCATATGAAGACTTCTCTGGTCTTTGAAAATGTTCTAAGTGAACTGTGCCATCACCCAACTCTCCAGCTCACTGATTTCACCACACACGTCTACTCACAAGTCACCCTGAGACCCTTTACCTGCATGTCCCCAAGGTTGGCTGGCTCACATGCCCTTTAATCTTTCCACTCCCCTTATGTGACAGCAGAAAGGGTAATGAGAAGATTTTCTTCCTGAATTAATGCGCCTCGTGCTCTTCCACACCCATTCTTTTCTTCTGTTCTCCGCCCACACCTTATTCTTACACCTGGATTTTTTCCCTCAGCTCTACTCCCCCCCACCTGCTCTCCTACTGACATAAACACTAATCATACATGGCTCACAGGCTGCATTGTTCAAACCCTGTCATTTCCCCCCACGGTGCCGAGTGACTTCCTTTTGTTCCCTGTTGACCCCTCTGGGCTACCGTACAATCTCTGCGCTGCATGCTGCAGTAGAGAGAGAGAGAGAGAGAGAGAGAGAGAGAGAGAGAGAGAGAGAGAGAGAGAGAGAGAGAGAGAGAGAGAGAGAGAGAACGAGACATAAAGACAGAGAGACAAAGAGAGATAGGGAGAGAGAGAGAGAGAGAGAGAGAGAGAGAGAGAGAGAGAGCGAGAGCGAGAGTAAGCAAGATGTGATTTGATTCCACATAACCCTTTAGGTCGACTCGGTGGTGGCCTGACACTGACTTCCCATTTGCATCAGAGAGAGAGAGAGAGAGAGAGAGAGAGAGAGTGTTTGCGGTGCATCTGTAAGAATTGTATAGAGACGGATATGTTAGCCTGATTCTTGCCAGAGCTGGGTCTGGAGGACTTTTGCATTCTCCCTGCTCCCAAACCAAAATGCAGCAGAACCAATCAGGATCCCTGGATTTTCAGAGATACGATGAAGTCACAATTTAGACGCAATGAAGAAGGGAAAAATAAGTCAACCCTGACAGTTGTTTCAGCAGCAGTGGCCGCTCACATGGACTCACTCATCGACAACGATTCTGTAATTTTAACTGTATTTTCGAATCTGTGAGTAGTTAAAGTAGCAGCTCATTAAAAATGTCCAATGGCAAAGGTTTCCCCAATCACGTGCAAGCATGTTTTGACAACACCACACACCGCCACTCAACACCTATACACTTATGGTGTAGCTCCAGATGAATGTTCTTGGAGCAAATCAGAGCCCATTCGCCTGGCGAGTCAGGTTAGTGCATAGTGCATATGTGCATAATAGAGAGAGTTTTGGTGTGTGCGTAAGAGAGAGGTTGTGTGTGTGTGTGTGTTTGTGTGTGTATGTGTGTGTGTGTGCGTGTGTGTGTGTCTGTCTGTCTGTCTGTTTGCGTGCGTTTGAAAGAGAGAGAGAGAGAGAGAGAGAGAGAGAGAGAGAGAGAGAGAGAGAGAGAGAGAGAGAGAGCGAGAGCGAGAGCGAGAGCGAGGCGAGAGTAAGCAAGATGTGATTTGATTCCACATAACCCTTTAGGTCGACTCGGTGGTGGCCTGACACTGACTTCCCATTTGCATTTTTACAGGTAGCACAATGCCTCTCCACCGCAGGGAACTGCTTTATATGATGGCTTGCCAGGAGATTGGAGAGGTGAAGGGGAATTGGTCCAAATCTCTAGGCAATGATAGAGAGAGAGAGAGAGAGAGAGAGAGAGAGAGAGAGAGAGAGAGAGAGAGAGAGAGAGAGAGAGAGAGAGAGAGATAGAGAGATAGAGAGAGAGAGAAGAAAGGGGAGAGGGGAGAAGGGAGAAGGGAGAAAGGAGGAGTAGAGAGGGAGATGAGGCAGGCAACCAGGGGGAAAGAGTACAAGGAAAAAGAGAGAGAGGAAAGGGGAGGAGTGAGAGAGAGAGAGAGAGAGAGAGAGAGAGAGAGAGAGAGAGAGAGAGAGAGAGAGAGAGAGAGGGCGGAAAGGGGGAGTGGAGGGAGAACAGAAGGGAGAAAAAGAGTACAAGAAAAAGAGAGAAATCATATCCCCCAAAGATTCTCTGGAGGATAAATCCATCAGCCGGAAGAAAAGGCGCCCGGGACGGCAAGGCAACGCAGTGATGTAAAGAGCTTTTCCCCCCTCTCCATCCTACGCCTTTGACCTTCAGTCTAGGCTGCGTGACCTGATTGTCGAATGTTTACCGTCAGCCACCTCCCTTAACATCCGCCACTCCCTTCCTGTGTGTGTGTGTGTGTGTGTGTGTGTGTGTGTGTGTGTGTGTGTGTGTGTGTGCGTGTGTGTGTGTGTGTGTGTGTGTGTGTGTGTGTGTGTGTGTGTGTGTGTGTGTGTGTGTGTGTGTGTGTGTGTCTGTGTGCAAACCATTTTCCTGATAGGGTCTCGTATATCGGTGATGCACTGAAAAGATCAGAGATCAGCAGCCTGACACCTTGCGTGACCTGATTATGATTGCTTTACTGTGTACAGTACACCGCAAGTCCCCCCCCCCCCCCCCCGTTCTGTGCAAAATTAAAGGTGCACTGCGTAATATTTGTAGTTGTTTATTTCCAGAATTCATGCTGCCCATTCACAAATGTTACTTTTTCATGAATACTTACCACCACCATCAAATCCTAAGTATTCACATTGACTGGAAAAACCTACTCTGGCCACAATCCTGTGCATTGTGCACTGTGCACTGTGTACCTTTATACCCTACAGGTTGGATGCAGCATTTTCTCCTGTACTTGTCTGTTTGAGACATAAGGTGATCATACACAGGGCAACTTTTTGGGCAACAGACCCAGGCAGCAACATCGTAGAGTGATGTTTAGTCTGTTCATAACATAACATTTCTATCAAGAGAACTTTTTGGATTAATCGTAGACAACATTTTTCAACCATTCCATCCGAAAATGAATAGCCAATCATGACGTTGCCGGGCAACATTGCTCAAAAAGTTGCCCTGTGTATCATTACCTTTACGGGTGGTTGCTTGGTGAATTCAGACGTGCATTTGACCTTGTTACAATTTGAAGGAACCATTGAAATGAATGTGGAAGCATTAAAATAATAAGTACTGTAGCGCAGTAATAATACAGTAACAGAGTCTAGTCACTTTAGCTTTAACCAAACTATCCCCCTCACTTGCAATTCTCATTTATTGGATGTCTAAAATGAAGAAATAGATCAGAGAATAGAGAGAGGGGGTTGAGAGAGAGCGAGAGATGGAGAGAGAGAGAGAGAGAGAGAGGGCGATGGAACGCAAAGAGAAAGAGGATGGATGTGTGTGATGGTGTGTTGGTGTGTGATGGAGGCATAGAGATTGAAAGGCATAGAGAGAGAGAGAGAGACATAGAGAAAGAGAGGCATAGAGAGAGAGAGCAACCGATTGATAAAAGATCTGAGAGCCAGACAGCCCTTGAACTCGGTTGCTGTGGTTTCCATGTGCGAGACATCCAGCTCTCTGTAAGCTAGCAATGAAGGAGGTGGGGTAGGGGCTGGTGGAGGGGGTGGTATATGAGCCACCAACCCAACAAAGCCCCCTAGATCTTGTTGCCCTCAAGCAATTGCTAACCGCTATCAAAAAATAAAAACCCTTTCCCACCTCTCCATCATTGGTCAATGTTTGATGTGAGCATCTTTGCTATCTTTTCTGTTTTGGTGTGTGCCACTTGTAGTGATGTGCTCAAACAGGTCAGGAGGAAATAATAACTGCAACTCACAAACACTTTCCCTTACATCATCTTCACCGGTCGGATGTTGTGATCTTGAAAGGTGGCCCTTTTGGTAAGTTGTTGTTTGTTGCAGAATGGATTTGCACTCAGACAGGTCAGAAGGAGAAAAAATATGCTAGCCACAACTCAACAAACTCAAGACTCAATGCTGTGCTCTTGAACGTTGACTCTTTTTGGTGAGAGTCGTTTCTTACGTAGATAATGGAGTCCAACTCAAACAGGTTAGAGGATAATAATAATAAAAAAAAACAGTCTCTCGCTTGTTCCACACTAATTAGCATGGTACTGGTGGGCCGTGATGAAAAGACCCTGCACTTCTATGGTCTCTATTACTGCTGAATTGGGCTGTTTCTGTGCAGTGTGGTTGCAGGCCTACGGTAGGTACACCGTTAGCCGCTAACTTCAAAGCCTCGCTATTGCCTCGCAGTGCTCATTACAGCACAATTTTTAGCACGGAAGTGAACTTTTATCTCCTCTTCTCTTTTTTTTGCACCCACAAAGACACCCACATTTCCGAGTGGACTCCAGCAGTGCTCACGAGTGTGTGTGTGTGTGTGTGTGTGTGTGTGTGTGTGTGTGTGTGTGTGTGTGTGTGTGTGTGTGTGTGTGTGTGTGTGTGTGTGTGTGTGTGTGTGTGTGTGTGTGTGTCTGTCTGTGTCTGTGTGTCTGTGTGCGTGTGTGTGTGTGTGTGTGTGTGTGTGCGTGTGTGTCTGTGTGTGCCTGCATTTGCGTGCATGCGTGTGTGTGTGTGTGTGTGTACATGCATGTGCGCGTCCACCAAATTATTTCGCAATTATCCACCAGGTCCACTTCACATCTCTATGAGAGAGAACGGATTTCACATTTACTGTGTAAGAAAAACGCCATTGTCACTCTCACAGAATATCTCATTTGGGCAGTGAAACCAATAATTTCCTTTACCTCTCACTGTTACCCATATATCCCTACAGACTGTAGTTACTGAACGGAAATTTCCGTTGCCATGGGTGTTTTTGAAGCCCGTTCCTCGATGAAGACGTTATTCAGTTGAAATTAAGATTTCTCTATTGCAAACTTTTAAGGCTGGATCCGGAGGCTTTAAAGTAATCCCCCCCTTCTTGCTTATTCTGGAGTGTCGCCACAGTCTGTTTGTTCCCCAGAGCCTGCTGAAGCTTATGCCAGAGTGAGCATGAATGTTTTTTTTTCTTTGCAAGAGAAATGGTTTGCCATTTGGCTGCGTGTAGGAGGGACACAAGCAAGATTTCTCGCTTCCATTGTGCGCACTTGAAGCGTGTGGCTCTGTTGCGAATTGTGTGTTTGTGTACGTACTGTTCGTGTGTGTGTGTGTGTGTGTGTGTGTGTGTGTGTGTGTGTGTGTGTGTGTGTGTTTGTGTGCGTGTGTGTGTGTGTGCGTGTGCGTGTGCGTGTGCGTGTGTGCTCGTGTGTGTATGTTTGTGCCGCCACGTGCCCGTGCTTTTGTGGGGGCGTTTGTGTGTTAGCGTGTTAAATAAACAGTATCTGCATGTCAATGTGTGTTATGGTGACAAAAATACATAAACACACACACATCAGCACACACACAAACACACACACACACACACACACGCACGCACGCACGCACGCACGCACGCACGCACGCACGCACGCACGCACGCACGCACGCACGCACGCACGCACACACACACACACACACACACAGAGTATATGCACTATGCACACAATGATAGACATGCCCTCATGCGCGCAAGACAGACTCACACACACACACACACACACACACACACACACACACACACACACACACACACACACACACACACACACACACACACACACACACACACACACACACACACACACACACACTGCTCGTGGCATCCGGGGTGAGCTCTGAGTGTGGAGGTGTTGATTTTGCCAAAGGAAAGAAAGCCTGAGGCTGCTAAACACCACCGCGAATGGCTTCATACAAATTACACTGTGCGGCGCAATAGGATAGTCTTCTGCCTCTGTCCTCGTTTTATTTCGATGTATTTCTCTGTTCATTTTGTCATCTCTTTTTCAGCCCTTTTTCTCTCTTTTTTGACATGTTCCTTTCATTCATTCGTTCATTCGTTCATTCATTCATTCATTCATTCATTCATTCATTCATTCATTCATTCATTTACTCTCTCTCTCTGTCTCTCTCTCTCTCTCACCCCCTCTCTCTTCCTCCCTACCCTACTCTACTATAAAGTATGCTCTCAATCCATTATCACTTTATTGTATAGTGGACATGGCACTGCAGTCACATGGGAGGCCTTATGCTCACTACCGTAACTGCAGAGAGCCGTTTGCAATAACAACCTCATGACCCCTTCATCCAACCACCCACCCAACCCCTTTCTTGCCCAGAGTTGGTGGTAGCACCTGACTCTCTATACTCAGGGGAAGAGCTGGGGAGAGGCACGTGTCCCTGGGCCCAGGGCCCTCCTGTGTTGGTCGCAGGGTCGCTGGCAGCTTTGGCCGGGCTCAGGACAAATTCATCTGAAAGGGCCCCAAAACCCAATGCATACAGTGTAAAGAGGACCTATTTCTGGGCCCCCTCTCTCCCTGGGCCCGGGACAAGAGACTTGTTTGTCCCCCTCCTGTGGGCTTCCCTGATTGGTGGTGGGGGCTGTATGGGGAGCCCTATCATTGGGTTGCCCTGGGGCCCTGTGTGCATTTGTTCGGGCACTGTGTCTACTACAGTCCCCTCATATTCACCTCACAGTTTCTAGTGTCTGCTCCCACGGTAGCACTTTGCAGTAACACTGGCCTTATAAATGATTTCTGAACGACTGTCACTTTCTTAGGGCACTTTGTTGCAATGTTTTTGGCCCAATGTTTTGTCCCAACACATACTCACACGCACATACACACTCAATTGCAAAAATACCATACTTACGCATGAGCTCACACACACATGCAGACACACATGCATGCACGCAAGCATACACACTTCATAGAGTGCCTACCTAGGCATGCACACACGCACGCACGCATGCACGCACCACAGTAATGCAACACAGCAATCCTAACTGATTCTGCTTGCGTAATGAATCTATCCATTATCATCTTTGAAATGGGTTATGATATACCATGTAAATCACTGGTGAATTAGTCATGGAGAGTGCACAGGGAATGAAGTGCACCTGATTTGTAGTTAATGAGCTTACCAGGATGCTAGTTAACAATTTATTGTAGCCTAACTAACTGCATAAACACATAGGTAAAAAATTAATCAATTAATCAAACAATTGAATAAAAGATGAATTAATCTCTTTTAACACAATGAATTACTTGCAGGGAGAAATGAGCGTGAAGGGGCGCAATGAATCTTTCTAGTCAGTGAAAAATGCCATGGGCCATTTTGTAATTATGAAAAGGAAAAAGCCAAGGAGGGCAGTGGTAGTACAGAGATGTCACGAGGAAACAATCGAGGAGAAGAGTAAGCTAGTGAGGAGAAATCAAAAGGAAAGAAAGATATAAGGAAAGAAATAGAAAAAAAGGGATAAAAAACTGAAATAATTGTGGGCATTTCCATATCTGGTCCAGTGAGAGATTAATAGCCCTTCTCATCAGTCTTTCCAAACCGTCTGAGTGGGCAGGCGAGAGCAGATCCTGATTAGATAAGTCACGTTTCATGAAGCTCCGATAATCAAATCATTACACATTAATTGAGAGTGCAGCGTTTCCCGTCACTGTTACACTGCCGGCCATTTAATTATCTGCTCCGTGTCGCTGCCCGGATGGAACGACGGAAAGGGCGACCACACAGCTAGCACTGCTGAGAATACAGTACAGTAGAGAGGTGGCTTCATGTCCAAATCAGTGGGGGGGGAGGGTGGAAGATATGTTTCAAGGCGGTAGGTTCACATAGGTCCGCTGACAGCTTTGACCTGGTCCAGGACAAAATCATCTGAGAGGCAGGGG